>NC_089490.1:295858738-296161768 GCF_036850765.1 Saccopteryx bilineata
TAAACAGCTGACACCTCCATTCTCTGCTTCTCTCTTTCCTGCCTGCACCGTGGGGCACTCGGGGTGCAGCAGCAGACGGGTAATTCTTCACTGCAGGATTTGTCTATGCAAATAATGGAGAATGTAGGAAATTAAGAAAAATGTAATTTCCACCAACTCAACCTCAGTGTAATCTCCACTGCTAAAAATGAATAGATGTCTTTGGAGGGCTTTTCTCCATATGCTCTCTCAGTCCCACTTATATACCATCCGTGAGAGGAGAGAAGATGTGTCGTTACCTAATTGAGCATCAGTCATTCCACACCTGTACCAAGGCCACATAATGACAAGTATACTGCTGCCTGGCGTTTTTCCAGCATGACTAATTGTCACAGTACTAATTTACTCACCTGTGGAATCTTCAACTTCCCCAGCCTGCTGTCAAGAAGATGCATAATAATGGAATAAAGGTTTTAAAATGCTGAATACTATGAAATATTTCACTTATATTCCAACAGAAAGCTTTTCACTAAGTCATGTGTTAGGTGGCTATGATTACTCATGGCTGAGAAAAAAAAACAACTGGTCACATCTACCTTTACCTGGTAGAATAATAGGAGGCAAGTGAACAAATCTTTTCTGACAGAGAGGAAAAAAATTAGTGACCAGCCTAAATGTGTTTCTTTATCTGCATCTGTTTAAAGTGAATGTACCAGTTTCCTTACTCTTAGGCTCTACATTACAAAGCACGTTATTTTTTTTGTCAGTATTATTTAAGAAAATATTTTTTCTATATCAAATAGTAAACTGAAGGAGTAATTTGTTAGTTTTTTTTAAGTGTAAAAATGTTTAGGATGGACAAATAGGCAGGTATTACTTTAATTACATAAAATAGTAAACCAATTTGTGACATCTTTGCCAAACAGTCTGGCCAAAGGATTTTTTAAATGCTAGGTTGTATGCTTGAAAAATAATATTTGTCATGGAAAATTATTACCCACAAGTATAATAGCTGACTTTCAGAAATCCTGCACTGTGATGGTAAGATATGTTTGATGCGCTTATGAAAATTACATAGAAATTGTTTGACCAATTGTAATATATATGCTTGGTTGCTTAGGATACAAGTAAAATTTAGATATAAAAGCCTGGGATTTCCTAAAGGTATTTGAATAGAATTGTTTGTTTAATTCTCATAGTCAATCAAATTCAAATTCTATACCTAGTTCATTAGCCCACCTTGCAGTGTTAATTAGGTGATAGGAGGAAAATAAGTTTCCTGGGTAAGTTTGGGAAAGACTGGATTAAATATAGGCTTGTCATCATCATCACAAAATTTCACTTCAGAAACGTCAGCTAATGCGCATTCCGAAGAGAAGGTGTATGTTCTCATCAACCTTATCTGACCCAGACTGTTCCATCAGCTCATCCCCAAAGCCACGCGTCTCGGGAAGAGTCTCCGCCTTGGCTTATGTCTACACATCACAGGCACTGAATACGTTCTAGCACAATTTCAACATTATTTACTCTCAATTGAATTGAAACCGTCTGTAATATTCTTTACCTTAGACTTGTTCACGAAAACCAGAAACACAAACTCATTTCTTCTCACCGAATCTCAGCCCACATACCCAGAGGTAAGAGTAGTGAATTGATCCGCTCTGGCATGCTGACCCACAGCAGTGCTTGTTTAAAATAGGATTATTAAGTGATAGAAAAGGAGAAAAGAAAACAGTTGCTTCTTACTTCGTTCCATTTTGCATATACCTAAAAGACCGGTTTCCTCATTTCAAAATTGATAACCCAATTTATTTCTGTTATTTTGCTATTCAAATGCCTAGCCTCTTTGTCCCGAGCTTATTTGCTCTAACACTGAATTTTAAGCATCGCTAAAAATGTTTAATGTGTTATTCTTCTTTCCAGATCTCCTCTGAGAGCCAAGCAGAGAACACTGAGGAAGAAGGAGGGGATGAGGCGGAGTACAGGGCAGTGAGAAGGAAAAAAAAAGGCACTTCAAGGAGAGGAGTCCCCACTGCGCAGCGCCTGGACCGGGTCATCAGAATGAGAACTTACCGGTACTTCTTGCTACTCTTTTGGGTTGGTCAACCCTACCCAGCTTTCTCAACACCGTTATCTAAGAGGACTAGTGGTTTCCCGGCAAAGAAAAGAGCCCCGGAGCTGTCTGGAAACAACAAAAATGAGCTGAACCGTTCAAAAAGGAGCTGGATGTGGAATCAGTTCTTTCTCCTGGAGGAGTATACGGGATCCGATTATCAGTATGTGGGCAAGGTAGGACTCCGCCGGGTGCTTTGCCATTCTGGTTTGAAAAGCCTGAAGAAGTTACTTCTAATACATAGATGAGGAGGATGTGAAAGCACTCCCCAGTACAGTAAGAATTGTTGCTTATCTGGTAAGGCCTTATTTTTCCACTTGAGTAGTTTCAGAAAGAAGACTGTAGCAAGAGGCTGAGAAGTGTTAGCATGGCGACAAAGAAAGAGAAATGGAACGCCCACAACCATCCGCACAGGATTATCATAAATCCTTTAATTTTTACTTTAGCTTGAAAAGTATGGTCCAGCTTATTCTATGAAGTAGGATGTATTAAAAATAGGAATAGAGCGATTAAGCTGTAAGGAGAGCAAGTTTCCTTTTTCTCATTCTGACAGCAAACATTCTGAGCTTTAGTCCCTTGGCCAGGTTCAAATTAACTGTTTCTTCACCCTGATGCCTACAGTGCCAGCCATTCTCTGCCCGAATGGAGCCCTGGCTCCTCCAAACCCACCGCAGCCTCAGTCTGGTCGTTGGTGCTGCTGTCGCCTTTCTGTCTTGTCTCAGATAATGAGCAAGAGCCAGGCATTTCTAAAAACTGGTGATTTAACTGGGGCAAGGTTCACAAATGTGACAAATGGTTATGGAGAGTTGCTATTTCCAAATATCATCTGACCATTTTATTGACGGCAGAGAGTAGGACGAGGAGCCATCGCTGAAGATGGCCCTTACCGACGACTGGAGCGGAGTCAGGGAAACAGCTCGGTGCTGCTGTCATCCTGAGTTTCCCTGACATTTCATCAGGGGCTACATTCGCAATGCAGACTATCTGCATGCTGTGAAGATGTACAAGGAAAGCAGGGAGCCGGGGCTGAACTCCGTCGGTTCTGTGTTCCTTAACATGGTTTGATAAGAAAAATCACTGCCACCCCTGTACATAAACAGCCTAGGCTTGCACATAACGGAGATGATAAAATGTCTCCCTTTACAATTACAGCTAGGATGTTAAACATCAACAGTTGGGTATGCAAACTGCATGCAATTTGCAGATTCCAAGGGCTGCCTGGTCACACTTCAATCTGTTATCAGATATCCCTGAATAACTGTGTGCAAATAGTCTCTTAAAGTATTTAGCACTATAAACAAAGGAGAGCCATCCAGGGCTGGGGTTGAGGTAACCAGGCACTGTTCCAATGAAGTGAATTATTAATGTGGAATAAAGTAGAAAAGGAAATATTTCGTGAAGGGGTGAACATCGCCACAGAGGCCCAGGGGCCTCCCTTGTCTTTGCTGTGAAAGGCACACGCGGTGTGACTGCTGAGGAATGACAGTGTGCACATTTGTGCCTCTCTCCACGTCCTTCGCGAGCTTGGAATAGTGCTGCATTAGCAGGGTGCTGGTTGTAAAATAACTACAATAATCTTATAATCTTCAAAGTACTTTCTAGAACACACATAACATTACTGTCATAGGAGTTTTTTCAAGGGCTTTGTCTAAATAATTGTTCCCCCTCCTTTTCTTTTTCTTCCAAAATTGTGACACCATTTTACATTAAAAATACCACATATTTTTAAGGAAAGGCGGGATAATTCAGGACACTTGAAGCAGCAGTGACTAAACGGCATAGGAAGCAGCTTGCTGGTTAGAATTGGGAGAGGGAAAACTGGTGTGGGCAGAGGCGTGTGCTGTGCACACCAGCAGACCTGAGGCCATATCTCTGTGCTGCCCTGTGCCCGCTGTGTGGCCCAGGGCCGGCTCGCAGCCTTTCTGGGCTTTTAGCCTTTACACCTAGAAAATGCATGCCTCATGAAGTTGCCATGTAACTTAAATGACACAAGAACTAGGGGCTGGCACATAGTAGGTGCATAAAGAAGTTGTTATTATTGGTGAAAATCCACCATATGTAGTAAGTTTATCAGGGGTGCATTGAAGTGGAATGTTAATTTGTGTATCATTGCCAAAGTAAAGTGAAGTAACGAATAGTTCTCTCCGTGGGCAGAAGATGTAGAGGAGAGAGGCACAATCCTTCCAGAGTCACAGCTTCAGTCTGATGAGTTGGATTTGGATACCATATTGGTGACAAGATTAATTTCCCTACTGCACCTTCCTCTGCCCCATCTCCGCTCCCTGAAGTTATAACAAAAGACAGCACTAGCTAGAGAAAACAGTCAAGGGCGATAACTGAAGTTGTCACAGCTGCCAGCATTGCTACTCCAGATGTGTGAAGAGGTATTCTTGGCCCTGGCTGGTTGGCTCCATGGTTAGAGCATTGGCCCAGCATATGAACATCTCAGGTTCAATCCCCAGTCAGGGCACACAGGAAAAGGGACCATCTGTTTCTCTTCCCCTCTCCCTCCCACTTCTGTCTTTCTTCCCCTCTCACAGTCAGTGGCTCAATTGATTGAAGTGTTAGCCCCAGGCACTGAGAATAGCTCAGTTGGCCTGAGCATCAGCCCCAGAGGTTGCCGGGTGGATCTCAGTCAGGGCACAGGCAGGAATCTATCTCCCCTCTTCTCACTTGAAAAAAAAAAAAGTTGTTCTTACACTATTGATGAGACATTTCCCCAAATCTGTCTCTGGAGTTATGTTCTACCAACAGATCAAAGGATTAGACTATAAACTGTTTTTTTTTACCACAATTAAACATAGGCTAAAAAAATAAATAAAATTTTAAAAAGAAAAAAAGACAATTTGGGTTTCTCATGTGGCAACAAGTTGGTCCACTTTTAATAGATTTATAATAAAACAGATACTTGAAGATATTACCTAGATCTACAGGGTCAAGTAAGTTTTGAAAACAAACCGTTTTTCAGGATCAGGCTTTAGCAGAGGTTCCAAAACTTCCTCCGTTCACAATGTCCTTAATATCTCAATTCTTTTCCACAGTGTCCTTAGTCAGAAGAAATAGGTTAGTCCAAACAATTTAATAAGTATTTGTATTCTAAGAAACAAATAACTGTTTGCAAAAATACCCATCAGTTAAAGAAAAGAAGTAGTATTTTAATTTCATTCTTAAATAGCCACGGTTACTTACTGCTGGGAGGTATGTACCTACTGGCACTGCACAACGTCTCAGACCCCTTTTCCACACTGATTTCGCACTGTCCTTGGGTTCTACACAAGGGCTGGGGGCACCCGGTTTCATAAATATGTAATGTCATCAAAAGGAATGTAGCACCACCTACTGTTGAAACTGTGAACTACCCAGAGTTAGTAATTCACAAGGTGTCTGACAAGAGCTCAAGGGTTGCATTATTTCCCTGGAGATTTTAAAATATTGCCTGGTGTCACAGTGACTTCCTTGCTGCCCCTGAGGGTACCTCAGTGAGCACTCTAGGAACCACTAGACTATAGTTTGATTGCCATATAAAGGTATACAAAGGCTAACAGAACCTTAGCCCTGGTATGTACGTTGCTAGAGCCTATTCTGGAAGCCTGAAACCGGAAAGACTAATCGGCACCCATAGCAGATAGAAGTACTAACTGAGGCATAGCAATTGCAATTGAGCAAATAGCCAAGTAGAAGGAAAAGGTTTTTACATCATAAGCATCTGTTTACATTCGTATTTGTGTTCATTGGTTCAGACTGTTCTGGGGTAAGTCCATACAGATGGCAGGGATGACTGTGGAACAAAGAGAATGGGAGAACTGGGGTGGGGGGGAGCAAAAGGCCAACAAGCGTCCCAAGAGAAAAAAGATGGGGTCACATGAGCATCAAAGAAGAGGTAGAAGACAGAGTCTGGAGGCTGGGTGACAAAGTGCATCAATGAGATCATACTTAAAACGTGACACACAAGTGAAGGCAGTGAGACCTTGCTTCTTGTCCTGTCTTCATGCTCCTCAGTATGGCACTGTGACCCGGGCCGCTGAGATTTTCACAGAAACATGGCTCTGCAGGGTGAGGGAGGACGCACTTACTGCAAATAGTTGAAATATTGACCACCCAAACTCTGATGTACAAGAAAATTCAACATCTTGACTCAATTAAAATGATAGTGGTAGGTAGGGGAAATAGGGTTGGAAAAGTGGTCCTGTATTAGGTAAGATTTTGTGAGCTTAAGATATAGATATAGGTACAGTTACAGATAAGGAGCCGTCTTTTAAAATACAGAGAGATTTGGGGGCAACTTTTAGCTGACTTCTCAAAAGCAGCATCGTTGACACCTGGGAGCTGATTAGCTATGCAGAGTCTCGGGCCCCACCTGAGAAGCTGCGTTTCAACAAGATCCCTGGGTGAACTGTGTGCACATTAAAATTTGAGAAGTGCTGCTTTCAGAAATACCTTGCACGGGTCTTCCTTCTCCCAGAGATTCTGATTTAGTTGGTTTTTAATTAAATATTTATGACTCCAATGTGTGGCAAAATTTGAGAAGCACTGCCCTAGGAGAATATTATTGACAATAATTATAACAAAATGTGGCAAGTTTAGTGGTAAAGTATTATGGAAATATAAAGGAGAGGACCAGCTGAGCATGGGATTCGGCTGAGCTTCCTGAAGGAGGAGAGGATGTTGGGAGAACTGCTTCATGGTGCTGGCTCACACTGCAGAGGGAAGCTTACAGGGGCTTCCCGACTAACCAGATGCAGGAGCCAGAGAAGAAGGTTTAGAAAATTCAAGACGATCAGGATAGTGAAAGCGTGACTAAGGCCAGCACAGAGAACAGAAAGAGGTGCCTATTTTCCTGTCTAAAGTTAAAGAGAAGAGTACATGATCTTATACAAAATCCACTCAGTTTGTCTTTGGCTTATGGAAAGATAAGAGGAAAGCATTATGATTTCACATTTTCGGAAAACACCATGCCCTCCTGCTGGCTTTACATAATGTATTAATTTCTTAATGCTGATTGGTAGATAGTGTAAGATTAAATTCAGTAAGAAAGAAGAGCATAGGTAGATATTGATTAGATTTTCAAGGCACAGGCATTTATTAAGACAAATATCAATATATTTCAAAACCTCAGAACCATGCACCATTTTAGGCAAAAGATTCACACACTGTCATTAAACAGACCCCAAGTAAAGCTTAATTTCCTGGTCTTTCCACTTAATCCTTCACAATGTTCTTTATCCTTCCCTTCCACACAATATATACATCAGACTAATCATAAGAAGCATTCGAAATGCTTCTATTTTTAGTAGCATGCCAGGAAATCTGTTTTTATGGAATTTGATAAAGTATACATTTTCATGAATATTTTTCTGATGCTAGCTTTTTGGAAGCTCATGATGGTTTTCTCTAGTGGAGCTCCCCCAAAAATTGATGCACTGTGCTTTATTTTTAACATTATGAAGCTTGGGTTCTATTGGAAACTCTAATGTACAGGTCTTCCTAACAGTGTTTTTTTTCTTGAGTCTTTAAAATTAATGTATAGCCAAATCAACGAAGCCACTATTCTTAAGATAATTAGACTGTAATGTTTTAATGGCCCATAAATATATAAATTGTCAGCCAAATATACCTTTAAAATTAAGGATGAACAGTTATTTGTCCCTATAATTACATGGTCCAAAATCAGTAAACATAAAGTAATGTTTTATACAATCGGAAAGACCATTTAAAAGATGCTGTCATTAAAATATTGCTTTATTATATTACTTTCTTTTTTTCTGAAAAGAGCATAAACTTAAGAGTGGAGACCTCCTGGTGCTAAGCTGATGGCTGATTCAGAGACTCATTTAACCCCTGTCACTTCAAACAGCAGCAGCAGATGAAATAACAGTCATAGCTAACATGTACCGAGCATTGCTTTTGTCAGACATTCTGCTACGTGCTTCAGGTGTATTATCACACTGGATCCTCAGAGCATCTTTATGCCCAAGTATTAGTTATATCCCTGCTTTATTGATGAGTAAACAAAGGCTCTGAGCAGTCAGGTATTTTAACCCAAAGTCTCATACTGTCAGAACTTGGAGGTTGATCTCTATCTGACCTTCTAACTGTTCACATCTTACCCCCCTCACCTATCCCCACTGCTTCGCCAAGCTAGTGCGAGGCACTAATGAAAAACCAGACACGGAACATGCTTTGGCGTTCAACGATCGAATTCAACTCAATATCACAAATACCTGCCGCTGTGTGAAACCTAAGAGTAAAGAAAAGAAGAATTAAAAAGAAAAAAAGACTACTTTTAAAGATCCACACAAATATGTTGGCATGTATACTTTCTTTGTGCTTCCTTTTATTTTTTCTTGATTTTAATTTCCATAACAGATCGATGGTATTCAAAACAGTTACATGTGAGTATTTTAAAATTAGATATGCACTTGGTGGTCTTTTGGGTCATCATGATGAAAAGTGTCTTTATTTCTTGTGATAACCTTCTCTAAACTTTTGTTCTGGTTCAGTGACCTACAATAATCTTTCCTCCCTGAGTCAAGACAGTGCCTTGGGCACATTTTTCTCCTTCATCATTTAAATTTAATGCTCAGCCATTTAACATTTTTATATTTCAACCGTTAGTATATTTTAAAGAACGTGCATTCACTTGCTTTTTAAAATGTTTCAAGAAGTAACTTCCTAACTGCCAATATTAGCAGTAGTCCTCTTTAGTTTCCCCTATCAGCCAACTAATTTCACTTCCTTAATGAGAAAAGCTTCAATTTGCTATTTGATGCTAAGAAAATGTCTCATTTAACAGTAATTCTCCAAGTCTTAAATTTCCCTCTCTGCGCAGTTGCTCATGTGGAGAGCAAAACACTTAGAATGTCTGACCTTGGTCATAAACCCAACGCAACTTTCAGCGGCCTGGGTCACATAGAGTAAAGTATACAAAGCCAACAAGGACCCAGTCCAGAATCCTCCAACTTCCAAGTCATTATGCCTGTGAAATCCTTTATCCTTCTGCTTATAATTCAATTTGTTCAACAAAATGGAGGGATGAAGGTGAATGAAATAGAGTTAAGGGTTGAGATTGTTTTTGTTCCCACTGAGCTATTTTACTTCCATGCTCTACAAATCAAATAGAGCTAGAGGTCGCTGGAAGGTTATGGAGACTCTATGTGCTCATTATAACAAATCCCCCAGAATCTAGCCCACAGACATTGTTAAGTATTTCTTTACTGATTGTCTTAACTTGTTTGTACTATTATTAGACCATGTAATGCTCAATGCACCTGAGTTCTTTATTTTTTCCCATATTATGGGTCCACCGTAGCAGATGAAAGCATAAATATGCAGAATACCAACATCTAGTTTATATTTCTTTTAAAATAAAAAAATCCCTAATTATCATTTTGGCTGAATTTTATTTCAAAAATCAGATTTAAAAATCCCTGATATATTGGTAATCAACAGTCAATAGGTTCGTAAACCACAATCTCTTTCATTTCCATTGATATGAACGGCAGCCTTAGAACATTATTTTAAATACAACAAGACAAGTAAAGATTCCAGTACCTCTCCAGTCAAAATTAAATACATCTTCGTAACACACTACCTTCTTTTACCAAAAAGAAACAGGTTTTTGATATAGGTCCTGCCTTTAATAACCTTCATCAAATTTAGAAATTATGTTTAGGTTTTAATGTGTCATTGGAAACTCAAGAAGGCATCTCTTTTTCTGTAGATGTAGGCTGCTGACAGTGAACTCACCCGTCCTCTAAACTTTCATGTAGTCAGATATTAAGACGACAATGTCATATAATCCTAATGAGCATGCTAAGTGTGTCAATGTTCATTCCAAACCCCTCTTTCCATCAGGAAGTGAGGAAGGGGCTGACAGAAGTACAGTGTTCCCCAGACGCTAATAAGAGTTTTTTCTCTTATTGCCATAATTGATAAATAAGTAAAAGTAACATGTATTCTCAAAGGCCAATGTGTGGCACCAAATTTGAAATTATGTGACCTAGAACAAGAAAGGCAGCATGCCAAAATATTTCACTGGAAAAATATTTATAGCTTCTCCCAGTTTTCCATTCACAGAGAATGAATGTACTTAAGGAAAGAGAGGCATTTGAAAAGATTAAAATGTATACATGTGTGAAATATATGAATAAATATTTGAGGTGAATTGGTGTATTTCAGAAGACCTGAGGGCAGTAATAAAGGCATAACAAAAAGCTTGAAATATCACTCTGGATGTGGGATTTAATGCTGACTAGAGGGAACTGAGATTGGAGTTAAGAAGGCAATTGAAGAAGTTATCTCGGCTATGGCATTTTCGAATAGATTTGGAGAGAAAATGCTTTTCATTCATTCTACAATTACTCAGCAGAGAGTGTAAAGTTAATAGCATAGGCAGCCTGCCTGTGTTTGAGCCCCAGCTACCTGTGACTAGCTGGGTATGTTGAGCAAGTTATTTAACCTCTCTCTGCCCTCCATTTCTTCAACTGTGAAATGAGGGGAGTAATAAAGTTTTTGAGGTGAGGATTAAATAAGCTAATACATAGAAACGGCTTAGAGCAGGGTCTGGCATGTGATATTCACTAGTGAGGCACCAAGGGAAGACCAGTACAAGACAGGAAGGCACCCTGCCATCAAAGAACAGAAAAGGTGAAGAGAAGGAAAAACCAACGGTTCACAGAACCTCCCACTAATGTTCTGTCTCCTTCAGGGAAGTCAAGCGTTATGGGCCAGATGATGGTGTCAAAGCAGCTAAGGCACCTGCAAATATGATTAATCAACTGCAATTCAGAAGTTTTCTTTATTATCCCAGCCAAACAAAAAATGAAATGCACACTGCAGTCACATTTTTTGATGATCTTGGTAACCTTTGTAAGTCCTCCTATTGAGGCTATTTATCATTTATTTCATTTTTAAACATCAGTTTACACCACCACAATTTGGAATTTACATTATTTAAATTGCTATAAAATATTAAGAGTCTGGTTAGGTTTGTTTATTTGTTTGTTTTTCAATAAAAAGTTTAATAGCCTGACCAGGTAGTGGCACAGTGAATAGAGAACTGGTCTGGGATGCTGAGGACCCAGGTTTGAAACCCAGAGGTCACCAGCTTGAGCGCAGGCTCATCCAGCTTGAGAGTGGGCTCACTACCTTTAGCACACAGTCATTGGCTTGAGTGTGGGGTCATAGACATTACCACATGGTCGCTGGCTTGAAGCCCAAGGTTGCTGGCTCAAGCCCAAGGTCACTAACTTGAGCAAGGGGTCATTCACTCAGCTGGAGCTCCCCCACCCCTGGTCAAGGCACATATGAGAAAGAAAGCAATGAACAACTAAGGTGCCACAATTATGAGTTGATGCTTCACATCTCTTTTTTGTCTGTCTGTCCATATCTGTCAGTTTCTCCCACTCTCTCTTTTTCTCTCTCGGTTAAAAAAAATGTTTTGTTTTTGTTTCGGTTTGGGGGGGGTTGTATTTTTCTGAAGTTGGAAATGGGAAGGCAGTCAGACAGACTCTCGCATGCGCCCGACCAGGATCCACCTGGCATGCCCACCAGGAGGCGATGCTCTGCCCATCTGGGGCATTGCTCTGTTGCAACCAGAGCCATTCTAGCACCTGAGGCAAAGGCCAAGGAGCCATCCTCAGCACCCGAGCCAACCTTGCTCCAGTGGAGCCTTGGTTGCGGGAGGGGAAGAGAGAGACAGAGAGGAAGGAGAGGGAGAGGGGTGGAGAAGCACATGGGTGCGTCTCCTGTGTGCCCTGGCCGGGAATTGAACCCAGGACTCCCGCACACCAGGCCGATGCTCTACCACTGAGCCAACCAGCCAGGGCCAAAAAAAATGTTTAATGCATCCAGCAATTCAAAAAATGACTACAATACTTCAAGTATATTAATGCTTTAAGTTGAAAGTATCATAATTAAGTTGAAATAATATTATAATCTCTTTATAGAATTGAACCAAGGTTTTATTATGGGAAAACTACTCTTGGTTTAATTGTTTAATTATCTCAAATGTTTCACCTTTTAGAGAAAAATAATGAAGTTTTTATTTCAGGGTGAATTTTGACCTTCAATAATTGAGTAGTGATTTATATTGGATCCCAGGGCTGCTCTTTTGATTAGTACTTTAGATATTAAGTTGGTATCTTTGAATACTTATATCTTTGAAAACTTTGCAAGACCCTCAACTACACGTCTTGCTAACCTTTGTATCTTTCAAGGTGCCTAGTACAGAGAGGGTTTGTACATAGGAAACAGCCAAATAATACTTAATGAAGCTGCAATGACCACAAAAGATAAAAATCTGCTGTAATATCTAAATACTGCCTTCAACTTTATTGATGTGAATGGTTTGATATGAATATCATTAATGATGCTTTGTGTCATTGAATTGACAACTGAAAATCTAGTCTTTAAAGTTCAAGGATATATTAGGTAGTGAACACATAAGCCAAATTTATTATGAAAGTCTTTCTATGGAAACTACCTCTGAAATTTTCACATCAGAGTGACACAAATATTTATGATACCATAGAAGAAAACTCAAGCTTCCTTAAGACAGACCAGAGGAACTAAGACAACACAGTTGCATATGCATTAACTAACAAGAAGGATAAAAAGGAAATATATAGCAAGTAATATCATAAAAGTGGGTTCCTTTAAGACACTTACAAATGAAAATTAGATATTATTTAGGGTCTCAGTAGAAGCAAGTTTGAAACAAAATGAAAAAAAAGCAAGAATTAATCAATAGAAAACAAATTTCTCTTTCTTAACATTCTTAAGAAGGTAAATACTACAGACAATCCAAGTGCTCAGTAAAAGAGAAAAAAGACCTGAGAACGTTGATTGCAATGATTCACAGAAAAATCAACTATAGACAGAAACGTGATAATATAGGAGAGAAAGAGTCTATATAATGACTAATTCTTTTTACTTTTTACCAACTATATATTCTTCTAATGAATATATTTTTAGTTCTCACAGAAAAAATAGTCATCTTTCAAGAATGATCTCATCTCAATTGTTTCTACTATTTATAAGTATAATTAAGAAGAGAAACATGAAAGAGATGGTGCAAAGAAAATTCTGTTTGAAAATGCAGTTATGCAAAACTTTGTGTCATTGGCTGCTTTTATTTTTCTTGTCATACACAGGAAGCCTAAGAATCTGGCTCATTTCCTTACTGAATCTGTAGCAGAGGGCTTACTTTTTTTCCCAGTGAGGGTAAACGCCCTCTTGGATGAGAGTTTCCCCTTTAGAAATCAAATGAAGCAATTTTTTTTTTTTGCATCTTCTCTAAGTTTGAGATGATTTCCAAATAAAAGTTGGGGTTTTTTTAATTAAAAAACAGAAATCAAGCCCTGGCCAGCTGGCTCAGTGGTAGAGCGTTGGCGTGGCGTGTGGATGTCCCAGGTTCAATTTCTGGTCAGGGCACACAGGAGAAACGTCCATCTGCTTCTCCACCCTTCCCCCTCTTCTCTCTCTCTCTCTCTCTCTCTCCCTCTCTCTCTCTCTGTCTCTTACCCTCCCACAGACAAGGCTCTATGGGAGCAAAGTTGTCCATTGCAATGAGGATGGCTCCATGGCCTCCGCCTCAGGTGCTACAATGGGTCCGATTGCAGCGAAGCAATGCTCCAGATGGGCAGAGCATTGCCCCCTAGTGGGCATGCCGGGTGTATCCTGATTGGGCACATGCAGGAGTCTGTCTCCCTGCCTCCCCGTTTCTCACTTCAGAAAAATAAAAAACAGAAATCAAGTAAGGCAGAGTAGATTATAAGAAATTCCTCTCTTACCCTGTTTGTATCTTGATTATTCTATCCATTCTCCCAATTGAGTGTATTCTGTAAGAAGAATAAAATGAGGGAGCTGTTTACCCTGTGTTAAAGCTATGATATTGGTAATTACCAATCCAGCTGCCTCTCAAAGGGAAATATAGTTTTTAAATTAAATTAAGAGAATTAGCTGACCTGGGCAAACTTGAGTGGCAGTACTTTATCCAGTTTTATCCCCCTATCAACAGTCACTTACTCAAGTGAATGGTGTGAAGCAGACTGTCAAGCAACCTCTGAGGAAGGGGAGGGTGCAGGAGGGGTCAGGACAGCGCAGAACACACAACACAAGGGGAGCCATCCCCTGAGGGGTCAAGAGGCTGCACGGATTGTTTTCAGGAGAGTTCCAGAGCAGAAAAGTTGTCATGAACTAAGGAGTGATGATAATATTGCCTCACCTTTTGTTAGGCACTACAGTTTAGGAAGTGCTCTCACACATACAAGTGTTCCTCCAGTGATTCTCATAAGCACTCCTCCACTTGAGGAAACCAAGTCCCAGAGGGGTTAAGAGACCACAGAGCCATTGCCAGCAGGGTGCCAAAGCTGGGGCTGGCATCCAGCTTTCTGTGTGCTTAAATCTAATACTCTGCCCTTATAGCACATTACTAAGATATTAAGGTAGCCAACAGTGTGATGGCAAATGAAACAGCTCAAATGCTCAGAAGCTGCAGTGTTCAAGTTCATGGCAGTAGCCTCACTCTGAGAACGTTTACTGGTGTAGCCATGGGGATAGTGCACATCTCACTTTACTGATTGTTTCACAGTTTCCTTAAAGGAAAAGAAAATTCAAATTATTTAAGAATTTATAAACTGGTTCACAGGCAAGAAAAACTAATAAATGATCTCATAATCTTCTCTCCTGGAATGATTCACCATTATTTCCTTGAGTGTATGAGTAGTTTACAGAATTCAATTTAATCATCGTTTACTGAGCACATATGGGAGGCTTGAGAGTTATGAATTTGAATAAGAAATAGTCTCTCCCTCAAGTAAACTACTTATTTTATAAAGATGTGGCTTCAGTTTTTTTAAATCCTAAATGAGAGTCAACATAAGATTATTAGAGCCAATATAATTTTTACCTTTGAAGAAAAACACATTTTGGTAAAAGTTCATTAGCTAGAGAGAAACATAATGTTTTCAATGTTCTACTGTTTGAATCATCATGTCTCAAAGGTCTGCATTTATCTGTTAATATTTTCTTCCAAAGTGTGGTGTCAGAGAAGGAGAGAGGAAGAGAAAGAGGGAGGGGCCAGGAGAGTGTGTGCGTGTCCTTAGATCTATTGATTGCTGAAGAGATTACACTACAAGGCAAAAAGCAGGATTATAACTGGTGAGTTACAATACCTTACTAAATCAATGTTTGACTGGGTATCTGGCTCTCCATGTGATTTACCACTGGCCTTTTGAAAATGAAAACGTTAGACTAAGCAGGAGCTGAGACTAATGTCTCAGTCTGCGGAAGACCTTGGACGTACAGAGCCAAGCACGAGGCAGTAAACAATGCCTTTTTGGGGAAAGAACTTCATGCAGTGAATAAAGCAAAAGGCATTTGTTTAATTGGTAAGTCCCAAATGGACAATAACATCTATTACAGTTTGTATCATTTGTGCCAATAGAATTTACAAATAATGTACTCTGGGGCCTAATATAATAAACACAATGAATCCAGAAACTCCTGTAATCATTGTAGGAAGTGTTGCTTGGCAGTATGCACTCATGTGAGTGAACAAAGACTCTGGAGTCAGACAGATATTGGTCCATCCTGGCTCTGCCCTTAATTTGAAATAAGTTACTTAACCTCCCTGGCCTCAGGTCCTCAGAAGAAAATAGAGAAAGTAATGCTTATCTCCCGGAGTTGTTATGAGGCTTAGTTGATGTAACACACTAAGCACTTATGCAGTACCAGACACACTGTAGGTGTCACGAAGGGTTAGTTTTTTTTCTCTCTTCACAGGGATTCTTGAAGGAACACATAGTTTTAATTCACCTTGATTCCAAGAGAAGGAACTACTGTCTTAGTTCTCTATTTCTGCTCTAATAAGTTATGCATACTTAGTGGCTTAAAACAGTACAAACTTATACTCTTGCAGTTTAGAAGTCAAAAGTCTAAACTGGATTTAACTAGGCTAAAACCAAGGTATTTCCAAGGTGTCCTTCTGGAGGCTCTAGGGCAGGGGTCCCCAAACTACGGCCCACAGGCCACATGCGGCCCCCTGAGGCCATTTATCCGGCCCCCGCTGCACTTCCGGAAGGGGCACCTCTTTCATTGGTGGTCAGTGAGAGGAGCATAGTTCCCATTAAAATACTGGTCAGTTTGTTGATTTAAATTTACTTGTTCTTTATTTTAAATATTGTATTTGTTCCCATTTTGTTTTTTTACTTTAAAATAAGATATGTGCAGTGTGCATAGGGATTTGTTCATAGTTGTTTTTTTTATAGTCCAGCCCTCCAACGGTCTGAGGGACAGTGAACTAGCCCCCTGTGTAAAAAGTTTGGGGACCCCTGCTCTAGGGAGAATCCCTTGCCTTGCCTTTTCCAGCCTCCAGAGGCCGCCTGCATTTCTTGGTTCATGATTCCTTCCTCCACCTCCAAAGCCAGTAGTGTCTCATCTTCAAATCAATCTCTCTGCTTCATTGCACATTTCCTTCTCTGACTCCCTACCTCTTTCCCTTATAAGGAGCCTGGTGATTTTACTGGGTTCATCTGGATAATCCAGGGTAATCTTCTGACCTCAAAACCCTTATCTTAATCATATCTGTAAAGTCATTGTTGGGATGTAAGGTAATATAGCCCTGGTACTGGGAAATAGTACATGAACATCTTTGGGAGAACCATTATTCTGCCTAGCACAACTACTACAGCACTAAAGTTTTGTTCATTTAATAGCCACTTTGGTACTTTGGGCACTAAATTCAAGCTATTGAGTGCAAAAGATAAATGTCAAGGACATTAATAAATTTCTCCTGCGCTTAGATTTAAATTGTTTTTCACTTTTAGCATTCTTCCACATAACAGAAAGTCTTTTTCAGTGGTTATTAAATCTAACAAAAGATAAAAGATTGAATTGAGTGGGGTCATGTGTTATCTCTGCAAATGCAGAGCCCTTTATGGTATTATTTGAATAATTTTTTTGTGTGTGTGTGTGATAGAGACAGAGAGAGTCAGAGAGGACAGATAGGGACAGACAGACAGGAAGGGAGAGAGATGAGAAGCATCAATTCTTTGTTGTGGTACCTTATTGTTCATTGATTGCTTTCCCATATGTGCCTTGACCAGGGGACTACAGCAGACTGAGTGACCCCTTGCTCAAGCCAGTGACCTTGGGCTCAAGCTGGTGATGAGCTCACGCTCAAGCTGGCAACCTTGGGGTCTCAAACCTGGGTCCTCCATGTCCCAGTCTGACACTCTATCCACTGAGCCACTGCCTGGTCAGGCTTATTTGAATGAATTTTAAAAGTTACAAGGTACATAATGAGAAAAAAGATGTGAGGAGAGAAAGATGAAAGATAAATAGACAGATGATAGATAGATGATAGATAGATAGATAGATAGATAGATAGATAGATAGATAGATAGATAGATAGATACTCTCAGTGGAGGCAATTTTGTTCCCCCAGAGGACACTTGGCAAAGTATGGAAACATTTTTGGTTGTCACAAGTTGAAAGATGCTTCAGGCTTCTAGTGGGTAGGGGCCAAGGAAGCTGATATATGACAGGTATCACTACAAAGAGTTACCTAGCCCAAAATGTCAATGGTGTAGAGGTTGAAAAATCCTGAATTATATCTCTGTAAGTTGGCACTTAAAAATTGTTTGGGGCCTGACCTGTGGTGGCTAAAGCATCGACCTGGAAATGCTGAGGACGCCGGTTCGAAACCCTGGGCTTGCCCGGACAAGGCACATATGGGAGTTGATGCTTCCTGCTCCTCCCCACTTCTCTCTCTCTGTCTCTCTCTCCTCTCTCTTTCTCTCTTGCCCTCTCTTTCTCCTCTCTAAAAAATGAATAAGTAAAAAAAAAAATTAAAAATTGTTTGGTACATACAGGAGGAATACAAGATGGGGGAAAGTACAGTGTGTAAAGGAGGGATAAACGGTGATGGAAGGAGACCGGACTCGGGTGCTGGATGCATGGGACAGTATATAGATGATGTGCTATAGAATTGTACAGCTGAATGAAACCTGTATGACTTGATTGATCAGTGTCACTTCAATAAATTAAATTGGAAAATATATATTGTTTGATACAGAGTAAGCCTTTAATGAATATTCATAGAACTGAACGTAAACACCCAGAGAAAATATCTGTGTTGTGGTTAACAAATTAGACTGAGGTGTCAGACCACCTGAGCTCAAATTCTGCTTCTGTTGGTTGTAGGAGTCTGAGAAGTTACTTAACTTCTATCTTGCCCCCGTTTCCTCATCGGCTAAGAGAGGAAAGGAAGAGATTCATGATGAGTAAAAAATTAAATAATTTATGTAATAAGTTCAGCATATTTTCTAGCCCATAGAATGAGCTGAATAAATGTCTGCTATTATTATTTTTCCCAAATCCCAGCCAGGCCAATTGCCAAGTGATGAATAATATAAAGAATGCTTTTAAGATAAAATACTTCCACTATTTAAAATCCACCCAATTATTTATGTTGTATAGAAGAAAATAATTTTCTCAGGTCATTAGAGGAGGCAACACAGTATAAACAAACAAACAAAAAAACACACATAGGATATAGAGATAGCTCAATCCTAGGTTTTGTCAGAGAAAAAGAGATTTTCCATATTCTTTTACGTCCCATTTAATATACCAACAGATGGGCCTGGCCAGGTAGAATAAAACTCACTAATCTCTATTATGCATGTCATCACCAGAAAGTATTGGTGACAGGCTCAGGGCTGCAAGTCACACTTCTACCCCAGCTATCTTCTCAGATTTATAGTGGGAACCAACTCCCCCTCCCACCCAAACTCACATAGTGGGGCATCCCTGAGCCCAAGGGAGGAATTTCACATTGCTGGCTATTGAATACTACACACACACAGCGCTGTGTGTATCAAAGTCATTTTACTGCCCTGAGACAGTGTATCTGAAGTCCTTGGAGGGGGGTGGGGAGCAGGGGCAAGTCTGTGGGTAAAGGTAAAAGCAGAGTAGTTCTTCCCTTTTCCCTTTGGGGCAATCATGCAGTGAAGGAGAAGCCCATTTTAGCCGCCAGGAGCCTTCCAAAGCTTCTCCAGGGCAAAAAAGAGGTGGATGGTCCTAGAGATGGTACCTACCAAGGACAAGCCAACTCTGTAGCCACAAGCACATGTGCCAAGGGCAGTGAAGGAGTCATCAGGGTCTATGTGATAGCGATGGGGAAGGCAGGATGGAGTTGGTCACCTTGAGCCATAAGGAGCTGAGATCATGATTCCACCTGCCAAAACTGCAGATACCAGTGAGGAAGGTCATGGATGAAAGACACTGTCTAGAGACCAGCAGGCCGGAGGGTAGTACAAGGACTATCCTTGGTTCCAAAAGCCCCCAAATTTCTCTCTGGTTCAGGACATGTGGCTCTCTCGTCTTTGTACATTCAGATGTCATTTTGGACTGGATCAGGGGCAAGGGGAGAAAGCTGAAACCAGAAAGACTAGGATTTATTTAAGAGTTATCTAAAGAGACTGTGTTATTGAATCAGGAAGGCTTTATTGGATTGCACTAAATTATTGACTCAATATTCAACCTAATACAGAGTTCCTGATATTCAATGGGATTAGAGCTTGACAGATAAGCTATTTTAAAAAGGAAGGGAGCCACTATCTTTTCAGGGACCACTTCTATAGTTTGTTACTAAGGAAGTTTTCTGAACATGTAGGGCACCCCAAAAATAAGGGAGCTGCACCTTCCCTTGCATATCTGGGTGCAGTGTGAGGAAATATGGAATCCTGCAACTCAAAGGAAAAAGTGTTTCCATTTTAGCTGACACCACTGCTTTTGTCACCCCAGGCACCCACTCAAGCCTTCCTCTGCTTGCACTGAGCCCAGAAACCATGCCGTGCACTCATACTGGCTGCTACGTCATTTTCTCCCCTTAGTAAATCCAAACTTCTCCAAGAAGTCTTCCTAAACCATCAAAGATCAAACACATTCCCTGATTCCACCTTGTCCAACTTACAAGTTGCTTCTGCGCTGTTCTCCATCTTTTCATTTACCTTTTTATTCCTAATACTTAATAAAACTACTCAGGTGTCTAATTTCTGCTTCTATTCTGCACCTTTTACAAGCCTGCGTTGCAAGTTTGTGGACAGGTATTGTGTTTTTTATTTCCCGCCTTATGGAGCTCCATAGGTGGGACAAGAAGTGTTTTAAAATGGTATTGGCTGACAGTTAAATTATGTTTATTATGGAACAATGTTTCCATAAAATGGAGCATATTTCATTCATTACCCATTACTTTCAGCAACAGGACGATACTTGAAATATGGTTCAGTAAAATTTTGTTGCTACTTCACCCTTGGTAGGTGACTTCTGTCCCAGTACTGAGTGTAATTACAGTGGTCAGTGTACTCAGTGGACTTATAACTTTTTTGCTTTTTTCATCAAATACAAGTGAACTTATTATTGAATTGAGGTTGAATTAATTAGTAAAGAAATTTTTTTTAGATCTGAGACATTAAATTGTATTCCTCCCTCAGACTACTCAGATTAGATCATGTGCCTAATGTTTGGTAAATAAACTGCTAAATTATCTGGCAACTTCAGATACATATATTCTTGATACATAGAGTTATCCTAAAATAGAGTGAGAAAGGGGATTGATTGCCTTCTATGAGCCAGAAACTTCATTGATTATTGATATTTTATCCACTTTTATCTTTATAACATTCATTCATTTATTCTTTGCAATCATCAGTTATTAAGGGTCTATAATGTGTGTTAGATGCTAATAACACAGAAGTGAACCAGAAGGCTCGGTGCCTTCCTTCATGAAACTTGCAATCTAGCTCTTTGCTGATTAAAACATAAAAACAGCTGTGAAACAAGTCATCAAAAAACAGAATTCACCAATGGCTACAGGGGAATAAATTGAGAGTGCACAGCTAGAGAATCTAACTTAGACTAGCAGTTTAGGGAAGTCTTTCTTGAAGAGACAAAGATTATGCAGACCTGCTATGTGAGTTGGATTAACCAGGTGAAGATGTTCAAAAGGACTTTATGCCAAGGAGACCATATGCAGGGAGGCCTAGATGTGAAAGAGACTAAGAAACTGCAGAAAAGGCCCTGGTTGGGTAGCTCAGTTGGTTAGAGTGTTGTCTTGATATGCCAAGGTTCTGAGTTCAATCCCCAGTCAGGGCACATACAAAAATCAACCATTGAATGCATAAATAAGTGGAGCAACAAATCATTGTCTCTCCCTCTCTTCCTTCCCTCCATTTTACTCTCTCTTTCTAACATCAATAATAAATAAAGAAAAGAAAAAGAAACTGCAATAAGGAGAGTACCCTAGACCAAAGAAGGTGAAAGAAAGAATGGTGGCTGATGAGACTAGAGAGAGAGGCAGCAGCTGCAGTGCAATTTAGATGCCATGATAAGGAGTGGGAATGGGGCTTTATCCAGAGTAAAGAGAAAACATTGAAGGGTTTCATTAGAAGAGAGTGTCATATTAAGAGTGTTGTTAGTGTGGTAGTCACATAAGTTGGTCTAGCTACAGAGAGGGAAGGAAATTGAAAGGAAGCAAGACTGCATGTGTGTTTGGAGGCCATCAGTGCAATAGATGAATGACAAATGGTGGTGGCTTGGACCAAGGTAGCACCATTGGAAATGGAGACAAGTGAGTCAAGATACAGGTAAGAGGTAGAATTGACAGGAGCTGGTGGCCTAATAAATGTGGGATTGGAGGCAGAAGGGAGGGTCTATGATGACTCTGATGGCCCTTAGGGAGATGAGACATATAAGAGGAAGAACAGTTTTTAGAGAGAAGGGAAGAAGGTCAATTGGGAAGTTCTGAGAGTAAGATATTTAAGAAACTTCTCTAGGAATCAACTGTATCCTTGACTTTGGACCTCAGGAAAATGGTCTGCCCGAAGTTGTGTATAGATTTGGGCATCACTGGCACAAAAATGATAGTTGAATACATGAAAATAGGTAGATGATCTCATTTGAGGAAAGTATGTGAAATGAGACAGGACAAGATCCCCAGTCAGGGCACATACAAAAATCAACAACTGAATGCATAAATAAGTGGAGCAACAAATCAGTCTCTCTCTCTCTCTCTCTCTCTCTCTCTCTCTCTCTCCCTTCTTTCTATTTTACTCTCTAACATCAATAATAAATAAAGAAAAGAAAAAGAAACTGCAATAAAGAGAGTACTCTAGACCAAAGAATGTGAAAGAAAGAATGGTGGCCTAAGACATAGACCTAAAGTTTACCAACTTTGAAGGGACAACTAAATAAGGAATAGCTAGCAAAGTTAACTATTCTGAGTTCTGCATTATAGATGGCAGAATGAAAACTAAAATAATTTAACTAATTTATCTAAATAACAAGAAAGTCAGACCTAACTCTTTTCACCCTCAAAATCTACCTTCCTGTTCACAATGCACTTATTGAAGTATGTTTCTCTGAGCTATGCCTTCTGTTAAGCATTTTACATACATTATTTTATTAATTTTCAGAACAATGTACATGCAAACTAAGTACTACTGTTATTCCTATCATGTAGATGAGGAAACTGAGACTTGGAGAAATGGACTAAGTTCCCCAAGGTTATACAACTTAGTACCTAGCATGAAATTACACTCATTTCTTCCCCTTGTCCAAGTCTGTCTTATCATTATGATCATACTAGCTAAGGCAGTGGTTCTCAAACTTGAGCACTCATCAGAATTACCTAGAGAGTTTCTTAAAACACAAACTACTTGGCCCACTGAGTTTCTGGTTCTGGAGATAGGTGGGGCCTGAGAACTTGCATTTTTACCTAATCCCACCAACTTGCCACCATTATATGCTGTCACTAGTCATCTGATTTGTAAAAATAATCATCAGATATCAGTTAACTCATGCTAAATCATTAACACTTAAATATAGCATATTAAAAAATGCAATAGAAAATTGCATTAAAAGATACTTTTATTTACATAACCCTATAATCTCTAAAACAGAATTTACTTCTAATCCCTGCCATATACTTCAAGCTAGGTTGAAATTCTTCCAGACATAAATTCTACCCAACCAGCCTTTCACAGTCTTTACAACATCAAGTATACTTATTAGCATTATGTAGAGAAACGTATGTATACCAACAAATATACATATATATCTACCTCAGTTGAGCCTTAATTTGTCCTAACTCAATCGTAGATTTTCCTAATTTAAATCGATATTCAAGCTATTTAACACAAAGGTATTTTCTCTCTGTTGTGATACCTGTTTCTCCACCTTAATCCCAGTCAAACATCTTTTCATTACAGCTGTTCTCTGCTTGTCCTATGACATTTCAGATTGGAAACCACTGCAGTTTCTTAAAGACCCACATTGTACCTGCATTACGCTCTATGAACATATAGCCACAATCCAATTTTTTTATTTCAGAAAATAACAAAACATATAATTCCTACCCTAAACTTCCTTCAGGTTGTTGTAGGCACTTCCTTATGTGTGCCATGTAGGTAAGCTTTTGTTTAGATTTTATTTTTGGTCTAAACATATACTTAGAAGACTCAGTTTGGTTGGTTCCTGACTCGTAGTGACCCAGTGACAAGTAATAAGAGGAATGGGGCAGCAATCGCAAGGGACGTACACCACTAAAGTCGTACACGTAGTGTCATACCTCTGAACTGGAGTTAAAATCAAGTCGAAAGTTGGCACAAGTTGTTGGTAAAAAGGTGCTAGTGTTGCTTTGGTGACGCTCTCCTTGGGGCCACGTCCACAACCCAAATCTCTGTATTTATTTGCCAGGCACTATACTTCAAAAATAATAATAATAATGAATCAACAGAAAAACAAACAACCAAGAATTCCTTCTGGAACAAAATTCCATAGGTATTGCAAAGTCCTGCCAGCATCAGATGAGATGTGACTTTCTGCGGGAAGCAGATAATTTTTACTTGATGGTGAATCATTAAAAGTGAACCAGATGATTAAACTTAATGGAACAGCCACATTAAACTGAAATTAGTAAAAACATGCCTCCGGCAGCCTACAACCTTTTATTTGTTGTTGTTTAACTCCTGCCTTTTACAGTGGCTATGATGGATGACATCACAAAAGAAAAAGTCTCATTAAAATCCAAGTGCTCAATAAACCCCAAACGTCTGCCTGTCACCACCACCCCTCTTCCTGGCACTGATGTCTCGTGTTCCCTCTTTTCTCCAAGAAGAGAGGAGAGAATTGGTCCCAGGGCAGCTCAACGGAGGGGAAAAAAGTGGGGAAAGAATTAGACAAAAGCTTCCAGAGGTTTCCGTGCTGTGCACTCCATCAGCCACAGACTCTGCACTTGGAGGGGGTAAAGTTAAGTTGCTTTATTATCACACAATACCTGAGTGAAGAGATGCTTTTTTCCCACTAGTTTTCAAATACTGATAAATCAGGATCGGGATCGGGAGAGCCATCCCTGTTCACCCTCTTAGTTGGTGTCTCACTGCCCTTCCACACCGTCCCCAGTGTTTGTTCTATAAGTCATTGAAACGGTCTCCCCTGACAGCGAAAAATAAGTTTCTGATTACTTTTACCTGAATAAATCTTGTGGCCAGATGTGGTATTCACCTACTAAGTGTGCAACAATTACATACTGGGAGTGATGAAAGAACGGGCCAAGGGGAGTCTATAATCGAGTGGAATGCAGAATATAATAAATCACAGGAAAAACGGCAATTGCCTCCTGGTGGAAGAATACTGGCTTCTGATAACAGATTTCACCTTAGAGACTCCATGTATTTGCAAGATTGGGTTTCAAAGTCCTCACAACAAACTTCTCAAAGTCAAAAGAAGAGCAAACACATGCTTATTATAAACTCAAAGTTAATGAAAGTAATGATGTCTTGGATGTGTAAGGAGCTCTGTAATATATAAAACACGTGTGCTTTTATCACAAGTTTATGTAGAGATTAATGTAATATTTATATATAGGCTCTAATTAGATCCTCAAGACAGCCTTGTCCTCTAGCTCTTATTATTTTCATTTTACTGATAAGGAAACTGGCAGAGGGAGGTTAGTTGGCTCTGCTGCGACCCTACATTTGGTGGGGAAAAGAATGAGCAAGACCTGTACTTAGGGCTCCGGGTGCAGGGCGCCCACACTGTGCCAGGATGCTAACCATAGCTGCCCTGCAGCCAGGACCCAGTGGGCAGTGATGTTGGTTTCGTTACTCATGAGTTAATGAAATAGCTTTTTAAGAGCTCTCTTTAGTCATTAGAATTTGACGGTGGAGAGTTAAACTTCCCCCAGTGGCTCTTTCTGTGTAATCACAGTTTCAATGTTTTCTTAGCATATCACATTACACAAATCAGGGAGTACTCTTGTTTTACATTTCTTATTGCGTTCATCTCACTTCTAAGCAATTTCCTCCCCATTCGCATTTATCTTCCATTATTTCTGTCAAATTGCTTTCAAGGCTACTAATTGCATGAATAATACTCTCTTCCTCAAATCCTGCCATTAACCAGCATTAGCTGTATGGCATTGGACACAGTTTCCCATCTCTAAAATCCAGGAGGTCACACCCAGCAATCTATAAGACCTCTTCTTGCACTCAAATTTGAATCTGACGCTTGCACATGAGCTGTGTAATTTTGGAAACACTACATAAAATGGAATTTCAGTTATCTTGACTCTGAGACAAGATTCAGTTAGCTCCTGTTTCCCAAACTGTGTTTTCTAGAAACTGTTATGGGGAATATTAATATGGATCACACCCTGAAAGGGTTCTTTACATAAGAGAGTTCAGGAAAGCTCAGTTAAGTAAAGTCAAGTACAATTTTGAACTGTAGACATTCACAGCTTTCATATGCTAATTGGCACTGGTTGACTCTGAGAAAGAGGCAGAATATGAAGTATCTCCCAAATGTATTGAACCACAGAACCCTTTTGAATCAGCGTTTCATATAAATGATGTTCGATGTGATATACTTTTAGAAAGGCAGGGTTACATTATTTTAAGAATCCCTTTTTAAATCCCTTGAAATTCTACTTTCAAATGTTTATATAGATACTATTAATACTATACAGTATTAATTTCATGGAGTTTGTTTACCCATTTTTATTGTTGCCACAAATGTTGTTACGGGGCCCATACTCTGTTCAGACAGAGTTGAAATAAGGTAGAGATTAGCAGCCTTCACACTGAAACTAACTTGTCTGTATGCAGCTGATACTTATAACTGGTATCTGAAAATAGTTCTCCTCAATTAAAAGTACTTTTTGAATATTTGTAAATAGGGTTAGATTGGAAGACCTATGAGATACTGTCTAAACTTTTGCTGAAATGGGAAAAAGGGACCATGGGAAATAAGAGGAAGTCAACACTTTGGAAATGATCTTTGGGGTAGGTAACATGGGCTGCTCTCCAAGTTACAATCATCCTCTTCCACTTCAAAAGGATCTTCACATTCATTTAAGTCAGTCCTCTACCCAGACCCACTGCACTGACTGTTCATCTTATTACAGCCCCTGCTTAACTACCTTCTGGGCAGGACTCCACTACTTCATAAGACAGACCATTCAATATTCAATTTTAGGCTGGCTCTACTTTTCAGAGGTCCTTTCCCATGTTAAACTAAGATCTAAGTGTTAACTATTCTTACTCCAATGACCTTGTAAATTATCTAGTCAGGCGGTTGTCAAGCCAATGTCCACAGCAGCACTTAAGATGTTCTTCAAACGCTTCGAGTTGAATTTCATCCATCAATTCACAAATAAATACATTAATTTCATATTTACATAGAAAACTGATTATAATATCCATCATGTTAGATTCAAACAGATTTATTGGCTTCCCTATATTCAGTAGAGAGGCAGAGTGTACCCAGGTCTCTCTAATTCAAAAACCCAAATCCTTTCTTCAGTAATATATGGTTTCCCTGATGTGTCTGTGAACATAAAAGTGGGTGGTAGAGTATATTAGTAGAACCCAAAAGCTGCAGTAAAAAGTTTCATTCCAGCCAGTCTAACATGTCCTTGGGCACCTTGTGATTGCTCTGGCTTTCAGTTTTCCATTTTTTCAAATAAAGATTACTCAATGTCCTCCAAGCTCAGTTCCAGCGCTGGAAATTTCTATGATGGTAAGGAATCATGTTCATTAATGGTATTGACTATCAAAGGTTTAAGTAATAGTAAAAGAAAAAAAACTGTATCCCTTAGGAAGGATTGAATGAAAGCATGTATTGTAAAGACAAACAGTTTAGGATCACACTTTTGACTTTTACTTTCTTTAATTTTTTTTCCTATACTAGTTACATTCAGACCAAGATAGAGGAGATGGATCACTTAAATATATCCTTTCAGGAGATGGAGCAGGAGATCTCTTCATTATCAATGAAAACACAGGGGATATACAGGCCACCAGGAGGCTGGACAGGGAAGACAAACCTGTTTACATTCTTCGAGCTCAAGCTGTAAACAGAAGGACGGGGAGACCTGTGGAGCCTGAGTCTGAATTCATCATCAAGATCCATGACATCAACGACAATGAACCAATATTCACCAAGGAGGTTTACACAGCCACTGTTCCTGAAATGTCTGATGTCGGTGAGTGAGAGGTGATTTCAACCATGCAGTGCGTCTCCTCTAGTACATCAATTAAACACAGAATCCCATGAGTGACTGAGTTGAATAAATATATATGCTAAATTCTAAAAGTATCATATTTCAAACCATCTATTTGTAAGTACCCCTGTGTTTCCTAATATTACTCTAGTCTCATTTTATTATTATTTTTTAAGAAAACTGCCTTTTCTCTAAGGACGAGGGTATGAAAAGTGGCAGAATGAGAGGAGGGAGAAAACAGACCATCTCATCTACTTCTCCCACTCTAAATTCCCGCTCTAGCTCTTGGGCTGAAAAACAGCTTTCCTCTCTTGGCACATATTGGCATTAGGCACCACGTAATAATCTCCCCAATGGAAAACAAAAGCCGGGATTTACAAACTAAAGAGGAATGACTGTTGCTTTAAGTAACTGTGTATTTGGAGAAGAGACTCAGGAAATTTTACTTTAATCCATAAAATATATTCAAAGGATGTCTAGGAGAAACACCCTTTACTAATTGGTAGAAATAAAGACTTCTACGACATTAATATGGTAAATTAATATTTTGTGCAAATTTCTACCAATTTTAAAGTTATATGTGTGCATTTAATTTGGTTAGACTGGGAGAAGTTAAATAGAATTTCAACTAAGAAAAAGAATCCTACTGACATTACTCAGCCACATTAATATACTTCATGGGAGACAAGGACAAATATCCAACTACTTGTGTAAGGGTTATTATAATTTTCACTCAATGTCAAATTCAAAAGGGCTAAATTACATAATAAAATGTTTTTATAATTCTGAGTCATATATCAGACCTGTTTCAGTTCACAGTTCTAAGACTTTGAAAATATCTAATCCATGGAAATGATTGTAAAACATCTAAATTTTTCTCACAAAGCTGCTCCTCTCATTATTTGAAGCCACTTTTTGTTTTTTAAAAAATCATATGTCATCACCAAGAAAAGAGGAGGATTAGAATTCTTTAAAGAGGAAGATTTGTTAGAAATAATATTTTTTCAGTAGGTGGGAAAAGACAGGAAGAATTAAGAAAGGATAGCCTTATAGCCCCACCCAGGCAACCGTAACCAGATGTGCACGTTGTCACTGCCAACTAGCAGAGGTGCCACTGACTTTTAAAGCCATTATAGAATTAAATATGTAATACAAATATTTGGGGGTAGCTGACACAGAAACATGTTTTGAGAAAGAGAAGGCTTTTTCTAATTTGCACACAGGCATAGTTATCTTTATATTCATCATGACCATACATTAACATGTCTTTATTCTGATATATAAAGACATCTTAAAGAAATTACATAAAGAAACAACAACAGGTATAAATGAACTTTGATATCAAACAGACCTGCATTTGAAGTTATTTCTACTAATAAGCAGCAGTGTGGCATTGGGTAAATGACTGGGTTTCTCTGATCCTCCAGTTCCAGATCTAGAAAAAATAAATAATAAATGTCAACTTCTAAGGGTAATCATGAAGACAAAAGAAGCCAAGTACAGAGTCCCCCACCCCAGTACAATATTGGCAAGTAACAGGTGTTCAAAACATCTAGACGGTCATATTCTAAAAGCTATTAAATTTTGTATGAAGGTCAAATAAGAACGTGTTTGTTGACTTCTCCCATTAGCTCTCACTCTGAAATCATACAATGTTTTCATACATTCTCCCCAACTCCCTCCTTAAGTTGAAAGAATGCATACTCTATCTCATGCACCAACATGCTACATCCAGAGCATCCAACCTTAACACAGTATAATACATTTGTTCAATAACTGGTATTGGTTAGGGATTACAAAAGCAATGTAAAAATTTTAGTATTCCCGGCCCTGGCCAGTTGGCTCAGTGGTAGAGCGTCAGCCTGGCGAGTGGAAGTTCCAGGTTCAATTCCCGGTCATGGCACACAGGAGAAGCGCCCATCTGCTTCTCCACCCTTCCCCCTCTCCTTCCTCTCTGTCTCTCTCTTCCCCTCCCACAGCCAAGGCTCCATTGGAGCAAAGTTGACCCGGGCGTTGAGGATGGCTCCATGGCCCCTGCCTCAGGCACTAGAATGGCTCCGATTGCAGCAAAGCAACGCCCCAGATGGGCAGAGCATCACCCACTGGTGGACAAGCCGGGTGGATCCCAGTCCAGCGCATGTGGGAGTCTGTCTGACTGCCTACCCACTTCTAACTTTGGAAAAATACCAAAAAATAATAATAATAAATTTTTTTTTAGTATTCTCTAAATGCAACTTTCCTGCCTGGTTCATAGACAGAAGAAACTTGGTAGTATGCTTACTATTATTTAATGTGAATACCAAAAGTCAGCCATGAAATTATCTTAATCAGAAGGTCTTAGCCTTTTTGGAAGTACAGACCCTTTTGAGAATCAGATACAATCTATAGAACATTTAAAATATATGCATGCAAGCTTATACATAAAAATTTGCTGAAATTTTATGGGAGTTTTAATGGAAGGGAGTTAAGGATACTTTGAAGGATATTAGGCAAATGTGGTCCCCAAAATAAGACTTCTGATCTAAAACATCATAGTTTGCTTTGTACATTTAATTACAATTATTTTTTGGTATGATAAGTTCTAGATGTGCATCTACTGTTGTATCAATTAATTCTTTACTTAACCGAAAACTACCCCTTTTAAGGTTCAAGGCCTTTCAATCTCTTAGAGTTATCAGGTAGATTTATCACTTAGGATGCTTTTATTTGCAAGTAACAAAAACCCCAATTCAAACCAGTTTAAACACTGAAGTACTTATTGGTCCATTACTTAAGTCCAGAAATAAACTGGGCATTAGACATGGTTTGATTAGGATTCTAGCAATTTCTTTTTAATCCTTTGATTTATCCAGCCTTCTTCTGAGGCTGCCCATCTCTATGGTCACTAAATAGCTACTGCATTTGCAGGTTCCTCTTCAGCACATTACAGTCCAGGAGAAAGAGCCTTATGACACTGAACTTCCAGCAAACTGATGAGCAGCCCCCTGATTGGACAACCCCTAACTAGTAATCCCTGTGGACAAAGTAACACGAGATTCAGATTGACAAGGGCCTGGATTACTTCAAATAAGCACCCTAGCAAGAATCTTATCAAATGTCACCCTTGGAGATGGGTTGAGATCAGTTCCACCCAAAGTCGTAATTATTCCCATGCTTCCCTTTAACCTGCAGTATTTATAAAGAGTTCCCATTCCTTCAGAGTGAGGGAGTCAAAGCTTTTTAACTTAACACACTGATGAAGCCCCCCCACTCCTTGCCATGATAGTTTCATACAAAAGTAAGGTCATGCTTTCTCCTTCTGTGTGTGTATCTAGGGTCTGTAATGGGCCTGTAATATTCAATTTATGTTCTGTCATTACAGGCACATTTGTTGTCCAAGTCACTGCAACCGATGCTGATGATCCAACGTATGGGAACAGTGCTAAAGTTGTCTATAGCATCCTACAGGGGCAGCCCTACTTTTCAGTTGAATCAGAAACAGGTTAGAATTCCTTTCTGGCCTTCTTTCTACAATCTGTAATTTTAATTGACATGCTCAGCTAAGTTAGCATACTTTAATAAAACAATCTGTGCAACCGAATATTTTTAGATTTGTCTGCCAAAAAAAACAGTGATATATTTATAAACATAACAGCCAGATCATTTTAATCAAGAAATCTGACAATAGATCTTTCATCCACTATTTTTAAGTATGGTATATTCAGGGGGGAAAAAAAATTGCACATTACTTTTTATTTTCTTCCAGTTTGGGATGAAGCTAAAAGACCAATTATTTCATGTTGACCATTTACATAAAATTCCAATTTTTCTTCTTCTAGTTATCTGGCAGGTTTGCATTTTCCTACTATGCTCTGTAGCTAGATGTAGCTATAAAACTTATTTGGGCCAATATACTGTGGCAATGATGTGAGTTACTTCCAAGCGGAACGTTTAGACCTGGTGGGCAGCCCAGCATGTTCCCTTCCAGTTGCCACAACGGTCCTGGATGGGAACCAAAGCTGCGATGCATCTCTGGCCCAGAAATTGGAGTGTTATGAGGAGTACGGTTTCCTGCGGGCCTGCTCAGAGTAGAAGCAAACAATGAACTTTAGTTGCATTAAGACACTGAGACTTTGCATTGTTCATCCCCACTTCATTGCCTACCCTATCCAGACTGAGACAGCCCTAATAAAAGTGGATGGCCTTCATGGAATCCTATTTTCAACATCTTATTTTTCTGTACTTTCTCCACAAAACAGCACACTATCTTATAATAAATTATTTCAGTAAATGTCATTTGGACTGCCTATAAATTCTACACTTATTTTTATTATTATGAGTTGATTTTCTTGTAAACATTTTTCAAGCATCCATTATCCTTAGGAGAAATCAAAACCTTCCCAGATGACTACATCCAGTTGGAAATTGATGTGTTAAAGAGGGCCATTAAACTTGGAAAGAAGCCCAAGGAGAAAGAAAATGTTGAGTTTAAAAACAATGAGGATAAAAAAATTAGAATTATTCAAATTAAAGAATAAAAGGCTAAGGTATTTAAATAGAGGAATACCGTTATTTGGAGAACAGAAAGAAACTACATTTTTACTGAAGCTAGGACCGTAGAAATAAAATTTCCCTGTTGTCTGAACAATTCCTGTTTAAAAATAAAAAGGGTATTTTCAGCTTCAACACTAGAATGTGCTACCAGAAAGGTTATAATGCTTTCTCTGTTGATTTTTGAAAAAAGAAAAAAATGTTAATTTAAGCATAAAACCTACCTAGAGACTAGACAAGCTTTCAGAAGTTCTTCCAACTAATTATTTTATAACTACCTAACAACAGAGGTGAATTTTACCTAACTTAAGAGTGTTGGTCACTGCTGGGACCAGTTGAACTAATGTTCACATCAACTTTAGGAAAACTTAAATTCTCTTAGAGCATACAAGATGATAATTATGAAAGAACAGATGCTGTTCTTTTTAAAAAACCATAGTTTTGTGGTTTAGAAAATCCTCACAACATTCATTATAGTGGATATATGTGCTGAGTAATTAGCCAATTCAGTAAAGTGCAACTCAAGAATCAGTTCATGTATATGACTTTCTTAATAATGTCCTCATACTACACCTAAACATATCAAGCAGCTTCAGCAGTATACTATTGTGCCACATGCCAAATCACACTTTGCTGTGACATCTTATAACACTTATTTTTATACTACTTATAGTCTCTACTGTTGCAGGATTTGACTTACTCTTATTCTTATTCTCCTTGTACGCTAGGTGTTTTTTTTTATTAATGTATCTATCTCCTCTATGTGGTTTTAATTTCCTCCCATATAAAGTCTACCTATAATCATTTTTATGGCACCCATGACATCTGCATAGTGTTATACATATTGTAGATGACAACCTGTGTGTGTTTGCATAAATAAATGATTCCATAAAATATTTTTAATATATTCCTTTCCACTTCTGAATTTCATATCCATAGGTATCATTAAGACAGCTTTGCTCAACATGGATCGAGAAAACAGGGAGCAGTACCAAGTGGTGATTCAAGCCAAGGACATGGGCGGCCAGATGGGGGGATTATCTGGGACCACCACAGTGAACATCACGCTGACGGATGTCAACGACAACCCTCCCCGGTTTCCCCAGAGTAGGAACATTTGACTGATGACTTTCTTCTAAAACTCTAAATTGAACAACAATATTTATTTTCAGTTATCATTATTAATTGTCAAAATTAATGAACTTAGTAAGAACGGGCACTTTTATTAACAATGACTTGACAATGCTTAGACTCAGTAGATGTGAACATTTCTGTTCCTGCATTGGTAATTAGCTGAGCGATTTCTGATATGGCTGTCATTGTAAAAGCAACATTATTGTTTTATTTTTCCTTATTAAAAAGACAACCACAAATATAAATTTCCTTGCAGAGAACATATGTATACAAGCATGCTGCAATTTGTTAGGAAAAAATTTGACTTTATATTTTGTGGATTTAATCAGCCATGTAATCTCTTTTAAATCCTCATGAAGCTTCATAAGAGGAGAATTTATCATTTTACTGTTTCTAAAAATACATCTGTGGAAATAACTATGTACTTAATCCATTTGTACTCATAAATAGTTTTCTACATTGTGGTTAATTGAGATCCTGAAAGTCATCTCTAAAATCATTAACTCTCGTGATTACATAAGGAAGAAAAAGGAAAAACAACATTCATAAGCTCCCACTTTGTACCAAGTAGTACACTAGACCCTTTCCCAAAGAGCATTTCAAGTGGGTACTGGTTTTCATGTAATTTTTCTTCCAGAATCAAAATTTCTTTCTGACCATGGTCTACTAAGAAAATTACCTGAATCCTGTCTTCCCAGAGAAAATTGCTACCCATTATTAAACAGAAAATCCACTCACTCAATCACAGCATTTTTTTAAAGCCAATTCCGCTAATATGGGCTTCATTCATAATAGAGGTAGACAATGATCAACAGGAAATAGCTCTATTTTCTTTACTTTTTTTAACTACACTCCTCACAAAAACTAGGGGATCAGGGAACATGCAGATACTCCAGTACTTTCAGACTTTTGTATAGTGCACTTTCACCAATGAAATAAAAGTTGATTTTGCATCTCATTTGCATAATCATATAACTTTCTTTGGCTTGTTTGCTTTTCTGATGTTCTTGTTTAATTAAAAAAAATCAAATGCTTCTTTATCACTTCATATTCATTTTGAAATATTCTCTAATTTTTGTGAGCAGTATAATTAATCACAATTAGCTAAGTGCAAAAAACAGAATGGCTCACTAATTTCTGATTTCATGGGTAGGAGAAAGGTTTTAGGAATCCTAAAATATCCCCAGAGGCACGAAGTAAAAATATCAGGATTATCAGTACTTAACCCCAAGCCTCCTTTTCTAGATGGAAAGACCCTAGGGAAGGCTAAGAAAAGGTTTGACAGGCACCTTGATGCCAAAGTCCTTTCCCTCACTCTACTCTCTCCTTGGATAGCCTGTGATCACTAGTGGATAACGTGCCAGAGGCAAGGGAGGGGAGAATGGAGAAAGGGGCGGGCTATCCAAACGGAAGCTGAATGTACCAGAGGAAAACTTGGCCTATTAGCATCTTGCTAATGATAAGCCCAATACTTGGTGAACTAATCATACGGAAGGACAATATTCTAGCAGTATCATAGTCTAATTTTTTTCCAAAATAATTTGCTTGAATAATTAGCAAAATATATTGGATGAGAGAAGAATAAGGTTGTTTTATTTTTTTAGGCTCTTGGTACCCGCTGGCCTAGTACTCTCCTTAAACCAGTTTTGCAACTTGAGGACATTAGCCAAGTGTCTGTCTCTGAAATATAGGTTTTTAATTAGGAACATAAATTTGAGAAAGGGATGGAAAAATTTATGCAGAGAAAAAAAATAATATAATAAAACTTAAAAAAATAGTCAAAAGAAAAATATTAAGAGCTTTATCTCTGAATGCATTTATCTACATTCGTAACTGTGACTAGACCAGCTCTGTATTTGAGTGAATGTCGGCTAGGGTACATTCTCTAAATTGCTGTAATTTATTTTCACCTTCAGTTATTATTAGCAATGACAGAAAGAACTCTTTTTAAAAATGCCTAGTAATTGGCTTAAAGACACAGTGCAGGTTAAATTCTTTTCTATTCTTTCTGCTAGATTCCATTAACAGGAAGCTTTGAAACCTATACCCCTACCCCCTCCTCTAACAGTTCAGTCTTTCTCAAAATCACACCATAAACTTGAAAGCCTATCTACAGGACAAAAAAAAAGTGTTCTCCATTTGCAAATAGACAAGTATGAAGCAAAAGAAATATTCTTAACAATCATGAAAGTAAAGACATAAGGAGAATAGGGCACCATTAATTATTTTAAGGAAAGCACCAATCTGCCTGCATCCTTGGTGATGTCTGAAAGAACTGCTAGAAAATGGGTTTTGTTTCTGTTATTATACAATATACTTAGACTGCGTTTGACTTATATCTTTCTGGTGATTTATAGGTACATACCAGTTTAACACCCCTGAATCTTCTCCACCGGGCACACCAATTGGCAGGATCAGAGCCAGCGACGCCGATGTGGGAGAAAACGCAGCAATTGAGTACAGCATCACCGAGGGAGAGGGGCTGGACATGTTTGATGTCATCACTGACCAGGAAACCCAGGAAGGGATTATAACTGTCAAAGAGGTAACGCCATGGATTAAACACCATACAAACGAAAGCATTTACTTTTCTTTGGTCCCCAAGTAACTGGGGACAATTATATCTCACATGAACATTCCTCTAGATTCTCATTTCACTAATTAGTTTTTTAAAACACCAAGTCTAATTACATTGAGATCTCTTTGGTTAGCTTTTAGGGGTCTCCAGTAATTTTATGCCTTCATTAATTCCATACTTCCAATAAATTTTTATTAAGGACCTCCTAAGCTAATGAATAATAGAAACAAATGATATACATAAAAGTATATAAAATAAATAATATAAATGAATCAATAAATTAAAAGCCAGTGCCAGGTACTGTTCTAGATACTGGAAGTTTAATGGTCCATTCAACAGGAGGTCTTTGCTCCAAAGGAATGTCTAAGGTAGGGATAAAATAGGCAAGAAGCAAATAAACAGGTATAACTACAAATTCTGATGCATGCTTTGAAGAAAAAGAATCATATGAGCAATGATTTCAATGACCTTAATTAGAACTAGAGGAGATATTCAGACTACAAAAATAAATTAAGTAACACAACTTTCCTACAAGCTTTTAGCTGCTTTTTGAAACATAATAATATTTTCTTTATATATTCTGAATTCCTATTTGTCCTCTATGAACTTATTCATCAGTTCTCCCCCGAAATTGTCTAGAACCACAGAGCACTATACAGAAGTGTGACAAAAATTAAAAACCAATAAAGTGTTTTTGTCTCAAAGCTAAAAATAATATTAAGTTTGGTTACTTTTTTTAACTGAATTTGCTTTTATCAATATTTTCTCTCTCCTTTAGCACACTGATACATTTACTGATATATATAGTATAGGGAAATGGGAATAACAAGAAAATGATTTCCTCTGGAGCTTTGGATTACAGGTCTTAATAACTGGAAACACAATAAAACATGTTTAAATGACACTCAGACCAATGTTTTACACTATAATGTAATTAGGAAGCCCATTAGTGTGCATTAACCTTTTTAATTTTTCTGGTGCCTTATCAGATTCAAACTGAAATTTTGCCTAGCCGACTAAACCATATTCACTAACGTCTTGATTAATTGTGTTTCTAGTGAGCCTTGTCATATTATTATCTAAAACTGAAAGTCAGCAAAAAGCATTTGGGTCCACTATGTCTCCAGAAGCAGAGATTCTTTTCCTAAAGACCTCTGACAACAATGATCATTACTTCCTTTGGCAAGTAATTAGCCCAATGCCCTCATCATGATAACACTTGGAATATTTTATCACCTCATGCAAAAAAAAAAAAAGTTAATCTCTTTTATCTGAATGCGGAATAGGGAATTGTAATACAAGCCTGTGGTTCTCAATTGTGGCTACACATCAGAATTACTAAGGAAAGTGTTTAAAAGTATAGGTTCCCATCCCCCCTTCCCCAGGTATTTTAGTTTAATGATCCAGGGTGGGGCCCAGATATTGGCAAATTTTAAACACTTAGTTGGTGTTTAATTAAAGCCAGATGTAATGACATCTAACACAAAATAATCTACCACATATTTGCCAACTTGCCCCTGGTATAGCTCCCTTTAGTCACATAGAAGGATTTATTTTAAAGGGTGTCTAGCACACTCCCGCTTCCAAGTTCTCTTCCCTGACCATTACACCCTGTACCCCTGCACCTGCTTTCAAGACAACAGCAGGCATGGCTTCAGCCCATACTCTCATCAGGACCATGTGTCACCTGAATTCCCAGGCCTTTGCCCAACATCACACTGTGTAGTGATGTCTCTAAGCAATATGAACTTTTTTCATTTATCATTGATTTGCACTAAAAACAATTCATGTCTTGGCTTCCTGGGTTTCGGCTGCTTTAACTATGTCGCTTCCCCCCCACACCCACCCAAGCTCTTGGACTTTGAAAAGAAGAAAGTGTACACCCTCAAAGTGGAAGCCTCCAATCCCCATGTTGAACCCCGCTTTCTCTACCTGGGTCCATTCAAAGATTCAGCCACGGTGAGAATCATGGTGGAAGATGTCGATGAGCCCCCCGTCTTCAGCAAACTGGCTTACATCTTACAAATAAGAGAAGATGCTCAGATAAACACAACAATAGGCTCAGTCACAGCCCAAGACCCAGATGCTGCCAGAAATCCCGTCAAGTAAGTACATTTCTATGACACGTCCTTTTCCTGGGTTTCAGTCCATTTACATTCTAATACCTGACTGCAAATTGGAAAAGATGAATCCTTTTTATCCAATTTGACAGTAGTGTCTTCCTGAAAAACTACTCTAAAGAGCACCTTTTATCTCCTTGCTCAGTGTAAGTATTACTTTGGCAGCAGCATAAACTTTAAAGACAAAATTTGCCGAGGGAAAAACATAAAATGAGCTCTACGGAGCTCTCACATAGAAGTGGTACAAGGTAACACCACTGAATGGCCTGGGATTTTTTTTAAGGTCTTCGATTGTTAAAGAGTGGTATAGAGAAAGGACTGTGAGAGTCTGTTTTTCAAATGCGGAATACCTATTGTGAAACACTTCTATGCTCCATTTGGATGCGTAATTTTTTTTTGTTCTGCAGACGTGGATAAAAATGTGAACGGTTTCATGATCTATGTCTGTGAAATCCTGGGGAAATTAATAGAGCTGAATCCAATTTATACTATGTAAGCAAGCTCTATTTTCCTGGCACTTTCCTTACACCTTAGTTGTAAATCACGTTGCAAGAGAAGTCTCGCTGCTCTTTGAGACCCTGAAGCCTCAGTATTCTAGAATCTCATCATGAAAGTGCGGTAGTATACTAACCTCCAGCCTTCACTGACTCAATGAGAAAAGAGCTAAACCAGGGTGCCATTGTGTAAATGATTCCCCAGAAAGAAAGCAAGTAGGCTAAGAAGCTAGAGAAACTTGTGCCAGTGGGTCCACAAGTATATTCTAATCAGGACACCTGCCATGTGCCAGGCATGTTTGAGGCATTGGGGGAACAATAGAGAATACCGAGTCTTCATTTCATGAAGCTTACATTCCAATTGGGGCAGATAGAAATAAGCAACTGATAAATATTGTAATATGTCAGGTAAAAATAAATGTGAGCAATGAAATAACACAGTATGGAAGCAAAAGTTATACGGAGAACTATCTTAGATAATGTGGTCAGGCTTGGTCTTGGGAGGAAATAATTTGAGTCAATATTTTAATGAAATGAAAGGATGAACCATGCTGATATCTGGGAGAAGAACATTCCAAGAAGAGGAAAAACCAGGGGTAAAGTCTGATTGCTTGGCATGCAAGAGGAGTAACCAGGAGGCCTGTGAAGGTAGAAGAGTGGAGCAAGGCTGGCAGTGGTGAGGTCTGAGGCCATGGGGAGGTTTGATGGGTGGTGACAGTGGCAGATCCTATTGGGTAGGCCCTGGTAAAGATTGGATTTTACTCTGATTGAGATAAGAAGCCACTGGAGAGTTTTAAGTAGAAGCATTACCTAATCCAAAACTACTTTTTTTTTTAAGTGAAAGGAGGGGAGAGAGTGAGACAGACTCCTGCATACGCCCCAACTGGGATCCACCTAGCAACCCCTGTTTGGGGCTAATGCTCGGACCAACTGAGCTATCCTCAGTGTCTGAGGCCAACCAAGCCACTGGCTGAGAGAGAGAAAGAGAGAGAGAAGGGAGAGAGAAAGAGGGAGAGAAGTAGATGGTCACTTCTCATGTGTGCCCTGACTGCCCGAGATCAAACCTGGGACATCCACATACCAGGCCAATGCTCTATCTATTTAGCCAACCAGCCAGGGCCCAAAACTACTTTTTAAAAGGATCACACTGGCTGTGCATGAAGACTATTTTTGCAGATAAGAGTTTGAGGCTCTAAATCAGTCATTTTCTAGCTTTTTAGCCATTGAGCTCTTTGTTCAAACAAAGCCTATAGCAGTCTCATATCTAAACCACAAAAATGCCTATCTTACTTTCAGAGAATAACTTTAAATCCTTGGTAATATAGACTCTGTTGTTTTGTCATTCTGCTGAAATATCTGGGCTCCTTGAATTAGACCAGGGGTCAGGAACCTATGGCTCACGAGCAACATGTGGCTCTTTTGATGGCTGCATCTGGCTCACAGACAAATCTTTAATAAAAAAATAATAATAACGTTAAAAATATAAAACATTCTCATGTATTACAATTTATTTATTTCCTACCGCTCATGTTCATGGTTGCGGGTGGTTGGAGCCAATCACAGCTGTCCCCCGGGACAACAGCAAATTTTTATTGGATAATGTGTAATGTACATAGGTTGTTGTATGGCTCTCATGGAATTACACTTTAAAATATGTGGCATTCATGGCTCTCTCAGCCAAAAAGGTTCCTGACCCCTGAATTAGACTATGGTCAACCCAAAGTAGCCATATGAGAGCTCAATGTATTAAGTTCCTCTGTATGGACTTCACTTGTATAACACAAATAATTTTAAGTACTTTCACAACTATTCTCTCACTTGGAGCTTGTTCTAACTGTGTGAGGAAAAAAATCTTAGCAAGTCAATGTCAAGACCAATTTAAAGTTGTTAAAGTTGTTAAAGTGTTAAAGTTGAAGTTTACAAAAACAATCATCTGGTTACCTCTTTGATCGGTCAACATGTTTTTAGTTTAAACAGCAAATGTCTTCTGGAAACTTAGGCTACATTTTTATGTCTACTTTTCTTTTTATACCAAATATCATTTGCAAACACTATATCATATTATGTTTTGTGAAAATAAGGAGTTTGTCAAACTGGGTTGGCTGACAGCTAATTTTGAAGTTTTTCTGCCATCCTCCCTAGTAGATATGGATTTGATGTATAAATATAGATTTAAGGATGGAAATGCACACAAATATATTGCTGTATGCGTACATATTCCAGTGATTCCTTTTAAAAGATAAAATTAACTCTTATATTGGGGAAAATACACCCACATATAGTTTTTGGTTATTCAAGGCATACATACATATTGAGCAACTAGGTGCTAGACAATTAATGCTAAAGAAGTCTTTCAATTAATTAATTTGTGAATTATTTATTGCTAGAGAAGGTACATAATCAATGCTAAAGAAGTCTTCCCCTGAACACTGAAATATCATTATGAAGCCATGGCTCTTTAATTCTTCAATAACAAAAAATAATTTCATCCAATAAGTATCACAAATGACCTTTGAAAGAGTCTTGTAAGATGTCACTATGAATGCATATTGTGAAAAAATTATGTGCAAACACACTTTCATCTTAACCCACAAATTTTCCTAACTTGAAGTTTCATTAGAAGACAAATTATTGAATCACAGAAAACAATCACAATCACAGAATGACCTGCTACAATCACAATGGGTTTGATTACTTGTTCCTTATTGGTTATAATTACAATTAATGTGACTGTACAGCAAAGAGCCTGGATATAAGCTGGAAATACTTCAGAAAGAGAAACAACAAATAAATAAGGCTTTGTGTACAAGCATCTTTCCTAAACAATAAAGACATTTTAGGTTTCCTACTAATTTTTAAATTTCCCAATTAAAGGAAAATATGTATACATATGGTAATTAGCTTTAAAGAAAATAGTTTTTTTCTTTAAAATCAAAAGCTGACTTCACTAAAAGTTCCTCATCCCATACTCTTTATTTCAAAATTTGATAGGAAGAAATATTTACCTGAAACCTATGTACTCTAACTGACCAATGCCAACCCATTAAATTTAACTTCTAAGTAAAAATAAAATAAACCCAAAGCGAGAAGAAAAGAGACTAACAACAAGAAAACACACTGCTATATATAAATATAACTGTAACAGCTTATAAGGCAATAAGCAACATGTCGTAAGCTTGATGTGTTTAGGAGAAAAAAATACATTTGTAGATAATTATTAAATGTCTTACAAAGTCTATGAATATTAATATTTCCTTTTTGGTAATTAATTATGTGCTGTAAATATTTATCATTCTCAACTTAGAAATGAAGAAAGGTGATCAAGCAAGTTGAATGCTGTTGCCTAAAATTTTAATATGTGGATTCATGACAGAAATAGAAAAAACAGTAGCTGTTCCATCTGTTTTAATCCTTTTGATACTAAAATATTAGGTTTATATAAATTGAAACAAAAATTCTAACTCAATTTGAGATAGAGCCATTACAGCTTACAGTATTGGTTATCTATTTTATTTTGACACCTGCTAAATGACAAAAGTAGATTTCATTAAGATAAAACATACTATTTATTATAATTCAATAGTTACATTTTTAAAACAAAATAATTAACTGAAAGAGAATATTGGACTTTGTACGGTCTTGCAAATCAGTAACCAGGGTTTCTTTTTCTTACAGCATTCATAATAATTTCACATGTGTATGACTAATTAGACTACTTAAAATTGTATTTCTACTGAGCCAACACTTTTTGGTTTTTGTTTTTTAAGTGAGGAGAGATAGTAAGACAGACTGCCACATGTGTCCCAACTGAGATCCACGTGGCAACCCCCATCTAGGGCTGATGCTTGGACCAACCGAGCTATCCTCAGTGCCTGAGGCTGATGCTTGGACCAGTCGAGCCACTGGCCATAGGAGGGGAAGAAGGGGGAAAGGAAGCAGTGGCCACTCCTCCTGTGTTCTCTGACCAGGAATTGAACCCAGGATGTCCATACACCATGCCAATGCTCTATCCACTGAGTCAACTGGCCAGGGCCTGAGCCAATATTTCAAAATTACCTCCCATTATAAATTTTGAGAACTCAGCTAAAACGGGCAATTTTTTGTTCCTAATGGCCTTATTACATCAACTTTCTTCTGAGTTTTCTCTATAACAGCCCCTCCCATAAAACAGAATGCATGGATATTTCCCCCTTACACAGCTATTCCAAAAACAAAGCAATCAGTTTATAAAGATGATAACAATTCTCAAAATCTATTGGCATTTGTCAATTTCGGTGTTGAAGAATCTGTCCTTCTTTGGTTTCTAAGACACTGATCTTGGTTTTCTTTGAATTCTCCAAACTCTCCTTAAATATTTATCAAACTCTACTCTGCTCACGGCTCTGTTCTAGTCCTCGTGCATGTCTGTTGTCTCATTCCTGTTCTTAGTGTTTTTCTTCCTTCCCTGGACACTCTCTTCCTAGACAGCTGAATAGGAAATCTAGGTTGTCAGTCCAGATCTTCATCTTGAGCATCAGACTAGATAACTCTTCTTGGACTTTCCTCAGGCTTTAAGCCTCAACATATCAAAACTGGAACTGATGATCTTCCCCCAATCCTGTTCCTCACAAACTCCTATGAGTTTGTGTCAGCACTGTCCAACCAGTCTCCTCCATTCAATCAGAGATCTTCATTAAATGTGATTTAGGTTGTGACACTCTCCCGTTTAAATCCACTGGTAGAGTCACAGCACCCTTAGAATATATCCCAGCTCCTACAAGGCCAGCCCCCCTCGTACAGTCCAGACTGTGGGTCTCTCCCCAAGCTCACGCCCTGCCCCATCTCCTGCCTCACTAACCTCAGGCACACTAGCCACCCTTTGCTTCTTTCAACATAATTTTTAAATTAAATGATTATGAGACTAATAGCCAACAAACCTACTTATTTATACAAACATACACACATACATTAAAGTTCTGAGGTTCTAAAAACTTGAGTTAAATTATAACAATTACTATACAAACTTGGTCCAAATTACATACTTTAAAAAAGAAACCCCAGGGATGATACTCAAAATCATGCAGCTTGTCTTGTGGGTTTACTATGAAGACCTCAGTTATCAAATAATTTCTCAGAACAGTTTGCTTAATGTCAATTATAGATGTTCAAATATATGCTACACAGAAAAAATTTCATGTGACATATTCTGGGAATAGTTTTAGGATATAAGAATAGCAAATACAAAGAAAACCTTTTAAAATTCTTCTCTGCATTTTCAGATATTCTGTTGATCGACACACAGATATGGACAGAATGTTCAACATTAATTCTGGAAACGGTTCCATTTTTACATCGAAGCTTCTTGACAGGGAGACATTGCTGTGGCACAACATTACAGTGATTGCAACAGAGATCAGTAAGTCCAACCCCACACCACTGCTGCCCCTGATGGACAGAGTGAGTGTCCCAGCAAGGGCTGGTGAGCATGCCTAAAACTCGTCACCCTGTATTGATGACCCCACTCAATACGTATTAAGGGGAAGAGCCCTGTAATGATTTGCAATAATGTTTCTTCTACACATGAGTTGGTTCATTCAGAAATGCAGAGGCAACTGGAAGTTCAGCTGTTTAGAACCAATAAAATGGAGCTGAATTAGAACATGTTGAATTTGACTTCAAAAAGTTTATATACATCAGAATATTACTGAGGCAGCTGAGGGAAAATGGGTTCGTGGACAGATATATTTGTGTGGGGGGTCAAATATATTCTAAAAGGTAGGCATTGTTTAGAATCTTCTAGATATCTTCTAGCTTTCTATAGAATTTCCATTTCTAAATTGTCACAGAATTAAGCAATATTTTAACTTTCTCTTTTACTTTTATTTAACTTTTCCATGGTACAACAAAATGAGCAACACAATAAAATATTTAGAATGAATTTTATGGCGGAGACATGAAATTTAAGGCAAAGAAAAATAGTGCCAAAGAGATGCTTCAAATAAAATGATTATACACAGTGAAAATTGTGCAATGTAAACACAATGTGTAGAACTAAGTGCATGAAAGAAAAGTGATCTTTAAAATATCATATAAATGTTTAAAAATAGGCTTCTGAATTATGGCACATTTTCTATGCTTTTTTTGCTTTTAAAAGTACAAAAATTTTATCTTAAAATTTTAGCACAGTTGGGCACCTAGTATGAAATGTTTCGTATTGAATGGTATATTACAGTAGTATTCTTTGTTAATATAACTCATGGTAGTTGAGTGGCTGAAGGATATTGAGTAGAATAATAAATAACCAATATGGGTAAAACAAAGCATTGGGTTTTTGGATTGTGATAAGGACTCCTCGTTATAAATTTGTTACATAGGAATTTGCTTTTCAGAATTTATCTGGAGAGACTAATGTGGATACCAATGATAGAGCACACTCAAAGCTTTGAAATTATAAAATCATTTCCCACCAAAAAGTACCATTTTCTATGCCATCAGGTTTTATTTTTAAGATCTATATTTTAATTAGATTTATTGGAGTGACACTGGTCAACACAATTACACAGGTTTCAGGTGCCTAATTCTATTGTACAACACATCCCTGTACACTGTATCACACAGTATTGTGTGTTCATCCCCCGCCCCAAGTCAAGGCTTCGTCCATCACCATTTGTCGCCTCTATACCCTCCTCCACCTCCAGGGATTTTTTTTTTTTTTTTTTTTTTTTTTTTTTTGTATTTTTTCTGAAGCTGGAAACGGGGAGAGACAGACAGACTCCCACATGCGCCCGACCGGGATCCACCCGGCACGCCCACCAGGGGGCGATGCTCTGCCCCCCCCCCCCCCCAGGGCGCCGCTCTGCTACGACCAGAGCCACTCCAGCGCCTGGGGCAGAGGCCAAGGAGCCATCCCCAGCGCCCAGGCCATCTTTGCTCCAATGGAGCCTTGGCTGCAGGAGGGGAAGAGAGAGACAGGGAGGAAGGAGGGGGGGTGGAGAAGCAAATGGGCGCTTCTCCTATGTGCCCTGGCCGGGAATCGAACCCAGGTCCCCCACACACCAGGCTGACACTCTACCGCTGAGCCAACCGGCCAGGGCCCAGGGATTTTTTTTACTGAAGTAGTCATTTTATATGTATTCTCAAGCTTTGTGTCTAAAGTTTGCTGTTTCTAAAATTTAAAGTTTCTGTGATATATTTGAAATCATTATTGCTAAAATAAAACTTCACCTGCAGCACTTCTAACTTTCGAATAGTGTGAGAAAAATTTTAGATACAAAGGAGCTCAAGAATCTTAATTGTCCAAATTTCTTAACTACCTTTGTTGTATCAGAAACAAAGAGAATACATCCACGTCACTCCCACCCTGGGGCCTTTCTACTTGCTATTTCCTCTATCTGGAGAGCCAGAAATAGTCACGTGGTTTGATCCTTTTCTTCATTCCTGTCTGTGCAAATGGTTATCTCATCACAGAAGCCATCCCTGGTCATTCCATTCAAAGTAGCACATCCGTCTCTCTGATTTCTTTTCTCTGTTTAATTTCTCCTTAGCATTTACCATCTGACACATTACATATTTCTGGGTTTATGGTTTGCTAACTGCACTAGAATAGAGATCTGTTGTGTTCCCCATGTGTTTCAGCACTCCAAATAGTGGCTGGCACCAGTTACATATTAGATGCTCACTAAATACTTACCAACTGAGTGGACAGACATATGAGTGAAGTGAAGGGAGAAAGCTGGGGTGAGAGACGCTAACACCGATCCTTAGACCAGGAATCCTTCCGTCTGCCATGCTCCCCAGGAGACAGCCATAGAGACAACCACAGTGCTTTGTTTATCTCAGATCTTTGAACATTGGTTCTGCTGTATCATCATACTAGATGAACAGTGCAGGTGTGGGAGTCAGACACACCCACATTTGAATCTAGGCTGCACTCCTGACTATCTCTGGAAAAATTACCTAACTGCTGTGTGCCTCAGTTTCCTCACCTACAAAATGGAGGCAATAATCTCAGAAGTCAGTGTGGTTTAAATAAGGCAATGTGGCCAAGTGCTTAACCCAATGTATAGCTCTTATTCAGCACTCAAACTAAAAAACTGAGACCAATAACAATCATTCATCCCCACCACCCCCAGCATCCCTTCTTCCTTTGTCCACATTTTCTGCACCTGCCTGCTTCCTCGGCTTCCTTTAAAATCTGCTCTAGAGCATCTTTGCAAGATAGCTTTTCTTCATACTCGGATGTGCAGTACATGCGTGTCTCCTAGGTATTTCCATTAGGTGTACCCAATAGGCTAGAAGTACCAAACAAGCTAATTCTACTTTTTTGTGTGTGGATACAATGATACACCATGCCCTCCAGAACTCCCAGCAGCCTCGGGGAATCTGTATGGATGAGAAAGGACTGAATGACTACTCAAAAGGGGATTGGTGACCAACATATAAATGTCTAATCCTCTCGTTTTGACATTTTGCAGGTAATCCAAAGCAGAGCAGCCGCGTACCTCTATACATTAAAGTTCTGGATGTCAATGACAACGCCCCAGAATTTGCTGAATTCTATGAAACCTTTGTCTGTGAAAAAGCAAAAACAGATCAGGTAAGTTGCATAAGAAAGTAAATTAATTTAGATCCTCTAATAATTCAGATGATAAACAGAACTAAGGGCCAGTTTTGAATTATCTATGAAGTGAATGCTAACAGAATTAATCCTATAAATAAGAATGAGGATGAATATTTAATTTGCATAGAGAATGGTTTTAAAGAACTGGACGTTCATCAGTCTCAAAGTCTGATGCTGATTCCAAAATCAGGCTTAAGTTTTCATTAAAATAGATTAGTCACAGCTTTATTGGAAAAATCTTTATTGATAAGCAGATAGTTTTAATTACCATATGTACAGGAAAGTAATAACTAGAACATATTTTACAAATGCCTATAATGCGTAGTTCCACTTACTTCCAATGGCCCATCTGTACCAGTAATACAAATTCATGATTGTTTTTTACACATGTCCCCATCTGAAATAGGTCTTCTCTGCCAGAGATGCAAAAATTATGTCACAGTTTGTTAAAATAGAAGTGTGCTTTTAAAATACATGCTGAAGGGGGAAGCTGAAGTTATGTTTTATATATAAATTCTCTTTTTAGCTTTTTTGCGAGTTGATGGCTTTTGTACATGCCCAGGTCGCATTTCTAAACAGTCTGGCCAGTGATTGCCTCCAGTTTTTTCAGCTGCCATGTTGTCATAGATTATTGTGATATTTTCTAGTTTTGCATCATTCTAGGGCTGTGTTTCTCAACCCTGGTTATTTTTGTCCCTCGGGGGACATCTGACCATATCTGGGGCATTTTTGATTGTCACAAGGATGAGGGTGCTACTGGAACCGGGGGGGGGGGGCAGGCTGCTGCTAAACACCTTGCAGGACAGCCTCACAGTGTCCCATCAGTTCTTTATTTCCGACCCATCAGCTCTTTGCACAGAGTGGATTCATTGTAAATTTTTTAGAGGCTATCATTTTTCAAATTAAAATTAGAAATATTTAGTCAAGCAATTTATGGCAACCCTCTCAAATAGCTTTATGGTTTGGGTTTTAGTTGATTCAGACTCTCCGAGCTGTTGACAAGGATGACCCCTACAGCGGGCACCAATTCTCATTCTCTTTGGCCCCAGAAGCAGCCAGTGGCTCAAACTTTACCATTCAAGACAACAAAGGTAAACGAGCCCAAGTGGCCCTCTCTGTCTGTCTATTTATATCTGTATCTATGTCCACCTATTTCCCTCACAATTGATCCAATTCATGATGCAGTACCCACATACATTCATCACTCTGCTTTCCGGTTCCAGACAACACTGCGGGAATCTTAACTCGGAAAAATGGCTATAATAGACACGAGATGAGCACCTATCTCCTGCCTGTGGTCATTTCAGACAACGACTACCCAGTCCAAAGCAGCACTGGGACAGTGACTGTCCGGGTCTGTGCATGTGACCACCACGGGAACATGCAGTCCTGCCATGCGGAGGCCCTCGTCCACCCCACGGGACTGAGCACGGGGGCTCTGATTGCCATCCTTCTGTGCATCGTGACCCTACTAGGTAAACTGCTTCTCCCCGCCTCCTACCTCCCCAGGCTGAGGGGCACTCACTGTTACTGTGACACTCTAGATTTATCCGCCTCCCCCAGTAAGGCATACAGCCCGATCTAGGTGAGTAGAGTTATATGCTGAGAATCTGTGTTGTTCGACCATGAACTAGTTTTTGCTTGAATGTGACTTTGGAGAGGGAGATGTGAAACTGGCCCAAGAATCTCTGGCTTACCAGACTGGGAATGGATCTCAGGGGGATGTGAGGGCAACATACATACGCCCTTGTCATTTCATTTGTTGGTTAACTTTTGACCTGAAAAACACTGTTAAATTATAAAGAGTGAAAGTCACCTGAATGGAGTATTGATGGAGGCCCTTTCTGTGATGGTAAAGTTTAAAAACCAATGGGAAATGAGAAAGAGGAATGCAAATATAGGAAAATAGAAAGCAATTAAATTTTCTCTAACCCAGCAAACTTGAACCCATTTAATTAACTACCTTCTTAGCATTGCTCTCCAATTGCCATACATAATGTCTATTATTTCTCAGGCGCTCGATAATAAAGAACTTCTGTGGCCAAGGAAATAAATCTGAGACTGAAAACATATAAATGTAACAAAAACAAAAATCAAGGTCTAACAATGATTCAAATGAAATTTTTTACCCCTGACCAGCACATTAAACACACAAGTTGAGCTCAAAATGCTCAACAGACCCCTGACTGTTGTGAACCAAGAAATCAAACGTCAGCTAACACAGCCCTCCTGTAAACCAACATAAGATTTGTATAGCTTACCTACACAGGGGGAAAAGAAAAGTAAGAAAATTTGGATTACACAGGGGGCTGGGAGGTAGCTCTTTATAAAAAATGACAGTAAGTGACTTTGAGAAGTGTAAAGGAAGGCGCACAGTTCCCGAGAAGGGAATGACATGTCAAGGGACCCTGCTGGGAGCCCCACACTCCAGATCCACTGGGCTAATTATAGCAGAAGGCTGGAAACTCAGCTAGCAACTGTGATTCTCTTTGTCATCCCATCTTTGGGGAGAGTATTTTAAGATAAGAGGATAAATAAAAACCGACAGGATGCAAAGACAAAGCAGTGTTTCTAATGGTGAGTCTGTAAAGATTGTTTTGGAAGAAAAAGATATGAACAGTTTTAATATCCTTTTTAAAGCTTATTTTTAGAAGGGTGGAATGGGTAGGGCTGTCCTCAGGTAAAACCCCACGGGACTCTTTTGTGGTCTGTGAAGGAGAGCGGCTCTCCTCCCCGAGAGGTGGTCCTTCCCTTCCCTGGCCTGCTGCCCATCTCCCCCTCCCCCTTCTCCCTTCTAACCAGCTCCCTGGCCCCTCCCTTCCCATCCCTTGCCTCCACTGCATTCGCTGTCTCCTCATTCGCCTCAGGGCCTCCCGCATTTTGTCTAATCTCTTCAGACTTCTATACCTAATAAAAAAAAGGAGATGAATGGCATTTAAGCTTTAACTAGGCTCACCTCATGAGCCAGACCTTGGGCAAGAGGTTTTCTCACTTCATCCTCCGCACCATTGGTATATACACTGCTCAAAAAAATTCGGGACTATTTCAAAAAGAATATAAGGCAATAAAAAAAAAAAAGCATTTGATTTTTTTATTAAACAAGGACATCAGAAAAGCAAACAAGTCAAAGAAAGTTGTTCAATTATGCAAATGAGATGCAAAACCAACATTTATTTTATTGGTGAAACTGCACTATACAAAAGGCTGAAAGTACTGGAGTATCTGCATGTTCCCTGACCTCCTAGTTTTTGTGAGCAGTGTATTTACCTGCATCTTGAAAATGAAAACTGAAGCTCCAAGGTGTGCAGTCACATAGCCAAGTTACACGGCAAACAGGTGCTAGAACTAAGTTCCAAACTCAGGTTTTCTTCCTCCCCTCCCCCAAACCGTGGTGCATCCACAATGCACTCGATTCTCTTCGTGAGCTGATGGAATGCAGGGTGACTTCTAGGCTGACAGAGAGCCAGACAGACGATCAGACAGTCAAGGAAAGTGCAAGCAGACCCGGGAGGTTGTGAGAGAAGAAAAACCACATTTGTGTAGGAGGAAATCTACAGTCAAGAAAATGGAACAGGTGGCGTCTGCTGTTTTATTTACAAAATAAAACAACAGTAAAAACAAACGCTGCATCTCATGTCTCTCTGGTGCTTTAGTGTATGCAAAACACTCACATGCTGTATATTATTAGCTCATTCCTGACAACAACATTGGGCATCATGTTATGGCTTCTCTTTTCAGAGAAGGAAACAGACTTAGAAAGGTCAAGTCTGATCTCAAATGCTCTGCCACTTTCTAGTTTTATGATGGGATTTGAGCACAAATTTGTCCAAGGGTCTCCTCCTCCAAAATAAGTTTACTGCTGTCCTCTGGCTCCGAAAGAGTAGGGAAGGGGGAGGCTCGCGACTGGGGAGGGCACCTCCTTGGCGAATTACTTTCCCAGAACCTTTCTGTTCCATGTGCTTCCTTCCATTTCACATTTTCAGTTTATAAAATCAGCTTTGGAAAGCTCTAGCTCTTAGTTATACTATCAAGAAATTCTGTTCAGACGTACATCAGGCTAATGAGAAAAGACATAGGCAGTGATAGCTGTAGGGGAATTAGGCAGTGAATAAATGCCTTTGAATGACTGAATGTGCCCCCATTCGCCTAGACAACTGTACTTTTTGGCATCCACAGGACTAAAATAAAAGATATAGGTAACTTCAGCTGGGGAAGAATTAGGAAGTAAAAAATGCCTGTCTAGAATGACGGAACAAACCTGTGTACGCCGAGTTTAATTCTTTGGGAGTGAGTTAGCTTGATTCTATTCTCTAATGGCAAAGGCTGCCTTGACTTCCAACCTTCTGCTCTGCAAGTCCATGCCGCTGGTCATACTGCAGAGCAGTATAGAAAGGTATATTGTCAGCACCCCTCAGCCAAAAGCCCTGCAGTTTTTCACCCACCTGGACCCTGGGGTAGCATAAAGGCATACAGCAGCATCCATAACCCCACATATGGCGACCCTTCCCTACTGCTCTCCTCTCCTGGCTCCCTCTGGTCCAGCACAGGGTCTCCTGGCTGTTCCTCAAACACTCCAGACACACACCCTCTCCAGGGACTTCAGCTCTATCCTCTAAACCAGAGAACTACTTGGATGTCTCCTGATGTCTTTGCTCAAACATCACTTCTTCAATGATGCATCTAGCCTCCAAAAAACTTATACAGCCCCTTCAAACATGCACAGAAACACTCCCAGCCTCCTTACTCTGCTCTACTTATCACCTTCTAATAGATTTCCTTATTATGCATTTTTTTATTTGCTGTCTCCATCTACCACCACCACCTGCCCACCTTTTTAGGGTGGAGGTCTTGACCAAGAAAGAACTATACCTGGCACAGAGTAGGCACTACATAAATATTTTATTGAATGAATAAATAAATAAATAATACCCTGAATGGATGTGACAAATGAGGCATCAGAACACTCGCTGGCAGCAAAAGAGAATGCATAAAATCACGCAACCACACATTTGAAAAAAGCAGAATTGTCTATCCTTGAGAAATGGACTATAATCCAAACAGTGTCAAAGCATGTTGGAATGTAGGCTTTTTAGTCTGGCTGACCTGGATTTCAAATGCTTGTACACATGATATCTCTAAACCTCAATTTCCTCCATGTGAAATGGAGTTATAATGATAGCACCTCTTTTGCAGGGCTATTATGATAATTAAACGAGATCAGTATGTAAAGCACTTAGTCCAGTGCTTAACACACAAAACTCTCTCAATAAGATAACCACTTATTAATACTATTAACATCTGAAATGTTAATATATGGACACAGGGGTGTGCATGTATCCATTATTATATAGGTAGATACACATATCCACCAAAAGTCATTATTCTGTAATTCTTACTGCGATAATTCAATTTTCATGGCTCATTAAAAAATGGAGCCATGTTATGGATCAAAGAGTAAAGAGATGTTACTGGTACTTCCTGTAATAAACTCCCCTGGACAAACCCAGTCTAACGATGCATGCTCTGCCCTGGATAGCTGTTTTCTCTCTAAGCTGTTGCTAGGTTTTATTTTCCCACCCATATGTCCATTTGTAGATGTGTCTCTCTACAGGTAGCCAGCTGAAGTCTAGCCAGCCAGCTGTGAAGAAATATCAGGAGCTATTTAAACACAATTCTTGCTTTGCCTATAATTTGAGTTCAGAGGAAAAATCAAAAGAACAAAAATCCAGGCAATGAACTTAAAGAATGTGAACTTTGAAAGATTTTTTTTTAAGTTCTCACTTAAATGTGCGTATTTTGTTTAGCTCAAACAGAAATAATCTGGCACGTGTATTATTACCTGACCCCTTTGAATACGCTGATCTTGACATCTAAAATGGCTTTCTGAATTTTATTGGGGTCTCTCCAGGTATTATCTGCAATATTTCCTGCTATGTGGGAAAGGAATGCAAATAGTCACATCTCTTTTCTGGGTTTTAAACTAATTTTATACTTTTCTCAGGAAAATAAAGACAAAGCCATAGTGCAGAAGTTATTTTACATGTGGAGTTATGCAAACACTTCAGCACATTGGGAAGGTGCCAGCCTTGTGCTTTTAAGTGGTTTCAAGCGATTTAGGTGTTCAGCATAATTTGCACTCTTATTACAGTACTCTCGGTCTGGCTGGGCTTTTATATATCAATATATAAACTAGCATTTTATCTTTTCCCTTATCTTTGTTATTTCAAAGCAAAAGCAACTACTGACAAAATATGACAATGTTTTATCCTCTACTTAAATTGTAACCTTCTTTCAAATATTTACTCTATTTCTTTCCGGGCCCTGGTTTTATCATGCATGAAGGCAAGTGCATTCTTAAGGGACCGAGAGTTGAGTCTGCATTTTGCAGAGAACTCTTAGAACTTGCGATCGGTCGCAGCCCAGCGTTTCTTCGCGGCGTTAATTAACTGGGCAACGCGTTCACTTGTCCTTCCCTTTCTGTTTTGTCTCCGCTCCCAGTGACAGTGGTGCTGTTTGCAGCTCTGAGGCGGCAGCGCAAAAAAGAACCTTTGATCATTTCCAAAGAGGACATCAGAGACAATATTGTCAGTTACAACGACGAAGGCGGCGGAGAGGAGGACACCCAGGCCTTTGACATCGGCACCCTGAGGAACCCCGAAGCCATCGAGGACAGCAAACTACGCAGGGACATTGTGCCCGAGACGCTTTTCCTGCCCCGACGGACTCCGGCAGCCCGAGACAACACCGACGTCCGCGACTTCATTAACCAGAGGTTGAAGGAGAACGACGCGGACCCCGCGGCGCCGCCCTACGACTCGCTGGCCACCTACGCCTACGAGGGCGCGGGCTCGGTGGCCGACTCGCTCAGCTCGCTGGACTCGGCCACCACGGACGGAGACCAGGACTACGACTACCTTAGTGACTGGGGCCCTCGCTTCAAAAAGCTCGCAGATATGTACGGAGGAGTGGACAGTGACAAGGACTCCTAATACGTTGCCTTTTCCCTTTCCCAACGCGACACTGAGCCACGTGAAGTGGCACCTTCTTTCTATTTATCCACTGCTCCGTGAGGGGTCGTTCCGCCCGTTCCACAAGTCCATGGCTACAGTCGTGTGGATCCAACGTCAAAGACTTGTTTTCTAGTACACTTTTATGAGCTTCCAAGAGGCAAATGTTTATTTTTTAGTGCATCCAGTTAACCACGTCAGCCCCACAGGCGCAGGCTGGAGGCGAGGATGGAGAGCAGGAGCCTTTTCCCTGGTTCTCTTGGAGCACGTTGGGAACATGCTCGACTCGATGTCACCGGCCGGGCCTTTTGTACTCCACTCCACTGACTCGGGTCAGCTGACTGCTCTGACTCTACCTGTCACATGCTAATGGGATGAGGGATTGTTCTTGAATGAGAAAATATAGTTTTAGTAGAAGAAATGAGGGAGGGACAACCCAGAAATTGGTCTTGGGGTATCAGCTCGCAAGGAGACAATGAACTACATATGGGTGTGTATTTCTGTCACAAAGAATTTAAAATGACATTTGCCCATCCTGTTTGTTCTTCAAGAACTTTTTCTGGCACCAGTGGCCAACGAAGCATGAAATCTAACGATGTTTTAAGATTCTCGTTCCTCTTTAGGAATAGAAGCAAATTAAATAGCAACATTCAAAAACAACAACCAAAAAATAATAATAATAAGACCTCATTCCTTACCACTAACTCATAATTTGTTATAGATTAGACATGCAAAAGTTTGCCCTTGCACCATATAAAAGGAAAGGGGAAATAGCTAATAATGTTAACAAAGGAAATGTTTAGCTTATTTTAAAGTCTGGGCCACCAAATGTACCGCAGATCACTTGAAAATATTTCAACCGTCAGTAGGTTAATTACAAATAAGTCTAATTGCTAAAAAGTTCTTGAAGGAGCTTTTCTGAGATAAATTTTAACTCCTTGTCTGTAGTTGTCGTCAGTATTATTCTAATATATACTTGAAAGTAGCAGTGTGAAGTACAATAATTCATGTTCTTCAGATACTTCTTACAAAATTAAGTTGCATTAGTAAAGGTAGATTAAATAAAACTTAAATCCCACTCTTGGAGTTTAATGGGGTGGTAAGAGACAGCCACACTTGAACCTGTTACCCTGTCCTTCACATCCAGAAACACTTATATATATTTATATAACATGATAGCTATAGATGAACGTTGAAATCATGGTGAAAACCTACATATGACGTGCTTGGAAGACGCTTACAGAGGGTAAAGTTGGATTCCCTACAACAAGAGTGTTTAAGATTGTAATTAAAATGATAGTTGACTTTCAAAAGCATTAACATTTTTTCATTGTGTTAAATTCGTTTCCATGGCAACCCTGCTATCTTTGTCTTTGAAGTAATGATAAAGTAATGGTCTCAAACTATGACAGAAAAGTAATGTGTAATCCATCCAATCTATTATTTCTCTAATTATGCAATTAGCATCATAATTATTATCCAGAAGACCCTACTGAACTGAATTGAACTGTTCTTTTTGGCAGGTTCAAATCATTTATTTCATAGGCTGTTCTAATAATTTTTATCATTAGAATCTTCATGTGCAGTCATCAGAAATTTCCAAAGTACTGTAATGAGAACATTCTTATCCTGAAAACTTAAAAAAAAAAAAAAGGCTCTGTAATATATATGTGTACTTAAGAATATGCTGACTTCAATTATTAGTTTTAGAGATTTATTTTCAATTAATGTTCATTTTCTACCGATAATCTTAGTGTCATATCCATTGGGGATAATGTCATATCAGCACATATTTTCTATTTGAAACACACTGTCATCTAGTTAAGTTTTAAATAGGCGTATTACACAGGAAGTAAAGATGGCACCTTTAAAATAAGAGAAATGTAGTGTTTTGGATTACCCATTTAGAGTCAAAGTTTTTTACAACCATATTATTCCTTGTGTTTCCTGAGTTGTTTCCTATTTTATAAAGTACTTTCCCTGTATTCTAACAAGTATTTCATGCTTGGGTTATTTTCTGCTTTTATGATTTTCTTTTGCTAGTTCTTTGTACACACACACACACACACACACACACACACATGAGGAATGCAAACAAAATACTACAGAAGGGTTTCACTGCCTCACTGTAATGAATCAATACATATGAAAGTCACAGGTAAGTACTGGAAAAAAGATAGCTTAGTAAAGTTAATTAATAAGAACTAGATATTTATAGTAATAGAACAGCATCTTAATCACACAATTTACTGTAAAATTAAAGAGTTCTCTATCCTTACGTTTCATGTCATGTAACAAACTAAATCAAGAAAGTCCTATAAAAAGAAAGCTATCATCAGAAGTCTTCCTTTTGAACCTTTGGCGTTAATTGGAATGTCTAGGGGTTGACACTAGCAACTTTTAATATTTGAGGGTAAGGTTTACTCTCGCCTCATAAGTGAAAGTAAGTAGTTCCTTAGTGGAATATTTGCAATGTAACTGGCAGGATAATTTATCCCATCCTTGATACAGTGTACCAAGAATAGGTTAGTATGACTAAATATTGAAATAACTTTAATTTCTTACCACAAAACCTGAGGAGGAAGTGAATCTCTTAAGAAATGGGATATTTTGAGACTGTAGCTGAATATTTAGCAGTAGTGTCCTGTAAGTATCAAGGTAGAGCAATATTTTCCTATAATTATGACTCTTTGACCTGATGGAAACAATAAGTCAGAATTCTATTATTCTGCCTGGGTCTAACTTCCTTCCCACAAAGGTTTCAGGTCAAGGACCAGGGTCAACACAAATGATCACTACAGAAAAAGAGAAGTTTTCAGCTCACTTTTCACATTGCCTCTGTCCTGATATTAGAGTCAATGGTGAGAAGCATGGAAAGTGGGAAGAGGTAAAACTTTAATATTTGCTTTAATCCCTGAGAAACTAACAATCAGTTAACTCTAAGCAGATTGCTTTTATAGGTTGTTTCAGAAACTTTGAAGCCTTTTGGTGGTTTTTTCCCCCTCTATTCAAAGAGGAGAACTTCTTTAGGCCACAAAGATGTTCACTGGAGTAAGCTAAAATTATAAAAACATTAAGCTATGGTGCATAAATTTTAAAAACATTAAGCCATGGTGCATAAGTAAAGTCCCTTCATTTCGTGGTCACTTTCTGCTAAAAGGCCTAGAAAATATTTGTCCTCAAATTTAAAAAAACTAGTTTTGGGAGGAGAAGAAATGATGTCTTCAGGGAACCATAAGAGAGGGGTTCTGGGCACCGGAAATGGTTTTCTTAATAGCGCTTCTCTTAGTTTTATGGTTTAGGTGCATAAAAGGAGATTCAGATACAAATGGACCACATATCAGATATAAATTGACTTCAATTTTCTATTCGATTTTAAATCAGCATAAAAACCTGTGGTTGAGTTTTCATTTTCAGCTCCCAAAACATTGTGCAAAAAGTTCTTAAAAGTTGACTCTGTAGTAGAAGCATCAAAATTCTATGGATCCAAATTAACTTGAGAATGTTTCCATTATTTTCATTGTCAAGCACATAAATTTTAGATATCCTGATTTGCTGAACAGTATCAAATGTTTTGTCTTGAAATGTGTATTTATTAGAGATAATAATGTATAAACTATGACTGGGCATTCCACAATTCTGTATAGTTGAGTACCAAAAAGATTATGCGATTGAAAGAATAGAGTTGAATCCTGAGAACAAACATAATATTTAAATATACAACCTAATATATTTTCCCTAGGAAATTCGCCACCAAATGAATTATTGTATCCTAGTCACTCATTTTGATGTATTGAATACTATAGTTACTTTGGAAGAACACTAGAAAAGGTCACGATCCCCAATATTTGGAAAGGTATCCTCTGAAAAGGATCATTGCAGTGCGATTTTGTTTCTTATGTTTTCATCTAGATGAAATCTTTTTTTGAATTTGTGACAGGGGACTAAAATCTAAGCAGTCTACCGTGATTACATTAATGAGTCAGCCTTCTTTCTCAGGTCATGAGAGTGGAAAGGTTAAGACTTTGTGTGTGGATCTCCAGGAACACGAACTCTGTTGTCAGCTCTGACAAGCAGCTTTCTTTTTTCCACGGCTGTACGGTCTCCTTAAAGGTTCAGTACTATTACAGTTGCAACATTTTTAATCTCCCTCTGGCATCTTTATGGAATAATTTTCTAAAGGAATAATTCTCTACTAAAATATACCAGACCCCGGCCATATTTAATGTGCAGAGCAATCCCCTCTTAGAAAAGAAATACATTGGCTCGTACACTTCTTACAAGTTAATAAAGGAATAGCTCATTTTTAAAGCCACAAGTTTATGGTCTCTGCATCGTCAATTTAATTTAAGCATTGCCAAGACAATCTTTAATCTACTCCCCATTTTGTAATACCTTATTTATGATGCATTTTCATTTTTTAATTTGGGGGGAACATTAGCCCGACAGAGCCAGCAGATGAAAGTGCCGAAAGGAGGTCATACGGAAACAGCGCCTATTAACCACTGTGTTTCAGACAGGACCGAGGCACTTAGCTCAAGAGCCACTGGGTTATTAGATTAATTCCAAAAGAGCTTTTACAAGTGACTTAATTATATTTTTTCCTTTTTTTTTTTTTTTTTGAAAACCCGTGGACCACAAATTCAAATTTCTCCTCAAATAGGGTTAATCTGACAAATGAGGCATGGACCCAGTGTTATGGAAAAAGCATTCCACTATAATGAGATCTTGGTCTTTCTTGCAAGACCATGCTATTCATGTAAATATGTCTACAGGCACCTTCTATAAGCTTTTAGTTTTCTATGATCTATTAGTTTAGCATTTATTAAGGAATCAAATGTATAGAATTACTAGGCATTCCAGGGGAATGCTGCATAGCAAACATAAAGCTGATCTGCTCGAAAGAAACATAGGAACGCTTTAAAACCACTCTACTGTTTTGTTTGTGATTATTTTCATTGCTTTGAAAGTAAACTGCATAAGAATAGGCCTTATAATAAATGCTACACGCGTCTTCAGTAGTATCAAGCTAAGGCAATTTGGCATTCTCCTACTGTGATTTGTGATTTTCAACTCAGAAAATCAAAGCTTTCGGGTATTGATTATTTTTAATTAAAAATACTGCCAAGTACAAATTGAAGCTGATGCCACCCTTGAAGATTTACTGGCTGGAGTGCTCAGTTCATATTTTTTTTTCTCAGTATTGCTCGTTTCTTTGGTGACAAGGACACCTGTTGAAAACCATCACTGCTCAGCTTTCATCAACATTTCTTGTTAGGGAGACTTTCCAGCTTCACAGGTTCCATGAGAAAGTTTTCTGTACTAGAAGATAGAGGTTGAGACGATTACTTTTTAATTCAATGTGGCCAGGCTTTCCGTTGTAGTCCAATGGCAAATACACGCTCCTTAAAATGGTTTATTTCCCTTTGTTTTCTTAGACGTATAAATTTGAAAAGAATGCAATTTAAAAAGTGATTTCTCACAAAGAGTAAATATGCCTTTTGCAAATCAATTTTTGTAACAAGTTATTTATATGATATTACTTAATAAACTGGTTTTTTTTCTAACTTGGTTTTTTTTTTAATTCTCTGACACTATTGTTTGTAATCAAAGTTTTTAAAATGTACATGTGGATACACACTTGATCTTCCCCAATCTGCTGTTTGAACCTCCCAGATGGCTCACTGAAGCCAACAATTAGCTTGTAAAACTGCGGTTTCTTCCAGCCAGAAATAGGTATATCGTGGGCACTGCCCTTCAGACTTCTTTTCTTACCAGTGGGACACCGAGAATTGGCTATTATTTATGGAGTTGCTGTATTGGGAAGAAAGTTGTTTATCCTCATAGTGATTTCTTTAGATGAAAAAAAGGACAGTTCTATATTTTTGCCCATCCCAAATCTCTATCCATTATTTCACTCCCATAAAAACAATTGTCTGTGGACCTCTAATTTAAAAAAGAAAAAGGAAGAGCAAGAACTAAACCAGAGGGAAATACTAAAATCCTTCCAGTATTCTGATACTATTAGTAAATAAAGTGTTTTTAGTAGAGCCAGAGCTATAATATTTTACATGCTTACTCCATTTTAAGCTGTCGCCTATTTCCACAGAGACTATTTCATAATTTTTTTAAACTGGGAGAATTCACAGCTTTGCAAAGGAGATTTTCACTTATTCATTCATTTGTTCAATATATCCCAGGCACTCCGCTGTGTGCTGTAGAGTATTCGACAGTAAACCAGAGACCTGTATTCTCCCCCAGCCCCTTTCTGGAAGCTCCTGGTCTGGGAGGCAGGGCTGCCGTAGGTATAAGTATTATAAGTACATAACTGTAGTATCCACTAGAAGCTGACGTGGAGATGCCTTCTGAGAGGTACAAATGAAAGCTCAGAGGAAGAAGAAACTGCTTCTGCCCAGGAGGAGGGGACGGCGGAGATGTAGGAATTAGTAAGGTTGAGATAAAGGAAAATATGAAATCATAAAGAATAGCTGGGGAAGGGCAGAGGAGTGTTTCAGCAGTGCCACTAATCTCAGTTGAGGTTCCTGAAGGGTCTAGGCTAGGAAGAGTGCTGTAGGACCAGAGCATAGAGGACCACCAATGCCAGAGCAGCTGTTTTGGGGTGCTGTTTTGCTTTTACCTTTTTTTTTCTCCTATTTGGTTTAAAGTTAACTTGGTCAGGTACAGAAATCCATAGAAAGGAATGATGCTATTAGGAATACAGTTTTTGAAGGATAAGTCCATTGTACCTGTGCAGGATGCACGGGAGTGACATCCCACCTGCGCGCTCTGCACCACCAGAGGGCAGGAACAGCAGGATCTAGGAGAGGCACGGGAGTGACATCCCACCTGCGCGCTCTGCACCACCAGAGGGCAGGAACAGCAGGATCCTGGAGAGTCCCACAGGCAGGAAGTGCAGTGTGTTGTCTCAAGGACCCAGTTCAGGAGGCAGACTCCCGCAAACATTCAGAAAGGCCAAGCCCTTTCCCATCACCAAAAGAAGCCCTTCTCATTATAATTATTAGTATGTGTTAGGGTAATGCACTCTACTGCTGCCACAGACAAAATCCACAATCTCTGTGAAGGTTGTCTCTCCGTCTTATGACTTTGGGGTGGTTGCAGGCCTTTTTCCCTCTTGGAAGCCTTGCCATTTGGAGCACCATGTTCCGAGGTTTTAACATGGCAGGGAGGAGAGTTTTCCGGATGATCATACATTGCTAAGGGGCAGAGCCTACACATGGTTTGTACCACTTCCCGTTGGCCAGAACTCAGTTTTATGGCCCAAACTAACTGGACAAGGATGGGAGATGTACACACTCTAAACATGAGTGGTGAGCATAGTTTCTTCCAGGCGTGCAATACCTTTTCCCAGTTACCCCAATTTTAGTCACTATAATAAGCCATAGCCCATAATAACCACGAGGCTATTATCAGACAAACAGGTAGGAAGTCATTTACAAATTCAACCTCTAAGTTGAAAACCTCTTTAAGAGGTGTTTGTGGACCATCCCTGACTCCAGCGCCCATGGTAGATATTTCTATCAACTGACTCACAGGTCTCCTAGAGGTATCCTTAGAATTCCTAACAGAAATGCCCCAGCAGCCAACAACAACAGAATAATGCTGACCTATTGGCCATCCCAAACCTAAAAGATGCAGTTCTCCAGTGAAACTTGCTTTCTTTCATTCTAAGGTTCATTGACTACTCACAACTGATATTTGGGAAGAGCAATCTGATCCTGAGATTGTCAAAAATATGGAATAATTAAGGAAGCTAAAAAGCTCACTCTGACAGTGTAATTAGCTCACACCTTTATTTCATACATCTGAACCAACAAGCATGTATCTCTTTGAACAATTCAGACACAGTATCAGTTTGGTTGATGTATCACCCCTGAATCTTTACTTTCATTCTGTAAAAGTCATTTGACAACCTACTATGGGGTCAGGCATAGATCAAGGTGATAGGAATACAGGGATGAAATACACAGACACACACATTGCTCTCTACATATTCTTTCCTCTAGGACTGCCATGATTTAATCTCCTACTATTAATCTTAGTTAGCCTGACTCAACATTTTATACTGAATGACATCCTGATTCTTTAGATCACTTTTCTAGGTCTCATCTTCCTGAATTCAATATTTTTCCAAATATGCTATGAATAGATACGGCTCTTTAAAAGAAGTAGATTGTCTCCTACATCTCTTTATAATATACTTATCCCTTCCTTTTAAAAAAAAAATGTCTCCCTTGACATATTTGATCATTTTTATTGCTTCCCGAGCCATCTAGTCTCAAAAAACTTAACTTTCAATGGCAAATACGTCTTATTTGCACATTGGAAAGAAAATGTCTCCTTGTAGTGAGTAAAAAATGGGTTTTATTAAAGCTGTTAACTTTGCTTAGCTGGTAACAATGCCTTACTTTTACACAGCACTTTTGGAATAAATGTCCTACATTTGACTTACTGTAACTCTCACAAAGCCCCGTGCATTGGCTGTATCATTCCCGTTTCGCAAAGTAGGGTCATTTGTCCTTAGGTGCCATCACAGGAATTAGAATTACACTCACTTCTCTTAACTCAGCCTTGACCCTGAACCCCATCTTTTCCCCTTTGAATGCATCTCCCAATCTCATCCGTTTGAGAGAAATACTAGGAGAACAAAAGGGATCTTTTTTCCTTTGTACAAATTCAGATGAGTTTGGAACTTAAGACATTCTTTTCTATAAGATCAGGCCAAACGCTCCATGAAGATAAAAAAAGAATCTGAAAAAGCAAAATTCTGCCTATTAACCCTAATTTTACCCAATTGATTCCTATTATAAAATTGGAACAGGCTTCCCAAGGGAAAATATTGCCAAGAAATTAAAAACTCCACCCAAGACTGCAAAAGCTCTCATTGATTATATAATAACGATCTTGACAATATTGATATTTCAATATATTTGAAGATATTTTAATATCTTGACAATATTGATATTTCAATAACACAAATATCGACTTGTGCTATGCCCTTTGTAGGGTGGCAATGCCCGACGGCAGGAGAGGAAAAAGAAAGGAATTGGAACTTCCTGTTGCTCTTTAGGCGTTTCAGACGCCATGACCACAGGAGGAGGGAGAAGGGAGAGCCTGCCTGCCCAGGAGCACCCGCTGAATCCAGATGCCTACCCCAATAGCGTGGTGTCTGTTATGTCTCTGGAAAACCCAACTGCCCACTTAGGTGGTAGGGCAGAGTAGTAGCTACAAAGCTTTGCTAACAGACTAAACTTAATGTATTTTCTATACTGGTCACAAAAATTAGGGAATATTTCAAAATGAACATGAAGCGATTAAAAAAAAGAAGCATTTGATTTTTTTTTTTTTATTAAAGAAGAACATCAGAAAAGCAAACGACAAGTCAAAGAAAGTTGTTCGATTATACCAATGAGATGCAAAACCAACTTTTATTTCATTGGCGAGAGTACACTATACAAAAGGCTGAAAGTACTGAGGTATCTGCACGTTCCCTGGCCCTTTATTTTTGTGAGCAGTGTATGTATTTCTACCACTGAACTCAATTTAAGTTCTGAACCCTGATTCCTAAGAGCACCAGAAACTCAACTTGAGTCGTTTAGAGTTTCTTTTCACAAACTTTCCCTGATATTACAGCAAGGTTTTCAGGGGCTAAGGTTGCAAACAGTCAGTGTCTGAGGGAAGATGGGCACGGTCAGAGCTTACAGCTGGCCTGCCAAGGGAGTTAGAAGAGTAGACGGATTCCGGGGAAAAATACGATAATTCTTTGAACCCTCCCTGTCTATCCTCTCAGCCATCACAAAATGGGGAGGCTGAAGTTTATTGATCTGAAGTATTTTATGTCATTGTCATTATTTCTCATTCTTAGAATGTCAGGAGCAAAAGCTTAGGAAAGACACCTGATTCTGTCCTGATTTATGGCTTTGCTGAGATTCAGAAAGCTGAAAGTTACTGCAGAATGCCATTATTTCGAATTTAATGCAAACTTATCACCATTCTCTTATGCTTTACTCTGTCAAGCTTTATAACAAGTATCCATTTATAGTATTAAAATATATTAAATAAGTATGTTAAGACTGAACCAGTCTTCAACTTCTGAACCTCTCTTTTGTGCTGAGAACTTTATTTCACACGTAAAATACATTTTTCTTTATCATAAATTAAGAAGGTGACAAAGTGTTTTCTGATTTGTGAATACATTTATATAAAAAACTCTTGCAAAGTTACCAAAATTAAAATGGAATATATATTGAACAAATAAATTGTATTGAACAATAAACGTATTCAATCCAGACTGCTCAGTTCCCTTTGGATCCAAAGAAATATATCTACCTGACAAGAATTTGGCAAAATGACACCAAGATTCAAATGATAGCTCTGAAGTGAGAGAAGGTCGTATGGTAGATTGCCTTTGGCATTAAGACTTGAGCTGGGCTTGGGCAGGAGCGTTAGAAGCTGCAGCAAAGAGCCTGCATACTTCTGTAACATGCAAATTTCTGGCTCCCACTCCCCGACATAACCAGGGCCGTTCTATGTACTACACGGGCTGCAGGCATCCCCAACTCTGGAGGCTCCACTTTCAGGATTTTAAACATATTAAAATGTACCCACACTTATAGACGTGAATCAAGTTGTAGTTTGCTGCTTTACATAACACAGTTATACGAACCCTTAGGCTTTTATTGATTTTGTCTTTGCAATTTTCCTTCTGTATTTTGAAGCCCCCTTTTTTTTTTATTTTGGCTTTTCTTTGGCTGTAGCTCATCCGAGAGTAAATAGGTACTAGTGCGTATTGTGCATAATGAATTCAGACATAACAGAGAAAATAAGAGTGGGATTTGGAAATCTGCATTTATAGCAGGTTTCCTGGTGATTTTTATGCACACCAGAGTTTGAGATACAAGCAAAGTTACTGAGGTAGCAAAGGCAAAGGCATGCTCACGGTGCTGTGGACAGATCAGTTAGACTAGCAAAGAAGGTTCTGAGAGGGATCAGGAGGGATGAAAGGTCTACAATTTTACACATGCCTTCCAACTTCCCTTTACCTGTTGCATGCAAAGCATGCTGGCTTCTCTAGCAAACGATAAGGGGATTGAAACAGGTGCCCTCCCTAGAAAAGGTGGAAAGTTTCCAATTAAAATACCAGGAGTAGTTCCTACACATTTACCCCAAACCTCAGGTGAAGCTCTCCACTCTCCCACCTTCTTTTCACAACTTTCTAGCTATTTTCCCTGCATGTGTCAGTCAATAAGTAAATAATTAAAATCTCTCCAGAGTTGATTCACCAGTCTTCCGACGACGCATTTGCTTCTACCTCTCATTTTAAAGTCAGCTTCGTTCCTCTCTGAGTCTCAGCTAGGGAACTCCTCCTCTCCCAGGGCCCAATCAGAGTTCCACTTTAATTAGCTTAATTGGAAGAAGACACAACCGTATTTCCAATTAGAGTTCTAAATGAGCTATTAGAACAGACTATTTTTGTCTTCTCAGAGAAAGCTCTCCTAATAGTCATTTTCTTAAAGGTAAAAATCCTTAAAGATGGAGGGTGAGCACAATCAGATCAATTACTGCTATTAACCATCCTTCAAAGGGAAGTGGGATCTTTTCACTTAGGTGATTTGGAAATAAGCCACTTATTCATTCTTTTCATAAATTTAATTTTTTATTAAATTAATATATATATTATCTAAAATGCCAAATAATTCTACAAAACTTAGCAAAATCTTCCCATCCCCCCCCCCCATTCACACACCCAGAGTTAATGCCCTTCAACTATTCCAGATAGTTCTTCTTGTATTTATTTCCATATTTCTAAGTAATGCTGATCTTAGGTTGGATCATAAGAAAGTTTCATTGTTGTGGGTAAAAAGTGGTCAGTATCAATAATTTCAGATGGTTCAACTTAATACTACTGTTTCTTAGGTTTACAGTTTTGAACATTACTATTGACTTTCCACTATAGAGAGTAAGGATTTAGATTTACTACACCACCAACACACACACACACACACACACACACACACACTCATTTCACCCTCATCCTTCTAATATAGTTATAGCACAATTGGTAATTGAGAGTTTACATTATTATCCTATGCATATATTGCTCATAGTTGAGCAATATTTTGCTTCCTTTCTTATTCAGCTGTTTTTTCCTGAAATTAATAATTGCTTAGTGTTTTTTTAACTTGCTTATTTTCCTATATATCTATCATAATTCAGCCACGGATTTCCCAACAAGCTTCTTAAATTCTTCTCTACCGTATAGGTAATCTCTATCAGTTTTCTTTTGCTTGCAAAGCACTTTAGAAACGCTCCATCTCTCTGATGTCATGAATAATTTTTTAAAACATTTTCTTCTCTCCACAGTGCTTATCATTATTTTTTTTCTTAATTTCTTTTCTCTGTTTGCTTTGGTCTTTGTCACATTAGAAGTCTTCCTTGCCTGACCAGGAGGTGGCGCAGTGGATAGAGCGTCGGACTGGGATGTGGAGGACCCAGGTTCAAGACTCCGAGGTTGCCAGCATGAGTGCGGGCTCATCTGGTTTGAGCAAAGCTCACCAGCTTGGACCCAAGGTCGCTGGGCTCCAGCAAGGGGTTACTCGTCTGCTGAAGGCCCACAGCCAAGGCACATATGAGAAAGCAATCACTGAACAACTAAGGTGTCGTAACGAAAAACTGATGATTGATGCTTCTCATCTCTCTCCGTTCCTGTCTGGTCTGTCTCTATCCCTCTCTCTGACTCTCTCTCTCTGTCTCTGTAAAAAAAAAACAAAAAATAAAAATAAAAAAGGAAGAAGAAGAAGAAATCTTCCTCAAATGTCTGGCGACCATTAGCTGTCTATTCATAGTTCACAGTGAGGTCCTGAAAAGCCAAGAAGCTCTATGTGTCAGCTAATGGGCCTCACCATAGGGTGGTTGAAGAAAACTGATGTTTTCACTGGAGCACCCAAATGTCGGAATTTATAAATCTTTTGTCCTGCATCAATCAGTTTCCACCAGGAGGACTCCTCCAGTCTCCTCCAGGTAGCATTAAGGTCCAAGTTTGTGTTCAAGACCATGAATTTGTAGTAGCTCCAATCACTAGCCAGATGGATTAAGGTTTGAATTATCTCCTTTTATTTCCAAATGCTAAAGGATGTAACGTAATATGAAGCCATGCACCTTTCCATCAATCTTGTAAACTACATAGAAAATTTAGGGAAAAGAGTAATACTGTACTTTATAGAACAATTCAGTGACATAATTCAGCAGTGTTAAAATTTCATTCTCTTGACAACTTAGCTCACAATTTGAAAGGTCATGTTTCTTTGTTAAAAAAAGAAAGAAAGAAAGAAAAGAAAACTTTTAAATGATTCTCTTAAGCAACCCACTGGATTATTGTTGCTCCCTTTGTTTTGAAGGCTATTCATTAGGGGCTTAGAGAATGAGTAGCTCCAACATACAAAATCTCCCCTCCTAATCATGGGGTCTCAATGACACATTGCATTAACACCTTTTGCTTTAAATCTGTATAATTAGCTCAGAAAATATGACCCTTATAATTAAATCAGGCTGATTTCATTTTACTTAGAAATTTTTTAAGCCATTGATGTTCAGGTTATCTGTCCTCTATCAAATATAGTCTAAATCCACTTCTTTCATACAAGAGTCTTTTTAAAATTCTCCTTGATTATTGGTAATATATAATGTATCTTTGACGGGACAAAGTTGTTAAGCTTTGCCTGGTCATGCTGCTACTATACACAAAGAATAACTTCCAACATCATTTACAGTAATCAGTCCTCTTTATTTCTGCTTTGTTGGTAAAACCCTCTAGGAAATGATACACACACGGACCATATAATACGTTTCACATGTTTGCTATCCATTAGTGTACCTGCTGCGTTATGTACACAACAGGTTCTCAATGAATATTTACTGAATACCTAAATGAGTGAATTTTCATATCTTTGAAGAAGACTTACTCTTTAATATTTATTCTTCAGGAATGTCAAGCTGTGTCTAACATAATCAAATGTGACAATTGTAATATTTTCCTAAGCTTTTGTACCTTCAATTTTACATGCTTCCACATTCACTTTCAGACAGCAAGTACAGAAAAGCATCTTTTTCATGCTTGCAATGATCCCACATAGTCAAGATTCTCAGTGTGGAGCTATCACACACATTGTCCTTAAAATCCCCAGGTACAATATTGGATGGTGACTCAGGAAAAGACATTAATTTTTTTTTTTTTTTTTTTAGTGTTGCACATTGCAGCTGAGCTTCTTAATCAGGAGAAAAGAGGCTAATACCTGGGGGAAAGCATTGAACACACATTGAAAGGCAATGCTCGTCTGTTCTGAATACATGATAACGGAGAGGGGGCGCGCTGCTGAGCGAGCAGCGTGTTCAGGATAATAGTGTGGACCAGAGGCAAAGCCTCCACAATCAAAACCGAGGAGAAAATGTTTCACCCAGCAGCTTTGGAAATGTGTTTGCTTGTTTGTTTGTTTTTTAATTTTAAAAGTTAGGTAATTTTTAAGAGTCTGGATTAAGACTGCATTCTAAAAATTTGGCTCTTTTTAGGAAGAAAACATTGTTTTCTGAATTTGGCTACTTATATCGATTGGTCTATTGTTGGAGTGAGGCTATTACAAGGTGAGATAACTGAGGCATAGCACCAGAAACTTCAGGCCAGGAAAAAAATGTCAAATCACTGGTTTAAACAAAAATAATGATTTCCCAAATGAGGGCCAATGAAATAGATGACTTTTCTTTCGCATATAAAAGCTATTTTTTAAAGTTTACTCACAATGTCCCAACCATTCAAGACATTTTTTGTGGGTTTTGCTTTCAGCACAGTCTTGTCCAACTTTGTTCCTGCAACCATTTATTCAACTGTTACTAACCATCGTGCACCTACACCACGCAAAGTTCTCTGCAAAGCCATGTTAGAGATAAAAAGAAAGACGGCCTCTTATTTATCCTGGAAGAGTTGTTAAATATTTTCATGCTGAGCATGGCTCAGCGTTGTTCATTAAAAATGGTTGCATATACTCTCACCAGTTAGAAGAAAAAAATTACTTGATTTCTCTAGCTATTTTACCTCTAATGGATGTTTTTCTAACTGTGATGTGGCTTGAAATTAATAGGCTTCCTTTCCATTTGCAGAATTAGATCCATTGAATGATGCTTCCAAAGTATTTCAAAGTCTTCTACTTTGCATTATTTTACATAGAATGAGGAAAGAAAAACGGTTTACAAAAAGTATTTTTTCTAAATGAGGGTGATAAATAGTGACAGAAGGAGACCTGACTTGGGGTGGTGAACACACAATACAATATACTGATCATGTGTTATAGAACAGTACACCTGAAACCTATATAATTTTATTCAGTGTCACCTCAATAAATTCAGTAAATAAATTTTAATAAAATAAATAAATGTTCTATACATTATGATTAAGAAGATAACAACAATTTCTAATACTATTACCGTTGTTGTTTTGCCCCCACTGGAGCTCATAGCCCTTCTGGCATTCGCTTTTAGGGCTTACTAACAGGTGAGTGGGCTAGCTATGTAGTGACTTAGTTATTTGTTCTTTTTCTACCCACTTGAGAAATCTGAGGGGGAAAGTATTTCCCCATTTGTAGGAAAACTTTAAAACTAGAATAATAGTTCAAATGACCAGTATCGTTCCTTTATCATATGTCATAAAGTTAGAAGGAAAATTATTATAAAAATGAAATAGTCAAGCACTTTATTGATGTAAAATAGTGTTTGATATAGCTAATATGTATAATATAATCATTTGATGTGTATTTCTGATTATTAGCTTATTTCTATATTTCCTATGGAGAAAGACCTTATGTGGTATTTTTAGATAATTTTCAAATTTGGAACAAAACAATATACCTTAAATGTGTCAACAGAGCAGGTTTTTATTATAACTTTCATAGTATTCATTTGATTAGACAAAATTATGTTACCAACAGATCTGCCTCAAATATTTTTCTCAAGTATCAAAATAACTTGTAATTAAGGAGCATACTTAATTATTACAGTTCATCAATCTTTGAGAATGCAGGTTATATCTGTAAAACCAAGTATGATAAAACATATGAACAAAAATACAGTATACAAAACCCTGAATTTTTAAAAATTAGTTTGCTATTTTTGAATTGCCTATTTTGAGTCAGATACTCCCTGGAAATAGATAAAGTGAATGACTTAATGAGGTGGTGAACACACAATACAGTGTACAGATGAGTGTTGTAGAACTGTGCACCTGAAACCTGTATGATTTTGTTAAACAGTGTCACCACAACAAATTCAGTAAAAAGGAAAAAAAAAAGAAAAAACTGAATGACTATAAGATGTGTACTAGCTGGTTGGAGAAACAAACAGGTAAACCAGTGAATACAGTACAGCCATCTTGTCATCACCTTCGAGACATCTGCTTAGCCCTGATTACCTGAGAACTGACAGTCCCACCCCAGCACCACTGGAGTCTCCTGGCCATAGCTGGTTAGACAAATGCTTTTGGTAGTTCAAGTTTTGTTTCTGTTACTTACCCAAATAAAATGGTACTAAGAAAACTACGAAAGTAGTAGTTTGTGGTTTAACGGTCAGGTCCCAGAGTTCCTTATTCAAACATCAACATGCTGGTGGCAGAGGGAAGTCCACCCTACTGTGGCACCTCCAACCTAGAGGAGATGCTGTGATGGAGAAGTAGAGCTGGCTCTGGAGGATCATGTCCAAAGCACCACAGGTGGACAAAGACCCTAAGCTACAAGCCACCAGAGCAATAATAGTCCCACAAGGGGGCCTGCCCACTGCAGCACGTTCTCTGAGAAGGACACCTCTTTCCACTTCCTCCCTTAGCCACTTGCACCGGTGAAAGGCTGCTACTTCAGGCGCAGGTGAAATGAGTTCTGGTGTCTGTCACCTCATAGTCTACAGAGGGCAGATAACTTTAGGCAGCAGTGAAAAATAATTGCTTTAACAACCTAAATGCCCGTCAGTAGAGGAGTGGATAAAAAAGAAATAGAACATATATACAATGGAATATTACTCAACCATAAAAAAGAATGAGATCTTACCATTTGTGACAACATGGATGGACCTAGAAAGCATTATGCTCAGTGAAATGAGTCAGACAGAGAAAGAATAGTACCATATGATTTCACTTATGTGCAGAATGTAAAGAAGAAAATAAATGAACAAACAAAACAGAAACAGACTCACAGATACAGAGAACAGACTGATGGTTGCCAGAGGGGAGGGTTGGGGGACTGGGTGAAACAGATAAAGGGATTAAGAAGCACAAATCGGCAGATACAAAATAGCCACAGGGATGTAAAATGCAGGAAAGGGAATACAGTCAATAATATTGTAATAATATGGATGGTGTCAGTTGGGTACTAGACTTATGGGGGGATCACATCATAGATTATATGATTGTCTAACCACTATGCTGTACACATGAAACTAATATAAAATACTATTGAATGTCAAATGTAATTGAAAAAGAAAAAGCATTGCTTCAGGATGAAGAACGCTTCTTGGAGTAAAAAATACCAGGGATGGTTGCAGCAGCTGACTGTCGTGCCTTATGCTAAGTGCCCTGCTCCTCGGCGCTTGTGAGGGTGTTCTTCAGGGGAAGGTGGTCCATTTCACATACCAAGGCAGGCCATGCTGTTCCAGGCCTGAGACACCAGCCCTTTCCATTCCCAAATAACCGCATCTCAGGGCAAGAGCAGACTCCAGATTAACCAGATCAAGGCCATTTCAGTAGCGGCTAATAGTCTAGAACCATCATCCTGTTGCCTTAACCTTCTACATCTCTCTCTGGACTGAAACTAGTGTTTTATGAAAAGCCTGTTGTCCTTCCCTATCATTAGACATTCATTGGGTCAAGCCTGTAAACCCCAAGTTCATCCAAAACCCAGGTTTCAGAAGAGATAGAAGAATGATTAACCATCTTTCTCAGACAACTCTATGCAAATTGCCCAATCTCTGCACCAAAGCTGGTCATACACTAAAATAACAATAAAGATTGAGTTATACATTTGAACCTGAACTAGGCCCTGTCTAATGCACATCTGCATGACCTTGGTCTAAGTCTAGGGTTTCTGCCTGCTGGGAAAGTGGTTATCAGGGTCTGTTAATGATGAAGGGAAGAAAGCCTCTATTAAGGCACCCAGCTATCTAAGTATGAAGAGGGCTGTGTGCAAGAAGTGTCCGTATCTAACTTATAAAACACTTTCTGGAAGGCATGATGTTTGGATTGAGTTTTAAGGATGGATAGCAATTTTCCAGATGGAATTGGAAGTAGCCTTTCAAGCACAAAGTGATAAAAAAAAATGCTTTATTATAGCAAAGGCAAGGAATTTAATATGAATAGAGCCAATAATGTGAGAGAATTTCAAGCTGGAAATACTATGCCAGCGAGTTTGAATTTTCTGCTGAAGTCTAGCGGATGTCCTTGAAGGCGCTGAAATAAAAGAGTGACATAATCAAATTAGGGATTCAGAAACTTCAGAGCAAGAGCAATGTAAAGAATTGAGTAAAGCCCTGAGTTAGGAGGCTATTACACTAATTTAATCAAGAAAGTAACGAAGTTTTCTAAATCAGACGATTCAGTGAGAATAAGAAATAGGAGAGACATTTTGGATGGCCATGTAACAGAATGCGTTGACTAACTGAAGGTAAGGAACAGAGAAAAGTGGAGGCAAGGGTGGACACCAGCTCTTTCTATGACTGCAAGGACAACTGGCAGGTATGGAGGAAAAGTCAACACACTATTTTGGTTTATCTGCTCTTTGCAAAAGTGTAGTAATATTCTCTAGCCTCTTCCATCCACAATTGATCATCAGCTATTTCTCTGGACACTAAGCTAGTGAACAATGTTTGTGTATTAGTTTTTTAGTGCTGTGTAAAAATTACTGCAGCCTTGGTGACTTAACACCCACTTATTAGCTCAGAGTTCTATAGGTCAGAAGCCTGCCATGGCACGTCTACTTGCTCTCTGCCCAGGACTTTACAAGACTGAAATCAGCTGTCAACTGGGTTGGGCTCCTTTATGGAGGCTCTGGGGGATAACCTGCTTCCATTTTCATTTGTTGGCAGAATCCAGTTCCTTGCGGCTGTAGGACTGAAGCCCCGATTATGTGCTGGCTGTCCGCCAAAGGCTTCTAGAAACCACCTGCCTTCCTGACATATGGCCCCTTCCATCTTCAGTCCTCATGCTTTGAATCTCTCTGACTTCCCACTTCTGCCACCAACCAGAGAAAAGTCTACTTTCAAAGTGCTCATGTGATTAGGCATATCGAGATAATGTCCCATTTGGCATATAACATAACACAAACATGACTGTAATACAAGGGGACAAAGGTCATGGGAGCCATTTTAAAAATCTGCTTACACATCTTATAAGAATGGAACTAAAAGAAGTGATTCTCCTCTAAGATCACGGTAGTACAAAGAGGAGTTTTAAGATTGGAGTAGAGAGTTGAATAAAAAGCCAAAATCAGAGAGTCAAATGGAGAAGTCAAAGGGTCCCCAAGGAGAATGTCTAAAACCAGAACGTGATACAAGGATATGAACCCAGAAAAATAAGTGCCAAGAATATAAGAATCCAATGAGTCGAGAGAAAATGAAAAATGGAACTCTAGATAAAATACAAAGATGTCTAACCTTCCTCCTGGAAACTTGTTACAATGACACAATGCTTTTAAAAATCATGAAAAATTTATCCCAACACTTGATCTAGGGACACTTCCTCCACATGGCTTAACTTTAAAGAGACACAGTAGAGATGAAACCAAATGAACATAAGTAAAGGAAGTTTGAAGCCTGGGTGCTGAAGAAAAGAATGAACCATAGAGCAAGCAGGAAATACGTTACAAGGAACCAGAATCATTTGGAAGCAAATGTTCTGGGAGCCGAAGAGCATGGGCCAACCAGCCCCACAGAGAGTTGGACAGCAGGTGGGCTGGAGAACAAGATGAGTAGAAGGAACAGGAAAGGCACAACTCCTTGGCTTGTGCCAAAAGTACAGGTCTGATTACACCAAAAACTAGGTATATGTATTTGGCTCCTGAAAGACAGCAGAGATATAGATAAATGGAATTTATATAGACATAGAATTTCTGAAAGAAAGACTAGAACAAATGGAATACAAACAAGGCTCAAAACAATAGCACAATAGCTAGTATGTACTGAGAAGTTAGGTACTGTGTTCCAGGTACTATGCTGAGCACTGAACATATGCCATCACTACTTGTTCATGTTTCATTGTGCTTGGGGACTATCACAACCTTGTTGATGACTCAGCCAAAATTCTGCCTTCTCAGTTCTTCAGTAGTTCACTTCTCTGGGCTGTCATTACTAGTAATCTTGGGTGGTAACATTTTTTTTGCATTTGCCTTGGTTTGTTGTGGGGTTAGCGTGGGAGTGGAAGGTTTCACCCCTTTAATTTTCAACCTTGCTGGGGCACTTTGTTTGAGATATGTCTCTTCTATACTTCATCTTGTGAAATTATGTTTCTAAACAATAGGAAATATGGGGAGTTTTTTTCTTTTTCTCTCAACAGATTGCTTACTTCACTTACATTTATTAATCTTATCATTACTTTAGTCTAAGTTTTATATTTTATGTTTTTAATACTTCCATTGTTCTCTATTTTTCTATGTAATCTGGGTTTCCCTATTTTGTTTTTGTGTGATTTTATGTTTGTAATAAATTTTTAGTGCTTAGGTTTTATGCCTTTGAAAAATACATTTAAACAACTTTTAAAATTTATTCATCAATCTTAAGCAGTATCTACAAACTTCCTCTGAGGAAGATGAGGAAATTGTCATACATCTCTCTCCTCCCAAATTTACATACTCCTCCCCACACTGATTTGGTTGGTTATGTTGCTTTTTCAAAATATTCTGGTGTTATCTTTATGCATTGATACACTCAAACCTTCAAAATTTTAATTATCGGCATTGGTTAGAATTTCTTGGCCCTGGCAACTCAATGGTACAGCAGTTGGCTCAGCAGTAGAGTGTCAGCCAGAAGTGTGGAAGCCCTGGGTCCAATTCCTGGTCAGGGCACACAGGAGAAGAGACCATCTGTGTCTCCACCCCTCTCCTATTTCTCTCTCTCTCTTCTCCTCCCACAGCCATAGCTCAAATGATTCAAGCAAAGTTGGCCCAGGCACTGAGGATGGCTCCATGGCCTCACCTCAGGTGCTAAAATAGCTTGGTTGCTGAGCAACAGAGCAGTGGCCCAGCCAGGCAGAGCATCACCTGGTAGGGGGCTTGCCTGGTGGATCTCGGTCAGTAGGGAGAGCATATGTGGAAATATGTCTCTGCCTCCCTGCCTCTCTTTTAACAATAAAAAAAAAAGAATTTCTTAAGCTCCATAATGAAATAAGAGGAAATGATATGAACATGTTCTCCCATCTCTACTTCCTTCTGACTTTCTGATTATTGTCCTGAGACCATCATTTCTGTGCTGTTACAATGTATAACCTTTACATTCTCTTCTAACACTTTCCTTCCCAGGTGTTTAGTCTTGGTGCTATATTTAAATAGTGTCAGTCTTCACATCAATATTCTTAATCTTCTATAAGTGAACTCTTTATTTTTATTCATCTCATCTCTCCACTAGATTTTATAATCAAGTACTTTATTTTTTGCCAACAAAAGCCAAAGAGAATTATATTTCCTGTGTTCTTCTGTGTGTCAAAATAATGTTTGTTTTTTGTATACTTGAATGATATAACTGAATATAAAAATCTTGGAACAGACTTTCTTTCCCTGAAGACTCTGTAGTAATTGCCTCACCATTTCTCAGTACTTTTACTGTGAAATTTAATGCCAACTTGGTTTTCCCTTGATATAGGTAAATTACTTTATTTTCTGGCTTGGTTTTATTCATTAGTTCCACAAGTATTTGTTGAATATCTACTGTGTAATAGGCACTATTTTAACTACTAGGTTTATATCAACTTTACCTACTATAACTGTCCTAAGACATAGGACATAGGTGCACCTTCAATCCACAGAATCGAGTCTTCTTTCAGGCTGTGAGTTGTTGTTGTTTTTTTTTCTTTTTAACCTTGAAATCTGTTCTTATCTATGTGGAAAAGTATTTGAAATTTTATTCAATTCATGATTTAATTTATCTTCTGACATGTATTATCCATCTGCTTGTTTAATGCTTATTTCTCCACTCACCCAACTTTTTTTCTCTTTCCAATATTTATACAGTAGTCTATGCTTGTTTCTTTCTAATTATGGCTGATTTTTAAATGAGGGCAGACCCACCTTGTTGAGCTTTTTGCTCAAGTGTCACATGAAAAAGGAAAGGGGAACAGAGCCAAAGTCAGCAGCCAAGGTCAGAGCCAAGGAGCCCAGTTTCAGCAGCGTTGTCTCAGATGACCTTCTCATCAGCTCCGTTATGCCTTTGCTCCAAGCACAGGTCTCCTCCCACTGACCCACATCCCTTCCGGAAGTAAGCAGAAGTCTCTGTGGCTCACAGTGAAGCCCCACAGGCTCATGTTCTCTGTGGGAGGACTTGCCATTTATTGTCACTCTCCTCAACTTGACAATGAGTCACTGATCAAAGCCGACTGCACGCACACCACAGAAGTGCAGGAGGGCATGGAGGTTAAGCGTACAGGGTCTACAACTGACTAGTAAAATTGGGATAAGGATAGTAGTCTCATCATAGGAATACTGTGAGGGTTACCTGGGTTGCTACACGTAAACCATTTAAAGCAGTGCTTAGCACATAGCAAGCCTTCAATAAATATTGGCCATTGTGATTGTCAATACTGTTATTAATAGCATTATTGTCACCATTATATGCCTCCAGGATGTTTCCTGCAAAGTTTCTGGATTTTTCACCGTCCAATACCATCTGCTCTGCAGTTCTTCAGCGTGGAATGTGGAATGAATGGTTTCCAGTAAGGGATAAACTGGTGCAGCCCTTCCAAGTGTCCCACCTACTACCGGAAAACTGAGTGTGTGTGTAGACAGTCGAGTATGAATCTCCTTTTGCATCCTTCTGGAATTTGGGCCAAATGTCTCTATATTTAGAAGCAATTCTTCATAGTTTGGGGTTGTGTCTGCCTCCTGGTTTCATTAAAGATGGTCTCTTTTGTTAGAATTTGTGTTGCTTTCAGTCGATATTAGAGAGTGGAGCTTAATACAATTATCTTTATGCTGCCATCTTCAAGCAGAGCTCTTAATATTTTTAAATCCAGAAATATTTTTAAATAAATGAGAGAATGGTGAGCTTCTCTCTCCACTGAAGCTTAAATACGAAGATATTATAAGAAGGATTTAAGAGTTAATACAGTGTTCATAAAAGGACAGTTTAAACCTTAAAATAAGTTTCTAAGGGAGATTATTAAATCTTATTCCAAGTCTGTACTTGTGACTAAATATTTTTTATTTAGAAAATAGTTTTGCTTTAGAAATGAAAGTATAGTTATAAAATCTTGGTAAATACATTTCAAGCTGTTATTTAAAACTTCTGTGACATTACAACTGAGTATAAATGGATATATTTTTATATTTCTATATAAGTATCTATGTATGTGTCTGTATATATATATGTTCATATGTATGGATATATATGAATATAAATATTCAAAAGATATTTTCAAAATTATATGAATCTGATTTCAATCCATTTTTCCCAGGACACAGTTTGAATTTTCTGGATTTCACTTTCCCTTTGAGTCTAAGACTTAGTTAATATATTAAAAGAAGTAAAATAACTACACTAGTTAATGGTTATTTGTTATTTTCTATCATGATGATGACCATCATCAATGATCTCACATTTATGGTATGCTAGGCACTTGCTTGCAAATTATTTCATTTTTTTTTTCAAACAACTCCATGAAAAAAGAGCAATTATTATGCCTACTTCACAGATAAGGAAACTGAGGCTCAGGGGGTTAAGTCACATACCCAGCATCATCCAACCAGCAAGTAACAGATTTACCAAGCAACTGGCTCAAAACCATGCTCCTAAATAAATAATATGCTAAACTACCTCCCATCTTTCTCTAACACCGCCTACTTAGTAACATGAACATCACAATACTCACTTTACGAGGGAAAAGAGTACATTTCAATTCAATAATTTGCTCAAGGTCAATCAATTCAAAACAGAGAAAAGATGCTTTTTTTCACTATAGCTCTTAAAAATTACATAATTGAGGTATGTGTTCCAGAACACAGAGCAAGTGAGAAACTATTAATCAATATTTTTAAATTTATTTAAAATTCTTAAGACCTTTTATGCATGAACTAAGGTGTGGTGAGAAAAGTACTCTCAAGAGTGTTCTTTTTCATTGGTGGCCAAATCTTTCAGAGCATGAACGCATCTCCAAAACAAATGACCACCTGGCTACTAAATGTATGGAGAAAGAAATTGCTCTGAACAGTGGTGCATATAAACTGAATTTCTGAGGTATAATAAATATGACTCCCCTTGAAGTGATTTTTTAAAAATTCAGATAGCCGAAGTAAGTCGAAAGAGACAAATATAGCTCTTTGCTTCTATATGCCGAGGTTAATCAGAGAATGCATCTTTGTTTTAAAATTCGTGAATGGCAGAAGAGGAAACCATGCAGTGTCAGTTCATAAATGGACCATTCTGTTAGAAACCTTGACAAATGACTCCCTGGCTTTGCTTCTCTTGGCTGAAGAGGGAGGCAGTGGCCTTCTGGGGCAGCTCCTTAAAGATATTTCTCTGAGATTTATGTGGCACAAAGCGCTCTCAAAGACAAATCAATATATCCAAGTTGAGCATCCTAATATAATCACACTGATCAAGAAAAGTGCTTCATTGCCTCAGATCTGTCATTTCTTCCTTTTGCTGTGTGGAAACACCTAAAGGTTTGATGTCCCAGAAACAAAGGTCTGAATGACTACCTACAGTCACGTTGGATTTTAACAGAATTTCATAAAATCAAGCTACTACCCCAGATGCCTAATTTCCCTTCAGAAAACCATTTGAGCTCAAACTTGGTGGGCGAAATCTCAAACAACAAAACTAGTGAAGAAGCACAGGCCTGCATTGCAGCCTTATAATTAGTTGTGAACCTAAAAACATGCACAATGTTGACCTCAGAAATTTTGGCAAATTGCTCCTTTCATAGGGTTGGAGAAATGATGCTCGCATTGGTCCCCACTGCTTCTGAGGGAAGGCTTGAGACATGATGACTGTCAGGGGGCCAGGTTCTCACCAGGCCCTGTCTTGAGAACTCTCCAGGCTCGGATGATGCATAGGCTGGCAAGCCTGCCCCTCCTGGGCTCCAGCCTCCGAGTGTCACTGCCCTGCTTTTTCTTTAATGAAACTAAACTGTGCCCTCATTAAAATCTTTCTGGTTCTTGGCATTGAAATAAACAGAGGGAAGAAAAAATCTGTCTCAAATTTGTATAGGAAATTGAATTTTAGAAAGAAGACAGGACAGGGGCTGTTGCTAGTTTTAGAGGATCAGTATGTACCATTCTCTCTGTTACAAGCTGAATATGACCCTCCCAAATTCATATGTTGAAGCCCTAACCCACAGTAACTCAAAATGTATTTATTTAATCACCCTTTAATCATCCTTTAAAGGGGCGATTAAAATAAAATTAGTCAGTGGGCCCTAATCCAATATGACTGGTGCTCTTATAAGAAGAGGAAATTTGGTCACAGGCAGCTATAGAAGGAAGACCCTTGGAAGACACAAGGAGAAGGTGGCCATCTATAAACCAAGGAGAAAGGCCTCAGAAGAAACCAATCCTGCCAATGCCTTGATCTTGGATTCTAGTCTAGACCGTGAGAAAATAAATCTGTGTTGTTTAAGCCATCCAGTCTTTGATACTTTGCTTTAACAGCCCTAGTAAACTAATACACTCTGATAAATACAAGAAAGAAACCGAGAAATAGGAGCAAAGTGTCAGCCATACTTGTGATCAAACCAATTTGAAGATGTGGTGTTAGATCAGAAATCAAGAGGACTCTCAGGGACATCAGAGAGCAGCCCGTCCCTGGAAGCACAGCAGAGTGGGGAGCTAAGGACGCACTCTGGGCGGGCAGATGTACCTGAACCAAAGAACGCCCAGGCCAGCGGGGAGTGCAGGAGTGAGAGGGTGGAGAGAGGCTGGGAGAGTTCTTCCCGCCCTTTGTCCTCATGGGGTGGAGGAGCCCCTCCCCTCCATGAAAATGTGAGAATCGAGAATCAAGTGTCTCCATGCTCCCATCCCCCTGATCTCAAGCTTTATTTTGTCCTGTGCTTCGCAGACAGGTCATCTGTGGTCATCTTTACTTGGAAATGCCATACGCAACTAAAGCGCCAGAAAATGAAATCCCGCGTTGCCCCTCCATGTGCTCACCTTTCTCCGGTTCTTTTCTCGGAGGAAAGATATCCTTGTCCAACCATGGACCCAAGGCTAGTTTTCCCTTTCTGTCCACTTGTAGTCTTGTATGTTTTTCTCTTAAATGGCTTGACAACCTGTCACCCCACTCCAGCCCCCTGCCAATGGTTTACAACCCCTCACTGGCCCCCCCTCATGCCAGCTCCATCTTCCTAAGTGGCCTCACCTTCTGACGTTAGCCACATTGTCACGGAAGTGAACTTCCTCAAACCCCAAGCTGACCAGTGTGTTCAAGCCCCTTGTGTGCACAACCAGGAACCTGCCTGACCTGGATTCCTCTACTGCTCTGTCTTGCCAGAGCCATGGACAGACAGGGTTCAGAGGTCAGCCTAAGTCCAGGACACCAGGCTTTGAGGGAACAGAAGACAAGTTCAGCACAAGGCCAGGGGTGAGTCCCCGTTCTTAGTGAGGAACCAAACCTCAGCCCATCTCTGCCTTCCTGGGAGAAGAGGAAGGATCTTACTGGTAAATGAAAGAAAGGGGCCACTATGTTCCTATTCTCTCTGGTACCAGCCTGGCCATAGAGGACTGTCATCCTTTTGGGATGCAGTGTAAGCTGTCATTTGAAGGCTCTGTCCCTGCCGGAGAAAATCTGCATCCCGAGCACTGACCGTAAATCAGTAAATTGTTTTAATTCTCAGGGGCAATCTAAGTCCATCTGATGCTCACAGTAAGCCTCATTCTCCTACGGTTGTATCAGCACTAAAGGTAATATTTTGATCTCCATCTACCTGTCTCTAGAGTTTCAATTATGAGCCTACTTAAGGGGAAATGGATGTCTTTCTAACCCACTCAGACCCCAACACTTTGGAAGGCTCATGATTCTGCCCCTGGGTTATGACTCTGAGATATTAAGAGCTAATGAACTGACACAGTAAAAAAAGGTCACAGCTAACTACTTTTGCTCATACAAGAGGTGAATTATAGATGAGGGGCCCCTTTGCTTTTCCAGCAACTAAAGAGCAGCTGCCACGGAGGCAGGCAGTCGCTACTGCTCCCTGCCTGTGGAGTTTGTCGTTCTGCAAAACACCTGTGTCTCTGAGTTCTCCATGTTCACGAATGATACACCTTCTTACTAACAGTGGTAACATCAGAGCTCTATGTCACCCTGATCTGCCTGCTTTAACCCTTTATAACTAATTTATTAGCAATCCATGAAGAGTCCACCATCTTAAGCCCCTCACACCCATCATCCCCCTTGTTTGCTGCTACCCTAATTCATTGCTTTTTTGTCCGAACACTACAATAGCTCCCTAACTGGTCTCCCTGAATTGTGTCCCTCTCTGCTGCAATGCATCCAATTCATTGCTGGCAGATTAACATTTCCAACGGCCCTATTTGGTGACATCTTTCCCCTATTCAAACCATGTCAATGGCTTCCCACTGGTTTCTAAATTAAATATGACTTCTGCTGGAATTCCAGGTAAGCCCTTCAACAGTAAGGTTCCAACTTCCCTTTTCAGCTCTGTCCTCCAACATTTTGTATTGCAGTCATGCTACATGAATTAGTGTCACCACGCCACCACACTAGTTTTATGCCTCCTTGATTTTTCTCTAGCCTATGTTGAAGGATGTCTTTTGCCTTCTCCAAGATGAACCTTTGGAGGATAAGAAGGAAATAGGCAAACCAGAAGTAGTTAACACAATCTTTTCTTGTCTCTGCAACCCTGATGAAAGGTTGAGCCTTTCTTTTCTGACACTACAGCACCATAGTACTTGATGCTTATCTTTCTGCATTCATTTTACTCTAGTATTGTAGACATGTATTGATTCCCTTGTCTCCACAACAGCACCCAAATCTTCCATTAGACGGACAATTTCGCCTTTCCTTTTCTCAGCCATGTGATTTGGGTGCGATTTAGTCCCCTTCTGTTTTCATGTAGAACACAAACCAATCCACTACCTTACCTTCTCCCCACCCCTATCCCTGAGTCTTGATATTTTGTTTAGGGAAGAAGATATGATTTATTTAAGACCCATGAAGCATGAAAGATACATACTAGGGCTTGAAGAATAGGCGTCTTCCTTATCTTCCCAAGGAATTCCAGGAAGGCAAGTTCTCACGTCTCAGAGGGGGGAGGGTGTCAGGGCTGGATTCGTGGAAGTCATTGCTAACTGAGAGGACCAGCCGGAAGATAAATCCAGCCCGAAGAGGAGGGGACAGCTAGAACAATCGTGGGAAAATGTAGTCTCTTGAACTTCTGGGTAAGACAGCACTTGGAGCCAGGCCTGATTTTGTACTTTTCAGCTGTCAATTAATGCCCATAGTTATGATGCTGTATCGTGCTTTCGAAAGCTGCTGAACCAGTGGGTCTAAGTTCTCATCACAAGGAAAAGTACTTTTTGGAGGTTAACTAAATTTGTGGCAATCATTGCACAATACATGGCTATGTCACATCATTAGGTTGCATATCTAAAACTAATACAAGGTTATAGGTCAATTATATCACAATTAAAAATAAAACATTCAGTGAATCACAAAACCAAGTGATAAATGCTGATGTCAGCCAAAGATAAGAAACTGTACAGAAAAAAAGGGTCCGCACAGACTCACATCTCACTAACGGACTGTCAAATCAACTAGTTTGCCATTCTGGCTCTTAAAAAATAAACTTTTCAATGACTCTTTACAAAACGAATGACTTGTATTAGTTTCCTTTTGCTCCTGTAACAAATGATCACAGACGTACGGCTTTAAACAACACAAATGTATTACCTAACAATTTTCGAGATGAGAAGTCTAAAATGGAACAGCAGGACTATGCTCCTTAAGGGGCTCCAGGGGAGAATCCATTTCCCGGCCTGTTCGGCTCGAGAGCCCGTCTGTGCGCATGCTTGCCCCGTGGTTTCCTCCCAGCATCCCGCTGACCTCGGCTACCACCCTCACGGGGCTCTCTCCTGCCCTCCTGCCTCTGGATTACCCTGGGCCCACCCCAGAAACCAGAACAACCCTCTCCTCTGAAGGTCCTTCACTCAATCACATCTGCAAAGTCTCTTTTGCCATATAAAGTGACACAGCCCCTGGTTTGGGGGATTAGGACACGGGCATCTTTGTGGGGGGAGGGGGGACGTTGTTCTGCCTACCACTCCTTTTCGTCAGTATGATGACTTTTGTATGCCAACACATATTAAGTAAATGAGCTATGAGAAGTGATATTCTGAAATTATACTTTCAGGCAAAGACACACTCACCAATTTTCAGGCCGACAGCTTCTAGTTAGCGAACATCAGCTGGAACAAATTGAACCGTGCGCACATTGGGATGTTTTGCTTTGCGCACCTACACTGAGCAAGAACAAGGAAAGGCGGCCTCTTCTCCTAACCCTCGCTCCGTTGTACCTTGCCCCGTCGCCGTGTCCTTCAAAGTGCTCTCACGTTAGCCCTCATTTTTCCTGAAAAACATTTGCCTGTACTTCAATTTATTTTTAAATACAATTTGCATGCAAGATAGCTATGAGGCCTAAGATAGTTGAAAAACTGATAAAGAAAATGGTGCAGAGACCAAAAAAAGGATAATATACCTTCATTATACTTTATATACAAATTCTATGTGTTTTACAATTATTGTTTATTAACTATTTAATCTCGTTTTCATTATCCAATTGATATAGTTCTCTCTGAGATATTTGAGAGAGCCTTCATATTTGAGAACGAAATTCATTACAACTAATGGGACTGTTTTTCATGGAACAGCTTTTCACTAAATGGCAGGGGTTTCAGGGAAGAATTCAAATGATAGAAGAGGGTTAGGTGTATCTGCCTTTAGTTGACTAAGCGGCCCATCCAGGTATTTCACCCAGAACAAAAGGATCATCTTGTTCAGAAAATAGTCCAGAGCCCCCACTGAACTAGACAACTGCGGGTAGCTTTTAAATGACAGGTTTCCAACTCCTACCTATCAAGACGTCAAAAATCCGAGTGTTGAATTTCACCCCAATCACCCTGTTGTGGGTATAAAATATGTGTATGGAGCTTGATTTTTATTAAACCTCTTTCTGTATTGTCAGCTGAGCTGTGAGCAAGCCCACTCCCAGCTGGCCAGACAGATGGACAGGAAGCAAAGGCCAGTTTTCAGCACCGCGTTCCAGCAAAAGCAATCTACCTACTCACAGTGCCTCCCGGTCGCTGCTGTTGGGAAAGCCAAAGGGCACGGTAAGAGGTCAGAAGCTCCCCTCACCTCTCTGTGGCCACGAGAACGGACTTTGTCTTTGGTGGAACCAGAATGGAGTAGTGAACAGCATGATTATACCCTGGGTGTCATGGGTTGGAATCAATGTTGACAAATAAATCTCAATTTGTTTTCTGATTTTTTTCAAGAGTTTCTGAAATAATTTCAGGAAATTTGTCAGACGGAAAATTTTAACTAAACCCACTGATTGTTGTTACCAGTCATAAACCAACTTGAATTGATTTGGGATCAAGAATATATACAACACTTTATTGACTCTGCAGACTCTGTGAGAATGAACCTGGTAACGTACAGAAATGTTATTTTGCTCGGGTTGCCTGAAGAAGCAATTAGAGAATGCAAATCCATATCACTAATTCACCTGGCCAGAATGTCTCTCTCCTGCTACAGTCCATCAGCCCAAGAAGATAATGAAAACTGTGCCAGAGTTAGTGCAAGAATGCTTCAGACTAAAAACAAAACAAGTGGTCTCAGTGTTACTACTGCACGGGGGTCATGGGCCTGACAACTTTACAAACATTCGCTGAGCTGTTTCCTGGACCCACGTGAAATCAGAGTCAAATGACCACCCATTTCAGTCATAAGTCCTCTACCTCCTGTCTGTCAGCCTCTGCCTATGAGAGAGGACATGAGCAAGGTAGGGAGATCACAGTGTCACCGACTGTTACTGCTGGGGCCTCTAATTAGACTCTGGAGACTCGAGAGCTAAATAGGAAAAAATGATGATTAGTGGGGTAGGGTGCAAGCTAAACCCAACGTGTGTGTATGTGTGTGTGTGTGTGTGTGTGTGTGTGTTTAAACTCCTGGTACATTTCACAAAAGATGATATAAATGTTACATTATTCATCCCACAGCCCCAACTGCTGTGCCACAGCCTTTCACACAATCTCTCCCACAATAACTACTTTGAAAAGTCTCCCTATATAAGCTTCCTGGGTTATTTGCCCTCTGGTCTGCCTCTTCCCCCATAGTTTCCGTTTCCTGTGGGTCTGGCAGTTGCCACAGTTGCCCGTAAAGTCCAGGAATTCTTGCAGAGCTCTGCAAAGCCACTCTCTAGGGTATGGTATTCCATATTCTTAGAACACTTAGTTGTGCTTTTATCTTTAGTGTGTATATTCTCTTAGCATATACAGCTGCAGCACTCAGCACACACATACACACAGAGGCTGCTGATGACTCTCTTTCTAGTGTAATTTATATCAAAGTAACACCAGTATGTTGTGAGAAGAAAATTAAATAGTGAAGAAGAATTTATGATGAAAAGAAACGATCTCCTGACTGACCAGGCAGTGGCGCAGTGGATAGAGCATCAACCTGGGAGGCTGAGGACCCCGGTTTGTAACCCAGAGGTCACCAGCTTGAGCACAGGCTCACCAGCTTACGCATGGGATCATAGACATGATCCTGTGGTGCCTGCCTGGCTTGAGCCCAAGGTCACTGGGTTGACCAAGGGGTCACTGGTTCAGCTGGAGCCCCAAGTCAAGGCATGTATGAGAAAGCAATCAATGAACAACTAAGGTGCCGCAACTATGAGTTGATGCTTCTCATGTCTCTTTTTCTCTCTCGTTAAAACATAAAATTAAAGTGTCCTATCTACATCTAGTTCCTTTCCCAAACAACAAACTCTTATCTGTTTTTTAATTCTTATACTTATTACCTTCACAATACTAAATAACATGAGAATGAGATTTCTGAATTATCAAATTTTATATTTAGCTTATTGTCTTCTAGAAATGAAAAATGAAGATTTAATTAACTTTTATAACCATCCTCTCCTCTCCTACCTCTTCCTCCTTATGGTATATATTTAATGTATCATCATCTTTATTTCTTTGCTTATTTATATTCAATTACTTTAAATAATATACTTATGCCTCAGTTTCTTATGTAGCATGTTGTTGGGCATAGAAAGGATTAACTTATTTATTTTCTGTACCTAAATGACCCATTTAGAAGCAGGCAGCAACTTTATCATTGTCAATAGGAAAAACTTGGCCACTTTACATTTAAACTATAGTCAGATGTAATCCCTCCATTCTCACCCACTTTTCATGGGAGGGCAGGTCGTTTCCAGGAGTTATGTGGTGCTAGAGAATTGGGGATACGTAGGCTTCAATCTATGGTTAACCTCTGTCCTCCTCAGCATCTCCCCATCTCTGGTCATCAGCCTCTCTGTTGACATCCAATAAGCTGATCAAGATGCAGCATAATCTGGTTACTGCTTGTAAGGCCAGTAGCCAGGGCCACCATCACAACCGCCTAGCCCATGTAAGTTCACATTGGATTTGGACAGTCGGTAAAGAAACAACGGAGCCAAAAACTGATGGGCCATCATTTTTAATCCTAGCTTGCACCCAGCGGGCAAGTAAAAACACACACTGGGCTCCAAAACCCACTCACATTCAGTGCTCACAAAGCTACTGACTTATCCGAGTTTCCTAGAATCAAAGGTTTCTAGCTCACCAGACTTATTCACCTCTGTTCCCCATCTCCTTCCTTCTCACAAACTCTGCACAAACTGGCTTCTCACTCAACACTCCGCCATCTTGGCTGCTTCGCCTGGCCTCTTTCACGTGGCCTTTCTCTGCTCTTTGCTCTCTAACACTAATCTCAGGAACCAAGAGAGCAAGCTCCCGTTCTGCCCCCATTTTATAGTATAGATTCAATACCTTTAATCCAATATACAAAATAGGAAAGTCTCTAATACAAAGTCACCTATCTGGGGCATGATGGGATTGCACCACCCCACATCAAAAAGGGTGGGAAAGGCTTAATCCCAAAACCAAGCCCCAGGCTACAAGGATCCTGCCTGCCCACAGCCCGCCCCCAACACACATTAATATCACTTGGACGACGGGTTCCATGTGGGCAGCGCCATCTTTAACAAAGTGAGCATAATATATTTTATCTGCCCAACAATCCACCCCTATGCTCACTTTACTACCCACAATCTATACCACCAGCATCCCTGTGCAAGGAAATTAGGCACATTACACAAATTACAACAGCACAAATCATACAGTTTCAACAATTACAAAGGTACATTTCACGAGTCTATGAGCACTTTGCCAAAAGCGCAAAATGTCCTCGGCCTTCTTTCTAGCCTCCCTGGAAAAGTTTCCCAGGGCAGGGGAGTGCTTCCAGCAAAGCCGCCCCCACCCCCATCAGGGTATTTCACATTGTCCAAAATTCGTAGGTCCATCCAACAAAGGAGCCAATGCCCACTCCAGTCGTAGTCCAGGAAATCAATCCATGCACATGAGACCTCAGCCACCCCCCTCATCTCTGCCGTCCTGGCAGGTCTTACACTGTCTCAAAGAGGAGCACGTGGCAATGGCAGTCAGCATTTCCATCTCTGCTCTGAAGAGCATGATGATGTCCAGCCCTGTGTCCCAAAATTGCAGACCTACCAGGGCCATAGTAGGTTCTCCTTACAGCTGGGCTCTCATCTTCTGGAGACTGCGGATTGCAACTCCAGCCCGATTCTCCTCATCCTCCAAAGAGGAACTGAAAACACCAGCTCCTGCTGCCGGTCTCGAGCCCCAGGCTGCTACAGACTTCTGCTCCACAGACCTTGCAGCTCCAGACCCGATCTCAGCTTCAGCCTCAGCCTCAGCCTCAGCCTCAGCCCCGGCATCCCCCCGCTGCTGGGTCTCCACAATGTCAGGGCAATCTGCAACTCACGAACCTGTGAATCCTCCTCCAGCAGCTGCTCCATTTCCAGGTGAATCTCGCAAACCTGGTCAGCCTCCTCCTCCAGCGCTTCCTCCAGCTCCAGGGTCAGCATCTGTTTCTCCCACGTTTGCTCCAGCTCCTTCCACTGCTCGGTTTGCAGGTCCCGGGCAGCCTCTTCCACAGAGCTCTCAGTTTCCTCACACATGGCTGTAAAAGTCAGCCAGCCTACGATCCCCAAAAGGACAGCCATGGGAAACCATAACAGCTGCCAGTCCTCAACTCCACCACTCAAAGGTGGTGGTGGCTCCATACTGATCTGTATCGAATCCTGCCACAGACTACGCCAAATGTAAGGCCAGTAGCCATGGCCACCATCACAGCCGCCTGGCCCATGCAGGTTTGCTTTGGATTCAGATAGTCGGCAAAGAAACAACGGAGCCAAAAACTGATGGGCCATCATTTTTAATCCTAGCTTGCACCCGGCGGGCAAGTAAAAACACACACTGGGCTCCAAAACCCACTCACATTCAGTGCTCACAAAGCTACCGACTTATCCAAGTTTCCTAGAATCAAAGGTTTCTAGCTCACCAGACTTATTCACCTCTGTTCCCCATCTCCTTCCTTCTCACAAACTCTGCACAAACTGGCTTCTCACTCAACACTCCGCCATCTTGGCTGCTTCTCCTGGCCTCTTTCACGTGGCCTTTCTCTGCTCTCTGCTCTCTAACGCTAATCTCAGGAACCAAGAGAGCAAGCTCCCGTTCTGCCCCCATTTTATAGTATAGATTCAAAACCTTTAATCCAATATACAAAATAGGAAAGTCTCTAATACAAAGTCACCTATCTGGGGCATGATGGGATTACACCACCCCACATCAAAAAGGGTGGGAAAGGCTTAATCCCAAAACCAAGCCCCAGGCTACAAGGATCCTGCCTGCCCACAGCCCGCCCCCAACACACATTAATATCACCTTGGCAACAGCTTCCATGTGGGCAGCGCCATCTTTAACAAAGTGAGCATAATATATTTTATCTGCCAACACTGCTCCACATGGTTTGTACCTCCATATTCTGTAAGCACTCTCTTCAGATCCACCAGGCATCTCAACCATTCTGAGGCTCTCTCAGCAGCACAGGAACTGTTTCCTGACTCTCCTCTATGACTGTGGGGATACAGGAAACTCAGCAGGGCTGTCTTGGGCCCTCTTTGCCTCGGCCTGCTCTGCTACAATTCCCGATTCATGGCGATGGCACCATTCCGCCAAGCACTGAGGGGGTATGTGAGGCCCGCTGCTCAGCTTGCTGCCATCCAGGGGCAGGGCGCGGGGAGGAGGGCACTGCGCCTTTCTCCGCCCTCACTTTGCACCCCACCCCCACCCCTGCCATCCCAGGGCTGGTGGGCAGAGCACAGGCCCATGCCCCAGTACTGGGTTTCTCTATGAACCACCAATGTCTTTCCTTACTTCAGAGAACCTACTGTTATGCGCTGATTCCTTCAGAAATTTTAGTTTTGAATGCTCAGATCAAGTGTTTGAAATTCAATGATATAGCCTTTCTCAGAAGGCTGGTTCTTGCAAATTAAGTCTTTGAATTTCAAGACAATGAATTTCAAAAGCATGCTTAGAATCTCAAAAGCCTAGACCTTGATTGTGTGTGTGGGTAGGCCAGACCTCCTCTATGCAATCAGTCCACAGGTCCCGGCCTAATAGAGCATATTTGGTAGAGGAAAGATCAGGGGACTAAAACCAAACAAAACAAGAGTGAGGGCAGGTGGGGATTGTCAGACATTACTGGAGACCAGGCGGCTAGGGCAAAGGTCACAATCTCAGTTGTACTCATTGTACTATTGGCATCCCTAACCTTCATTCCACCTTTCTCCCTTCAAGCTACCTTCTTTATGTTATTGATCAGTTGCTGTTCAGTTTCAAATGAAAGAATACCTGACTTATAATGACTCAAATACTTGATGTTGGGCAGATAAAATATATTATGCTCACTTTGTTAAAGATGGCGCTGCCCACATGGAAGCTGTCACCAAGGTGATATTAATGTGTGTTGGGGGCGGGCTGTGGGCAGGCAGAATCCTTGTAGCCTGGGGCTTGGTTTTGGGATTAAGCCTTTCCCACCCTTTCTTATGTGGGTGGTGCAATCCCATCATGCCTCTGATAAGTGACTTTGTATTAGAGACTTCCCAACTTTGTATATTGGATTAAAGTTTTGATTTCTACACTATAAAATGGGAGCAGAATGGGAGCTTGCTCTCTTGGTTCCTGAGATTAATATTAGAGGAGAGAGCAGAGAGGAGAGCAGAGTAAGACCATGTGGAGGAGGCCAGGAGAAGCAGCCAAGATGGCAGAGTATTGAGTGAGAAGCCAGTTAGTGCAGAGTTTGTGCAGGGAGAAGGAGATGGGGGACAGAGGTGAATAAGTCTGGTGAGCTAGAAACCTTTGATTCTAGGAAACTCGGATAAGTTGGTAGCTTTGTGAGCACTGAATGTGAGTGGGTTTTGGAGCCCAGTATGTGTTTTTACTTGCCCGCCGGGTGCAAGCTATGATTAAAGATAATGGCCTATCAGTTTTTGGCTCTGTTGTTTCTTTGTCAACTGTCTGAATCCAATGTGAACCTGCATGGGCCAGGCGGCTGTGATGGTAGCCCTGGCTACTGGCCATACACTTGACTTATAAATTACTCAATTATTGGTAACTGCAGAGACAGACACAAGAACTGATGCAGTGAATCACGAGGTTCTAGAAGACCCAGAATCTGTTTTCCCACTGTGTCACCCTTAGTATGTCGGCCAGGTCCCAGAAGACGTGTGCTTCCTTCTCCCTGCAAGAAAGGCCAGAAAGTGGCAGCTGCCCCGGTGGCAGCAGCAGCCAGCTGTTCTAGTCATAGCACCGCTGGCTTCAGCCACCGCAGTGGGAAGCCCTGAGCTCTGCGGCTGTCTTCCCTGCAGAAACCTAGCATCTCTGGCCACTTCTGCGCTTCATACCCTGCAGGAAACATGCCCAGTGGGAAAACCATTTCATGTTCACTTTCTTGCATCTATAAACACCCACATATATTCATTGTAAGTCGAGTTTTAACCAAACTCCTTTGAGAACTGTGTAGATGCAATAGTACTAAATAGGTTGGGTTTTTTTTTTTCTTTTTAACCAACCTTTTAAAATGGTTCCAGCGTGGACATATTTTAAAGCTCTCCAGGTGAGAGAGCAACTACTTATTTGCTGGGTTGTGCTGGGCACTTACTCCCCTGTAGTCTCTTGATGGCATCTAGTTATCTCATTACTCTAAAAGAGAAGAGATCACGTGGGGGGAAATTCTGCATGAGATTGTCACAAAGCAACCTAGGCGGAAAATAACAGACTATTAGTGAAATGCTAAACTGGAAAAGAAGTACCTGAATACCATATTTGCAACGTAGCATGGATAGAGAACAACACTGAACTGTTTAAGCTCTAATCAGTCTAAAAGGAGCACCAAAAATATCCAAAAACAAGCCTGGAGACCCATTAGAGTCTTTAAAAAGTTGTTTGCTTTCAATTAAGTGGGGAATTTTCCACTCAGGCTTAGTTTTCTTGGGTTCTTTTTTTGTTGTTGTTCTTTTTTTTTTTTTTTTTTCAGATTCTCATCGTAAGGCAGTTTTCAGTGACCTGAAATTCTTAAACAAATTTTCTGCCCGCGCATGTGTGTATGCATGCACGCATGAGTGTGTGGTTTCTGCAAAGTGAAGAGCTTGTTGTAGTTCATGACCCTGCTAACACATGGTCAGGATGACAACGGTACATTCCTGGAAGGTCTGTGCTAACTATTGCTTCAGTTGCCTTTTCACACCCATGATTCAAACTGTTCAGTCAGCTAAAATGTATAACAAGTGACCTGGTGCAAATTACAGGAATTTGCAGGACAAGCTCCAGAAAGCAATGGGCCAAATGCCTGGGCAGTTCTATTAGACAACCCACAAATTCTTCTGGGAACAGTCCAGGGGCCCCTTTGACAAGAGCATCTGTGATTCAGGGCACCGTTAAGCCGATCTGCAAGTGAAGGGAGAGCATTACTTTGAGAAGTGAGTCACTTCCGGGGCTGAAGACTGTGTTTTTAATTTATCTATTGAACTGCAGTCACAATGAGTGATAATCCTATCAGTTCTTCACAGGAATGTCAATACCTGGAGTAGAGTGTTTTGTGGGCTTCCTCATAGGACTCAGAAACACCGGATCGTAAATGGCAAATGCAAAATGCCCAGAGACCCTTTCCAGTTATGATAATACAACAGAACATTGAGGTTTGGTACCTGGGTTTTGTGCTTGTTCTTTTTATTTTCACTGGTAAGCCCGCTAAAGCATAACTCATAAAATATATTCTTGATTTATAAAAGCAAGGAAAATTGAGTGCTCCTTGACTGCATTTCTTCACCCATAATTGAATTTCTGTTTGTGATGCTTCTCACAGGACAGGGAGGGAGGGATCTGAATTCCCCTGAACACTTAACTCTGTCCTATCATACGTTCAGGATTCACATATTTTATCTCATTTAACTTGTATGCCACCCTAGGATGTACCTGGTGTTGGTCAAATAAGTTTGTAAATATGATATATATGTTTGCTCGCTTGTGACTTATATTGGGTGTGGGGGACAGGCTATAAGCAGGCCAGGTCGTTGTTGCCTAAAGGTTTGGTTTTGGGACTAAGCTTTTCCCCACACCCTTGACTGATTGTATGATCTGGGTGGTGCACTCTCATGAGGAATCCAATTATGCCTTGGATAAGTGACTTTGTATCGGAGACTTCCTTGTTTGTATATTGGATTAAGGGATTTTGGTTTTCTACACTATAAAGTGGGACAGACCAGGAGCTTGGACACACAGTTCCTGCTATCACAATTGCAGGGGCTTCCCCGATCCCTTGCCCTTCATGGGAAGAGCTGGCTTTCTGCTTTTCCCTTGTCTTCTTTTGTGGTTTGCCTGTCTTGGTGAGACACCAATAAATAGGATGGCCCCCCATCCTCTGACTCCGCCATTTCTTTATCGTCTGCCCGAATCCAATGGGAACCTGCATGTGAATGGCCACGATGGTGGCTCCTGGCCTTACACCTGGCATTGCCTTCAATTGTATAGACAAAGGGGCTGAGATTAGCTTTCCAAGGTCACAAAATTAGGACATTTTATATAATCTGACTTAAAAGACCACACTCCTTCAATGACCTTATTTCCTTGAACTAAAAATGGTGAGATGGTGATTTTTCTTCTTGCTCTACCTTAGAGATGAAACCAACATTGATTGTGCTCTTGTAGATGACACTATTACATTGAGCCACAAAAAAAGCAAAGAAACTCATTGTCCCTATTCTTTTATTTTATTTTTAGTAGGTGCAGTGTGCCTCTTTGTTTCATAGATTGAATTCAAGATTAATTCTCAGTGTACTTCTAAAATAACCCAAAGTAACTTATAAGCTGAAACACGATATAAAATATGACATTTATATCAGAAATAGAACTGAGTTGGTCCAAAGGAACCAACCATTCTTTCCGTAATACAGCAAGCGCATATTAAAACCAGGTAGATCTCTAAAAGTCATCTTACCAGGACAGACGTGAATACATTATTATAATTAAGTACTGAGTAAAGCTCTGGTAATAAGGGGGAATGGGAAATGCATGATATAGTACAAAGTTTGCATTTTCTAATAAGTTAAAACTCTAAATTTCACACTAAAAATAAAATATCCTCAAAACAAAAATCAAGTAGATGAGTCATGTGAAGTCCTTATAGAAAGGGCCCTGAGAAACCTAGTGGTAAAAATCAAAACTGCCGTTTTCCAACCGACACGACACGCTGTTCTAATGGACAACTCTTGAATCAATCTCCCTTTTAGTGACGCTTTATAGGAAGTAAAGGTTTCCTCATCAAACAGCATAGATCAATAACTGGCACCTAGAAGGAAATCTTTTCCTGTACAACAGCATGAGTGGACCTGGCGAGCATTACGCTAAGTGAAATAAGCCAGTCACATGATCTCACTCATATCTGGGATCTAATCAACAAAGCAAACCAACATTTTATTTTTTAAAAAATGGTACCAATAAGCATTTCTGAACTATCAGACAACAGTACAAGTTTCTAGTGCCCCCACTAGGCAAAAACATATCTATATCTTTACCCTAGAAAATTTGTTTCAAAAGTGAATTCAATAAAGATTAATACCAATCATCTACTTTTTTTAAAAAAAGCTGCTATGATATGCTTTCAAAAGCAGATATGCATTAGGCCTAAAATATTTAACATAACATGTATTAGGTATTGTTAATTTTTTGTGTTGTGGGGTTAGGATGACAACTTGTCAAGCTACAGAAAGGGGGAAAATGTCCACACATACAAAGAGCACTGCTCATTTCTTTGTGATGGACCCTGATTCTTCCAGCCTCCTTCCTGGTTCCGTCCACTTTCTCCTGCCTTAGAGGTGGGGAGCTGAATGTAGTACGCTGCTCTTCCTGGAAGTGTAGGGAGGAGCCAAACCCAGAGGAAACGGACTGGTAAGGTGGAGTCTGTCAAACGATTTCTTTCGTCTTGAAGTACAGCTATCTTCCTCAGACCTCTCCCAGGATACTCTGCAAGCGCTGTGCATTTTTGACAAAGCCACTATTTCTTAAGCCCTATACTCATTGCCTTTAGGATGTAAGCGCCTCAGTGATGACCTCCTTTTTGCCGCTCATACCCCTCAACAGTGTGCCCGCCCTGTCACTCCCAGCGCCTCCGCCTCCTGAGGGAAATGTCTTCCTTCCTATTGCCACTGTTTCCCCCTCACCCTCTCCGTGAAAAAGCTCTCTCACAGAGGGGCAGCCCCCCCGCCCCGGGGTCCCCGAGCTCTTGGCTTGCTCAGGAGCTGTTCAACGGCTCTCTCACCAGCATCTAAAACACATCTGGCAGGGACAGGCATATTCTTTTTTTTTTAATGTTTATTATTGATTTTAGAGAGAGGAAGGGAGAGAGAAAGAGGAAAGAGGAGAGAGACAGGAACATTGATCTGTTCCTGTATGTGCCCTGACCAGGGATCGAACTGTCAACCTCTGTGCTTCTGGATGATGATCTAACCAACTAAGGTATCTAGCCAGGGGGAGGCACATTCTCTTTGCTGTGTCTCCTCCTGCACATTCTGTATTGGATGATGGCCCGATTTGGGGAAATGCATTACAGTCCAAAGTTTGCATTTTATAATAAGTTAAAACTCTAAATTTCACACTAGATATAAATATCCCCAAAACAAAAATCAAGTAGATGAATCATGTGGGTTCTCATACAAAGGGCTCACCATTTTCCCAGATATGCAGAAAATTGTTTGCATATGTTGTTAGTTTTACCTTAAAAATCTCTATGAAGGTAATGCTTTAACCCTGTTTTGGTCATGAGCCTATATGGAATACGATAAAGACCAGGTGCCCTGGAGGGGTCTTGGGAGTAAGCCTCTCTGATCTCCAGCTGCAGGGGAGGGGTGTCACTGACCGAGGGCCCCAGCTGTTGTGCTCACAGATAGTGCTGCACGTGTGCCACAGCCACAGCACAGACAGGCTGTTCCCACAGAAGGCTACACCCAGCAGGGGTACCAAGGCTCTATGACAGTAGGCACTCCTTTAGTCATAATGTGGCTGGAGAATTCCCCTCGTCTTCACTGCACCTTCCTTAGGTGGCAGGGCATTCCAAAAGGCTTCCACCAAAATGTCCTTCACTCTCTCCCGGCCTCTCCCAACTCCCTCCCCTTCCCCTCCCACAGCATTTCCTCCAAGAAGTTCTTCAATGTTTGATACCATCTTGGCATCTGCTTGCTGGGGGCGGTGGGCTAACAGAGTCCTCTCTCCAGTGAAGTCACACTTGCACATCCATGAGTACATCCCCGGGAGCCCCTCGGCCACGATGTGAAGCACTCTGCCGGCCACCTGCTCCTTTCTCTCTACTCCTAACACCTTCCCTCCAACCTCCAGTTCAGACTTTTCCTCGCCTTTCACACAATATGTAACACAGTTTATACTTTATATCGCTACTCCTCTTCAATGTCTTCTTCATTCATTTTAATGATTCTCTAACTTTTTTTATTAATAGAAATAAAATCTATTGGCATCACTTGCTTATTCACAAACCACCATTACTTACAGCAGGCGTTCCCAAACTATGGCCCGCGGGCCACAATGTGGCCCTCTGAGGCCATTTATCCAGCCCCCACTGCATTTCTGGAAGGGGCACCTCTTTCATTGGTGGTCAGTGAGAGGACCACTGTATTTGGCAGCCCTCCAATGGTCTGAAGGACAGTGAACTGGCCCCCTGTGTAAAAAGTTTGGAGACCCCTGACAGGATAGCCCAATGACCAAGGCCGTCTCTGCATCTCTGCTCCACCCAACCTTTCCCCTTCCCATACTCATCGCCCCTCTTCAGGCACAGAGGATTTTTTGTTTTGTTTTTGTTTATTTGTTTGTTTGTTTGTTTGTTTTGCCATCCCTTATGTTGCACCCCTATCCTGAAATGGCCTTTCCCCTAGTTCAGCCAGGTAAAAATTGTCGCACTCCTTTTAGGCCCAGCTTAAAGGCCACATCCTCCCTGAAGTCTACATTCTCCACAGAGAGTGCTTATTAGCACTTTCCTCCCCAGCAGAGCCCTTCCCACGCATGTGCTCAGTGCATATCAGGTGGCCAGGACCACATGCAAATACCTACATGCAGAATAAACTCAGTACTCATCACACTGGCATTTAAGACCCTCCGGAATCATGCTCCACACAGCACTTTCTCAGCAAGTGTGTTCTCAAGAAGCCTTACACAATGATGACTTCGTGCCAGCGAGCTGGCTGCCCTCCGGGGTCTGGTGGTCAGCCGCAGACACCAAACGTGGTCTTTCCTCTTAGCCAAACTCGTGAGTATGGCTAAGAAGAAAACCAGAAGACCAGTTTATTATTTTACATGATAAAATTCTTGTTGTAGAGGCTAGCATACTTAAGATAGTCATGACCGGTAATTGTTTCTCTCTGCAGGCAAATCTAAAAGAAATGCTAAGTTACAATCAAAAGAATACTTGGTGAGTATAGAAAGAGAAGAAGCAGATTGAGTATTTAGCAAGATCAGTTATCTCTTCATCTAAGCAAATATCAACCGAAGCCCCTGATCTGGGCATCTCCCCACACCATGCTCTTACCAATGAGAGCAGAATTTATCCCTTTTTGACAGGGTGGGACAGGGTTGGTCAAATTTCATTGGCTAGGCTTCTAAGACTGGCCTAGCCCTACTTTTTCTGATTGCTTTCTTCACACGTGTTAGTTTTATAAATTCTATCTTGTTACAATGAAACCCTTTACACAGTCTGATGTTTAAGCGGACCTGACCTACCTGAGCTCTGGCCCACTGTTACCGACAGCCTTCTTCCCTCCATGCTCTCGGGTTACATCACTGTGGCCTCCTCGCGATCCTCCAAGCATTCTTCACTTGTCCCCTTCATAGAGTTTCCCTCGTGGCCAGCCCCACATTATATGCCTCACCCAACTCCGCCATGATGCGTTCTCCCTACCTACCCCCCACCCGCCTCTCCACAGCCTGCCCCACACTTCGAGATTCAGCTCAGATTCCAGCTTCTATAATGTTGTCTGCTCCAATCACTCTGCCTCATTTGTTACTTCTCCTGCATTAGAACACCCACTCATTCTGGATATCACTTATTAGGGTTTTTTTGTTTTGTTTTGTTCTGGTTTTTAGTGAGAAGCAGGGAGGCGGTCAGACAGACTCTTGCATGTGCCCGACCAGGATCCATCTGACATGCCCACTAGGGGGCCATGCTCTGCCCATCTCATCTGGGGCTGTTGCTCTATTGCAACCAGAGCCATTTTTTAGTGCCTGAGGCAGAGGTCATTCTCAGCACTCGGGGCCAGCTTCGCTCTAATTGAGCCCTGGCTGCAGGAAGGAAGGGGAAGAGAGAGATAAAGAAAGAACAAGAAAGAGAGAAGTGATAGAGGGAGGGGTGGAGAAGCAGATGGTTGCTTCTCCTGTGTGTGCCCTGGCTGAGAATTGAACCCAGGACATCCACACACCAGACTGATGCTCTACCACTGAGCCCATCAGCCAAGACCATATTAGATCCTTTAGTGAGTGAATTTGTCATCAGCTAAATTGTAATATCTCTGGAAACAAGAATTTTACCTTAGAAAGCAACAGTTCAGATGGCTATCATGCACTCACAGAGAGAGGGGAGGCATCCCCAACAGCCCCTCCTGGGACCTCCTGCCATCACGACATTGCCACCTCCAGACGACTTTCCAGGCCAAGTCCCCCCTCTGGCCCTGACGTTCCTCCCTCTCACACTGGGCCTTTCTGCCATTGTCCAGGCCCCCTTCCTGCCTCCTGCCCCCACTTCTGCCTTCCCCCCATCCTCTAGAGCCTCTCTAGCCACCGTGGAAGTCCCCATAGCTCCTCCTGTCTGTCTCCTGCCCCCAGCTGGCTCCTTGGAGCACCTGGGCCCCCCACCTGGGAACCGCAGTCCCAGGCACCTCATCCTCTTCCCCATCTGTGCTTCTATCCAAAACGAGACTCTGTGCTGTGGCTGAATGTGCTGCCCTCACAGGCCCTACCCCCCACTCTCCCTCCCTGACCTCAGCTAAGGTAGGGTCACCTCTGCAGACCCCAGAAGCACAGTGAAAACTGTGCCTACCAAGCAGCTGGCGCTCATGGGACATCCAGTCAGGACAAGGTGCCCAGCTCCATTCCCTTGCAGGAACTTTTTTGTGGGAAGACCTCTGGGTTCTCACTCCCAAGTGATCAGCACCTCGGCCAGCACCAAAAGAGCCACTGGCTAAGTCCTGGGACAACAGGGATTTTCCCAGGCCAGGGCCACGGTTCGGACCAGGAGTGACTGGGTCATAAGATGTGGGTCCAGGACCTGAACAGAGTCACAGTGAACTAGCCAGTGCTCTCCAGGAACAAGTGGCCTGCCGTGCAGAGGAAGAAGAGGCTCTAGGCAGCCCTGATTCTCACCTGTGCATCCTCTTGCAGGAGCTAATGACTGCGCACAACCAGGTCTGCTGCTGGTTCGGGCAGCAGCAGTCAAGGTTATGGGCAAGCAACAGACAGAGGAACTTAAAGAAGACAGAGGCAGGTGGGAAAGAGAAAGCTCTCCAGAACCCATCCGGGAGGAAGAGAGGCAAAGGAAGAGGCTGCCCACCTCAGCCTTACTTTCCCCAAGACACACCCTCAGCCAGGTCTATTCTCTATACAGCTCTACTCTGCAAACCCAGATATGCTGAATCAATAGGAAACCTACAGGAAGTGGCCCTATTTCTCATGCAACCCTGGGCCAGTCCTTCTGAGCATAACTCTTAAACTTCCTTACCTTTTCCTTAGAGAAAGTCAGACTGAGAGAGGGTGAGACTTCTATCACAACCAGAAAATAATAATAAAATTGCTAGCCCTGGCCGGTTGGCTCAGTGGTAGAGCGTCGGCCTGGCATGCAGGAGTCCTGGGTTCGATTCCCTGCCAGGGCACACAGGAGAAGCGCCCATCTGTTTCTCCACCCCTCCCCCTCTCCTTCCTCTCTGTCTCTCTCTTCCCCTCCTGCAGCCAAGGCTCCACTGGAGCAAAGTTGGCCCAGGCACTGAGGATGGCTCTATGGCCTCTGCCTCAGGCACTAGAATGGCTCCGGTTGCAACAGAGCAACGCCCCAGATGGGCACAGCATCGTCCCCTAGTGGGCATGCCAGGTGGATCCCAGTCAGGCACATATGGGAATCTGTGTCTCTGCGTCCCCACTTCTCACTTTATAAAAATACAAAAAATAATAATAATAAAATTGCTTTGTAAAGGTGTTCACATGCCACAGCTGAAGAGCTCTTCGGCAGCCTCTATAAATTCTCATTCGCTAGGTGGGACGCTGCTATGACTGTACCTGGGGACCATCCTCTAACCCCTTTTCCCCAGAAGTCAGATGAGCACTGGGAGGACTTGACACCCACCCAGCATAGGCCGTTGGAGTCAAGGAGGTCGGCAGACAGCGGGGTAGAGAAGCCCATCAGATGGAACACAGACATTCTCAGGCACACCTTTGCCAATGGCATTCATGGTTTCAAAATGGTCTGTCATTTTCTTTTATTTAAAAGAAAAAAAAAAAGGATAAAGTATTTAAAACTTGCCTGGAGTCACACAGCTAGTAAAAGGCAAAGCCAGGTCTTGACCTTGTTTTGTCAGACACACAACCTCTGCACAGCATCACCATGGAAAAGCTCAAAGATGCTTTTTGATTGTATTATTTTAAATATATTTTAATAAAAATCTTCCAGAGATGGATCGTATACATCCCAAAATTCAAAAACAGAGAAAACTAAGCAGGGCCAGCACCTCCTTACTTCCGCTCCTTAGTCACTGAACAGAATCGGTGCTGGTTTGGTGTGATCGCAGCGGAACTTCCCAGGTGCTCCCCAGACCTGGCTGATGGGCGAGCACGAGGGGAGAGAGAGGAACCTTCGTCTGCCTGCATTGCTTCCTTTACACTGGCTCGGTTCCGGCCAAATGTTCAGAAGGCACATGCCTGGGCTTTATGTATTCATACAGCTAGTTTCCATACAGCACACCAGAGCCACCTGGACCACCCCGGGAGTCCCACGGTGCTGTCGCTTCGGGGCCCACATCTCCCTCCGGCAAGTTCCTCCTCGCAAGAACACGTCTCCCCTAGAGCACCGCGTGTCCTGAGCTTCCGGGCTTGTTGCCTGGCAGCTCCCACGTGATGGAAACCCTCATTCCAGTGGTTTCTTCTGAGTCACGTGGGCAAACTCGCCGAGCTTCTGCGATGCAGATTTTGTGAGAAGCCAGATGTTTACTTCCAGTGACATCCTGTGAAAGGTAGCTGTTGTTAAACTAACGTTTTTCATTTTTTTCTTTCTTTAATTTTTATCTGTCTTTGGTGTAAATCTGGTGTGTTTTTTTTTTGTCCATATGATATCTACTACCTGCTGAAATATTTTATTTTGAGGTTACAAATATATTTTTATGGTCAGTTTTAACACATTATTTCATGCCCTGGAAAACAAGCCTTTTTTCTTTGCCAGTTCTTGATTCAGAATTATCATGAATACACAATATTTGATTCTTATACAAAATATGATTCCACGTCTAGAATTGGATTTTCATTTGACTCTGCACTTAACACGTCCCTGGCTCTGACCGTGTCTGGCTGGCACCAAGTCATTCTCCTTCTCCTCCGTCTCATCGGAAACCGGATGCGCATAGTAAAGCAGCCTGGTCCAGGAGGGCCAGTGAATCTGACAACTAAGGAAGTAAACTGGAGGCTTTGCACGGGCAGAGTTTCTTAAGGGAGGCTTTTTAATACTTCTGAGTCAGAGCTGTATTTTGGACAATTGAACATGTGAGGCAGGTAAGTGGGATAGGACAGTCCTTGGGTAACCTACAGCATCCCACAGCACAGAGATGACCTTTTCTTTATTGACAACAGACTGGGACTCCGGAAGGCCCTCATCTGTCTGCGGCCTTTCCTTGAAAGCACTTGCATTTTGGGTTATGCTACTGGTACCCTGACAGAGCAAAAAAAGTACAAATAAAAGACCAGAAATATGTCGTATTTCCCCATGTATAAGATGCTCCCATGTATAAGACACACCTTAATTTTGGGGCCCAAATTTTGAAAAAAAAAATGTATTACATAAAATTATTGAACTCAAGTTTTATTCATCATAAAATTTATACAACTCCTCATCACTGTCAAACTCCCAACCATTAGCTTGTCCTCACCTGTGTCTGATGAGGACATCACTGTCTTCATATATTGCTTCGTCCTCAGTTCCATCTATGGCATCTGAAAGGCCACCCTTCTTAAATGACTTGACCAAACTTACGTTCAGCAGCACGATTTCCATTCACTTTTGCAAACTGGATCACTTTTAACTTGAATTGAGCACTGTATAAAAATCTTTTCTGGGCCCTGGCTGGTTGGCTCAGCGGTAGAGCATCGGCCTGGAGTGCGGGGGACCCGGGTTCGATTCCCGGCCAGGGCACACAGGAGAAGCGCCCATTTGCTTCTCCACCCCCACCCCCTCCTTCCTCTCTGTCTCTCTCTTCCCCTCCTGCAGCCAAGGCTCCATTGGAGCATGGATGGCCTGGGCGCTGGGGATGGCTCCTTGGCCTCTGCCCCAGGCGCTAGAGTGGCTCTGGTCACGCAGAGCGATGCCCCGAGGGGCAGAGCGTCGCCCTTGGTGGGCGTGCCGGGTGGATCCCGGTCGGGCTTATGCAGGAGTCTGTCTGACTGTCTCTCCCCGTTTCCAGCTTCAGAAAAAAAAAAAAAAAAAAATCTTTTCTGAGCCATTTCTGGGCAGAATGTGGCAAAACATAACCTACCGTAATACACCGGTAACAAGTGCGAAACAATGAACACAAAGACAACAAGTGCGAAAAAACAGGAAATGCAAGTAAAATGATCTACAACGATGAGCGCAAAAACAAGCATGAAAAAGTGGGAAATGTAAGTAAAGAAATCTAAAACCACTGTATAAGACACACACAGTTTTTAGACCCCAAATTTATTGGAAAAGGATGCATCTTATACACGGAGAAATACGGTAATATGCAGCCATTACAAATTCACTCCCAAAACTAGACTGTGCTTTGCAGAGGGATTACAGATTTGCTTGTGAAGTGCAGGGGCTTCTTACTTACTAACACGGTATTCCAATTCATCCGGGCAATGCTGGGCCTGGGAAATGTTCCCTCACATTTTTTTTTTTTTGTCTTGGTCATCTTATATTTTGACTTTCTTCACTGGCCCTATTCTGTGAATGCTTGTCATTCAAACTAGAGGCAAGGATTCCACTTGGGCCGTCTCTAAAATACCATGACTAAAGTTGAATGATCCTCACAGACAGGGATTTATGGCCCAAATTCCTCCAAATTACATTTGATAACAAGCAAACCCTTCTGATTCAGAGGACTTCCAGCTAATTAATTATAGGGCCCAACTAAAATCATTTTTGGCAGATGTCTCCCAAAATGTAATTGGTTCATATCCAATTATCTCATAAAACAGATACATTTATTTAAAACTAAAACAAGCATGTCTTTCAATTAATGCATCCTGGAAGTTTCATCAGAACATGGCTTTGATCAAGACCGTGTCATCTGCCGGCACATTATCCAGGTTTTATGTGGTCATTGAAGGGAACCAGTAACAACTGCTCTAACATTTTATAGGCCCAAAGCTTCTCGTCATGCTCTGCAGTGTTAAATTTTCAAGACTTCATCATTTTTTTTCAAGTATCAGAAAAGCCCCAGAACTATTTCCTAAGAACAACTTCTAGTCCACTGCCCCGTGCAGTGGTCGAATGGCTATGAATCCAAGTAGACGGCATATTTTGCCTCCTCCCATGTCATAAAATAGTGTCAAATTTCCATCTGTTTATCCATTATTACCAGAGGATATTGTTCTATCCTCAATTGACATACTATCCAAAAACATAACACCAAACTGTCGACGGTCCGATTTTTATGAAAAGCTCAGGTTTAGAAAAGCGATGTTGATGGACAGTTATTTTAAAGATGTGGTGTATACAAGCCAATGTGGCACAAGTCTATCCTGTCAGCAAATTCGACAGCAGAAAACATGGAACTGAGCTATGAGGTCTCAGCCTGTGCAGATCTGCCTTCCCTGAGCTATACTGTCAGTGTCAAGCCCTTGGCTTTGACAAGAAACAGTAGAAGAAAAAGGCTTAGGAGACTGGATGCCACACGTGCTGCAGGCAAATAAATGGCTTGAAGACACTGCAGTCTCAGTCACTCAGTGCCTCTCTGATGAGCCTACTGAGGAACGCGTTCTGGAATCCATGCTAACACAATCGATAGCCAAGCGAAGAGACATAAACCTTGCTGCAATCCAGGGGCCACTTACTGCGGGCTGCATTGATGGGAAGGCTCCTCTAGACCCGATATCAATATGATGGTGCCTGAAGGAGCTCCTTAACTCAGGACTTTATGGATCTATTAACAAGGCCAGTGGGAACTATGTACCTCACTTAGTTATGATGCCCGGGAATGATGGACAATGGAGTGGTGGTATCAGTTACTGGACCCGAAGAAGAAGTTGGCTGGTTGGTACTTGAAGAACCGTTTTGTCTTCCTCCTCTTCTTGCCTGTCCCATTCAGCTGATGGATATGCTCTCCACTGCTCCTTCCTGTTTCAGGGCACTTCCTATGAGATTCTGCTGTGCCCACAGCAATCGTTGGCTGAGGACACCCCTGCAGGTGCCCTCTGCTAAGTTCATTCATGAGCCCAAGGACAGTCAACTGCCTTTCTTTCCTCGGTGTCCCAAGAAGACGCCCTCCGTGAAGGCTGGCTCTTCTTGCCCAGCACTGAGCCAATAAGAGGGTTCACCTCTCTTCTTTGGTCTTGAAAAGTGATTTTCTGCTGAATCACATGTTGGGCTGAGAGTTGGGGCACCATAACAGTTCCCCGCTAACTCTCTAGAAAACAGCTTCCCCACTGCTGCAGCCCAGGAAGGCTCCCGTTGAACAATTTTATTGAGGAGTAAAGGTTTTGGGTACCCTAGGAATTGAATTTGAATCCCAGCCTTGCCTTCTATTAGTTGTGTGACCTCAGGCAAGCTAGCGATCTCTCTGAGCCTTAGTTTCTTCATCTACTTACTTTGGCAAGGTTGTAGTAAGGGTTGCAAACTAATGTTTCCCTTGAAAAATGAAGAGGGGGAGGAAATGAAGGAAGGAGAGGAAAGCAGAAGGGGAAGAGAGGGCAAGATAAAAGTGTAAATGTTTTTCAAAACAAATTAAAAAAATCACATCTCCCTGTTTTTCCTTTGACTCTCAAGAAAACTAAGTGATAAATTATTCAGTTTGAACAGTAGACAAAATCTCCTGACCCACAATTTTAATGTTTCTTTCTCCTAGATCTTTTGTTCCTACTTTTACCTATTCCCGAGTCCTGAATTTTAAATCATATTTATAGTCCATTATTTTGTGTGCGTGTTTATTTATGTGGGTGGATTCTTCTCATGTATTGAGCTTTGTTTGAGGTTTAAAGACTACCTCAAATCTTTTAACACATGAGATGCGGTGCACATATAAATATGTATATATTGCTGTGTTTAGCAATATATAATAGAACACTTCTGTGGCACGATGTAATAATACAATATAGCCAGCAACCTCGCACCATCTTACTTAGTCCTCCTAGTGACCTTGTGAAGTAGATGTTATTATCTTCATTTCTAAGAGGAGACCACTCAGGCTCTGAGAGCGGCTTGCCTCAGCTTACTTAACCTTTTCCCAAGGGTCAGAATTTGACGTGCAGCCCAAGTCTTTTGAATCCCAGCCCAACGCTTTTCCTTCTGCCATCAAGCTGCCTCTCCAGAGTCATGAGCCATTCCAGGTTTGCCACTGGGCTTGATTAACAACACCCATAACCACAGGGCACATGCATTGTGCTCCTGCGATGTGCCAGGCAGCTTACATGCACTAACTTGTTTAGTGCTCCGCATGAGCTGACGATACAGTGACTACATCACCCTCCCCTATACTCTATGCACTCTGGGAAGGCAGGCTCCCCAAGGTCAAGGCCGGGAAGGGGAGGACTTGGGATGTGAGCCCCAGTTAGTGTGACTCCAGAGCTCGCTTGCTCTAAACCGCTACCCTTGAGTGTATCAGTTCTGTCACCAAGCGGCACTTCCTGAGGGCAGTGTTCAAAGTGCTCTGGGCTTGTGTGATGTCACCGAGAGGCTGTGATAGAAGCAGGCAGCAGCAGCAGGCTGTCCCGGCTTCCCTGACCTCTCCTCAGAAGGAAGCTAGCCCCACACAGACGGTCGGGTGGCCTCGCCACTCACCTGCCGCCGCTCATAAAGGCAGCGGGCCTCTGTGATCTCACTCAGATCTGTGTGGGTCACCGTTGCTGCCTCTGTGTCTTTCCTTCAGGTCAACCTGTGACTGTGATTTTCTTAATATTCTCTTTGCTGCCTGCTTTAAGACCTTAACGCAGATGGTAACGACAAAGCATGGATCCTAGGCACTGGCCGTAGAAGCATCCTGGGACTGTTTTTGGAAGTATAATTATTACCTTGAAGTCTGTTCTTTTTATCTTTTGGATATATTCAGACTTTGGAGCCGTTTACCTTAAGATATGCTTTTAGGTTACAATAAACAAAGCTAAATATTTATGGAAACATTCAAAGAGGGAATGTTTTTTTTTCATCTCCATACATGAACCCAATTCCTTTCATTTGAGCGGGATTACTTTATTCTCTGGGCTGTCGCTCCTCTCCACTGAGCCTGCGGTGCCGCCTTTGTTGCTGCACCCCCAGCCCCGAGCCGCCCGAGGTCCCATCTCTACCCACGACCAGAGGCCTGATCTCAGACAGCGCCATGACTTCTTGAATCCTTGATTTTGTTTAGGTCCTTTTCAATCATAAAATGAGGATAATAATTACCCTTTCAACCTCTCTGGTTGTTAAGAAAATCAAATGATACTCAATGTTAAAACACTTCAAAAATCGTCTGTGGTCATGAAAATGGAAGGTCACCGCTGTGGTCCCGGGTGCAGACTTCAGACAAAGGGCACATGCTGAAGGCTACGCCAGCATTCATTACAGAGGCATTTGGGCCCGCAGCCTAATTATTTGGAAGAGGAGTAGAAAATTCTATATTTCTTCCATTGTCCCTACCTGCCCCAAATCACAGGCACTGACTCTGGGACTAAGGTTTTAATGAGATCACTATGACCGAGTCTGCAGAGCTACAGGAAGAACGGACGCTGTGAGTGCAACTGCATTTACAGAGACATTTTCATTTTCTTAAAACAGAGGTGGTGGCAAACGACAGCCCGGGGCCAAACCCAGCCCACCACATGATCAACACCCCCCAGCTAAGAAAAGGTTTTACCACTTTAAATAACTGGGGGGGGGGGAGATCAAAAGAAGATAATTTTGTGGCATGTAAAAGTTATATGAAATCCAAGTTTTGGTGTCTACAAAGCTTTGAATGTTACCAATAAAAATTCTGTGAAAATTTGTTTTCTCTCTCGTTCTCGAGGTATCTACATAATATTCTCAGTTTTCTTTGTTGGCCCACGGCGCCTAAAATACACACTATCAGGCCCTTTACACGAAAAGGTTGCTGAGCCCCGTAGTAAAGCATTCATTCTGCACTTGAATCCAAGGCATCTGGAGGATCTCATCAATTTGAATGCTGCCATGACCCCCAGGGACTTAATTTGGGCAAAACCCTAAGGGATAGGTGTCCTCTATACAGAGAAGGCTGATGCTTGGGGACGGAAGGGCAGAGGGCTGGTGTAGGGCTCAGTCAGGAGGAGAATGACCCAAAAAAGCAATGTGACAGAGGAGGAGAGATGTAAACGACTCGCAGTGGGAAGCCCAGTCCCCCTGGCGATGTGATATGATGAGGCCCAGTGGTCTGCTTTCTCCCCGTGGGCAGTCTGGGCGTTGGACTCAGCGCTGTTGATCCTGTTGCTGTCTTCCATCACTGAGAAGTGAGTGTTATGCAGATGCTCTCTCCAAGGAGACAGAAAAAGGGATTTTGTGATGCTCACCACACAGCTATGTGCCCCTGAAGCTGCACTGAACTTTTCTCCGTGTCCAGCCCAGACCCCTCCCTGTGCCTCTTCTGCTCTGCTGCCCAGCCCCCTTGCTCACCGCCCTGGCTGTGCCCAGATGCTGAGAACCGGCAAGCCACTTCATCCTGCTCTCCTACCTTCTCCCCTCCAGGCCTTTGGTTTTTCTCTCTTCCTGAGTGATTTAGCTTTGTCCGGGCCAATCTCACACCCCACACTCACCACCTAACTCTGCCTTGAGGGCTACCAGCAAGTGCCCTTCTCGGGGAGCCGTCCACAAGCACCCAGCTGAGCTTCCCAGCCCACGAGCACTACGGCAGGAGCAGGTGCCCAGGCCACGGAGCGCTGCGGCGGGAGCCGGCGCCCGGGCCACGGAGCGCTGCGGCGGGAGCCGGCGCCCGGGCCACGGAGCGCTGTGGTGTGAGCTGGTGCCCAGCACCTCCGTCGTGGTTTGGAGGGATTGGCGACGGCTGCTGTCTCTACGGGTTTCTCGCACAGGGAAGGACAGAGATGGGGCTGAGGAAAATGGAGCCAGGTCCCTGCCAGCGGAGATGAGAGATCAAAGTAAAAGGGAGATCTTTCTGGCACTTGCCAACACCCAGTGCGTGGGGCTGAGCTCTGGGAAATCTGAAACGGCGACCTCAGAAGTAACTGTGACAGTGTCAGGCTAGATGAAAACAAAATTGCTCTGGTTCTGAGAGGTGTTTGCACACCAAGGTTGCCCTGCCACTGTCAGGGACTTATCCGGTCTGCAGTTTGCATTTGCTAGGTATGTTGTGCGATGTGGCAACATCAATTAAGCTACTTAATGTAGCTTTGCTCAGAGCTCCGGACCCGGGAGAACAGAAGGGCGAGTGGTGCTCAAACCACCAAAGCCCCACACAGTTAATGACCTGGGTAAATCCACAGAATAACGCTTTGATTAAGGAGGGACGCATTCCTGGGGGACCTTGGAGAACAACTGAGCCACCTGTGGACCCAAGGACAGAATGTCACTGACGAATCTCCGACAAGTGCCCTTTCCTGGGAATACTCAATTGTAAGAAAATGAAAGCCTATTTCCACCAGCAGCTCCTTTCAGCAGGACTGAAATATCCGTGAGTGGAATAACCCTGATTAGCGCAGCCCACAGACGCCCCCAGGGTCTGATTTCACGGCCCCTCTAGACCTTCTCCGCAGCAGTTAAGCGTTCACGAGAAAATCCCTTCTCTTTATGTGGCGTCTTCGGCTGCATCATTTTGAGAAACAATTTTTAAGAGGCGAAGCACAATAAACCCCCACATTTTTATTTCTCTTATCTGAGATAGCTCTTGAAGTTTCCAACTAATCTTTAAAACGGTTCATTTCTCCCCACTTCCAAGCCTAAACCAATACATTTTTTAAAAAAAGAGGGAGAGGAAAGGGGGAAAACAGACCTCCCCTGAGCTACTGGGCAAAAGGGTGTGATTTGTAAGTTTCTAAAAACCCTCCCAGCCCTCCTTATTTTGACAAAGCTACTTAACACTTCAAGCAATGAACTACAGGGCATAAAAGTATAATCTGCAGAGAAAACCTTAATCCTCTGTAGTAACCTATTTGAATCTCCTCAAACACATTGCGGTGTATGGGCCTGGAGAATTAAGTCAATTGTTTGATCTGAGAAGAAAGGCAATTAGGGCTCTCTCTTGATCTTTCTGGTTGAATTCTAGTCAGGGGCAGCCACTGTTCTCAACAGCTTCATTTGAGACCCCTATTATTATAATAATAGAGGTGAGCTACATTGAAGGGCCCTTTTCATTACGAGTTGTTTTATCTGAGAGCTTCCAATCGTGATGGGCTACTATTACACATACAAACGATCAGCTAGCTGTATGGGTGTTTTTTTTTCTTAAAGTTCAGTTAAAACTTCTTCCTTAACCTGACAAATATTCCAGCTGATATGGAAAAAAACCAAACAAACCTTTCAGAAGCAACTATCTGGGTGATGGGACTGCCGTGTTCATTCACCGCTCGGTTATTAGCAGAGATCCGATGGGGGTGTCTCTGGGGCCACTGACAGACAATGGGCAAGACAGCAACGGAGAATCTCGCTGGGCTGGTCTTGGAAGAACACTGAGCCTTCTGTCCTTATTTGCTAACAGCAACTCCCGAATTTCTAAACAGAAGCAGCAATCTAGTTGGAGGTGGCAACTCGGAACTGTGCTTCCATTAAACGATTATACGAAACTGAATGATCATTTGTCCACAGCAAGGAATATTGGAAAGGGACTTGCGGCTGGAGATTATGGGGGTCAAATGACTAAAGCCCGTCCCAAGCCACTCATTGGTGACGTCACTGATGACCGAGCCCTCCCTTGGGCTTCTGTGGCCGGATCTCATCATCTGTATAGAATGAAGCTCCTGAAGCTGGCCCGCTTGTCCATTTATGTGAGCTCCTGCGGAGAGGTCTGAGAGCCAGTGCTGGGGGAGACGAGAGGACAAGCTCCTCTGCTCCTGGCTGGGTCCCCTGGACTCATGCTGTCCTGCCCTAGCATCTTGTTCCTCACCAAGTCCAAGTGCAGACCAGAGAGGGTGCAGAAGTCCTGGCCTCCGTGGGGCAAGCTCCTCGCCACAGCCTCAGAGTTCGGCAGGAAGGCTGGTCGGAGCAAGCTGTTCTGCTCCAAGGTCACTGAGGCTTGTGGCAGGATGGCAAGGGGCAGCCTGGTTACTTTTATTCAGCCAACAGTTGAGAGCCCACAGTGCCAAGGCAGATCAGGGCTAGTCCTGTGCACCAGGAGCTTGTGGTCCTAGTGAGTGGAGCTGGGGGAGGCAAGAGATTGTAACAATATGGTGAGACAAAAGTGACTTGGGAAAGAACCCAAGATTATATATTTGACCTCAATTTAAGTCCAAGGAAAGGCTTGCTAAGTCCAAGGAGAAGGTTCTGAGCTGAGACCCTAAACATGAGTAATAGATCGTTAGCAAGGAGGTGGCCAATTTCAAGCAGTATGAAGTCTTAGACTAAGAAAAAGCAGAATGTTTAAATATCTGCCACCTGCTCTGTAAGGTGGCACATAGTGTGAGGGGGTGGGGGCCAGAGGAGAGATGGATGTCTGATCCTGAGGGAGTTTCATGCTTTATCGGACAGGCAATGGGGAACTCATGAAACATTTTAAACAGAATAACCTGAAGGGATCAATTGTTTAGAGAAAGAACAGGAATGTATTTGTTTTATGTTGCTGCATAACAAATGACCACAAATGTAGCTAGCTACTTAGAATAGCATCTCTTCCAGCTAGGTTGGCACATACAGTTAACCATCCAAAAGAATGCGAGTACTGGCACTGTTGAAATAATTGTTGGGGTGAGGGTGAGGGGAGAAACACTACCATATACATTTGCCACAAGTTTTGAACCTAAATCTAAAACCCAACCTTCATATGTAATACAGAGGATAAAGGAAGAAAGTACAGGAATACCCCACATCTGGAATGTGGGAAGCCTAGGGGGCAGCTGAATGGATTTCCTCGATTAGAAAAAAAGGAGAGCAGAGAAATGTTTTAGATATAAAGAGATGTGACATAAAAATCAAAGGAAATGCATGGATAATAATTGCCTGGACAAACCAGCAGTCCATGTGAAGACAGATTGATGATTAGAAGTTATTAAGAAGTTTTTAATCATTTTGTTAGGTATCATAATGATACTGTGGTTAAACAATAAAGTAGCATGGTTGGCCTGAAAAAGGTCTCTTTGCATGAGGAATAGAATCAACAGCCGAGTAGAGTGACATCCTCTCTCACGGAGGTCTGACCTCCTGACTTCCACCCTTCCTTTGGAAGGAATGATCCTTCCTATGGTACTTTATGTACATGAGTGTACTTCCTTTTTTAAACAGTAAGCTCCTTGAAGACAAAGACTCCTCTAATCTTCCATGGCCAAAATATAAGATGCTATAAATACTAATAAATCTTAGAATGTTCCCCAAACCCTTAATTCCTAAGGATTTGCTTTATTTCATGATGGTTATATTTTAACAGCTGACCTAAACTAGGGGATATCAACCAGGGGTGATTTTGTCCTTAGGGGATATTTGGCAATATCTGGAGATACTTTCAGCTGTCACAACTGGGGGAAGGGATGCTCCTGAATTAGTGGGTAGAGGCCAGGAATGCAACTGAACACCCTACAAGCACAGGATAGTCCCTCCTGCCCCAACAAAGTCAACAGTGCCAGGTTGAGATACCTTGTCCTGCTCAGTGTCCTGTAGGGTCTACCTTAGGCATGGCCAACATATGGCCCGTGGGCCGGATTAAATTTTTAATATTCTCTGCTACTTTAAAATCTCAGCTACTCAGAAATGGAAGTGTCTTTGATTATTGGATATCGAGATATTTAAGAAGATAGTGATACGCAGAAAAGAATTCCACGTGACTAATCTAGGATTAACTTCCAATAATTGGTCTAATGGATTCACGATACTTCTTTATTTTTTTAAAAAATTCCATTATAAAGATTTACAACTTTTGTACTAGTCTGTACTCGATATGAACTGTTTGATGTTTAGTAGTGATGTGAAACCCACATTCTTCTAGGCAGAGTTTGCCAGTGCGCACCCAAGGTCAAACAATTCATTATTTTTGTGGTCAAGTGTATTGAATCAAGTGGCATTATAGCATAGAAAATAGCTGCAGTTGATAACTGAAAACGTGTCCAGGCTGTTTGTAAAACAAAATAATTGTTTTATTTGCGATATAACTTCTTCAAGCTCATTCTATTAATTAAATATTGTTTCGATTGATTGCGATAGTTTGAATATTTATGATATGTAATTATATTATCAAAATATTGTATATTAAAATTTTTTCACTCACATCTATTCATAAACAAATTACATAATAAAATTTTGTTTACTTAAATGAATCATTTTTGTATTTAACATTTTTTAATTTTAATATTTCGTCCGGCCCATGAAGAAAGTTTTCTAATCTGTCCCGGGCGCAAAAACTGTTGGCCACGCCTGGTCTACCTCCTCTGTAGCCTCCAGATCTGTTCTACCCCAGCTCCCCAAGCCCAGTGCGACTCAGGCCTTCATCACAGACAGTTCCCATGGAATAACACAGGTTCCTAACCCACATTCCTCCCACCTAATCCTGCTGCTCCCTTGGAAGGAAATGTCTTCCCCCATCACACAAGCTACCTCACCTTCAAAGTTCAGTGACCTCAGGCAGTAACTGCTCTGTGAAGCTGTGCCTGTCTGGCCTCCTTTCCCTCCCTCCCAGTCTCATTCAGGGGCACTTTGTCTGTAGAGGCACCACAATTTGATGCTGGCTTTGGCATTTTGATGCACATGAAAGGGTAGTAAAAGTTCTTGTTTTAAAAAAAAAAGGTTCAAAATTTTCCCTTGCTTTTTTGCTTTTGCTCATAACATTTTCAAGAACACTCAATGAAACCAGGATTCTTCCCCTTCCAGTTCTGCTATCTGTGGGGAAAGGTGGACACCAGGGCTGTCTTTTCTTATAAGTACCGTCTCATATTTTTATAATTAACAAATGTAAAACCCTTAGAGAGTTCTCTCTACCTCGGAATTCCCTCTAACGTGTATGCAACATGCATAGGTGCATGTGTTTTGTTCACTGCTGTAGCCCCAGAGCCTAGAACAGTTCCTGAAATATAGTAGGCACTCATTATATATATGCTAAAATAACAAATGAAGGCACATTTTTAAAAACGTTTTGCTTTTATTAATAAGAAACCAGGAGTGTTCAGTTTAAAACAACATTTTTTTTTCAATGTCATGTCTTTTAATGTAACATTAGCCCTTTGCTGCAGGGACCACTTTGAACTGATGCAAGCTATGAACCCTGTCTTCCAGTGCCCCCTCAAACCCAAATACACACATAACATTTCAGAAGGTTCTGAGCCTTCCCTAAAATCCATTAATAAACTTCTTAAAGGGTCTGCTGACCCCAGGGTGAGAGAGTGTGGCTTAATGTGTCATTTGGCTTAGAATCATGATTTCGCCCCTATTCTAATGATTCAAAGAATATATGTGACTCAAATACGTCTTTCCCCCTCCCATCGGCTAGTTAAATGTTAAGAGATTCTATCTACAAAGGATTCACTGCTTAGAGAAGTTTAAATTCAATATTTGCAGCTGAGAACTTGTAAACATTGAGATGAAGGCTAAAAAATCTAGTTAATAATCCAAATTTCAGAAAAGGATGTTAGTAGAGAACAGTCCAAATATCTGGTAAAGGGAATTTTCCACGTGTTAGCTAAAAGTCTAGAGTAACAATCTCAGACAGAGATAGAAAAACAGGATCTATTCCACATAGAATAAACTTCTTAAATTTTATTGTTTAAAGAAAAAAATAAAAGAGAATATGCATATTCACTAAAGTGAAGCTTTCCATTAAAAAGAAGAGAAATCAAATACTTGGTAATAAAAACTATCCAGCTAAAAACAGAATATAATATCAGTAAAACAACAATAGTGATTTCACTTTGGGTTTTATTTCAACGGTCACACTTGATTCATTGAATGTAGGAAAACTAGGCTAACTCTCAATGGGCAACAGTCACAGTTATTAAGCAAGTAAATACTCCAGCACTTCCGTGTCCTCCTTTATTTCTTTATGTCTTCGGTCTCATCTGGTTCCTTCTCTTGATGTTCTCTTTCCCACCTCATTTCTTTTAACTCTTGTCTGTATTTCCGTTCAATGAACCGCTTCTGATGGGCCATCTGGGGAAAGTTATCTGACACGAGGAGATATATTTTATATTTAATAAAGGATAGCCACTAGTGCAAAGAATGATGCAAACTAAACACATGCAAACACATATTCATATCAATACAGACAGCTGTATTTTGTAAGGCAGGGAGAAAAGAAAACATTGCACATTTTCTTCTCTTATTCTTTTCTCACTCAGAAACACCTGGATATGTGGCTCAGCACCCCTGATCCTAGACTGCAGTGTATGACGTAACCTTGAGTTTTGAAGGCACCAAGACGTACTGAAATGTTAGAACACGTACATGCAGTGTCTGACTGAGTCCAGGCAGACATTTTAACACAGTTCTCTAAGCAAGAAGTGATTTTCAGTGAGATAGTAAAGAATATAGTAAAATGTAGTAGTATGTTTTCACAAAGCTCAAATCAAAAAGTTCAAGAAAGTAAGAATATCACACCGTTATTTACAAAGAATTAAAGTTTCTGAAAAAAGCAAAAAAAACGATATTGTGGACTAAAGGAGGCTATATTCTAAGTCACTATTTCTGATCATTTTATTTCTAAAGTTTACCATGAGAAGCCCAGAATTATATCAGCAACAACTCAAGTAAAGGAAACACGTCACATAATGTTACTTTGATTTTTAACCCTGTGCGAGAGTGTTGACACAAGTAAAAATCCTGATTTAAGATTTTTTACATTTACTACTTTGTAATATAATACATTATATGTAATATAACTCAGTTTGTGATATAAACCGAGTATAGCAATACAGTAAGAAATCAAGTATGGAACGAGAAATAGTCATTTCACAGTCTCTTGGTCAACAAACACATACTTCAACAACAAACTCACAACAGGATGCAAGCATGAATAAGAGCAACACAAGTTATTCGGTCACGTGGGGAAAATGACACGGTCCTGCCCAGCCAGGTAAGGGCCTGTTACATATAAGAGGTTCTACTTCGTATTTAAAACACAAAGCAGCAGAGATGTGGAGAACACAGACTGCCTGGCGAAAAGCAATGTTGTTCTTTGTGAAGGATGAAGCATAATAAAAGTGGATATAAGTATAAACCATATTCCTAACACCCCCCCTTTATACAGCATCTTACCCTCCCCTAGATGAGGGCGGGGACGGGGACAAGGGGGACAGGAAAAGCAACTGAAAGGCAGATGGGTGAGTCAGGAAAGACCTTGAACATCTGAGAGTCAGTGATTATTTTAAACAAAAGGGAAACATAATGACATCTGTGTTTTAGAAATAAAGCAGTAATAAAATTCTAACCCCCAAATGATATTAAACTGAATCCTCTTATACTGTATAAAACATAGGTTTCAAGTATTCTATGTATTTTTAAAATTATAAGTCAAACAAATCCCAAAAAGTTAGCCGTGGAGCAAGTTTCTACAAATAAGCCTTATTTCCTCAGTAGCTTCTACCGTAAAACTAACAAATCCCACCACTCAGAGCTAGTCAGTGATAACCTTTTAGGATATATCCTCATAGCCCTTTTCCCACGAAGTCGTTATACTCCACACTGTAGATGTGTACATGTATTATTATTACACATACACACAAATACTTAAAATCATTCCCCCTCCACCCTTACACTGTGACAGTACACAATAGGTTTTATGGGTATACTTATTTTCACTTATTCTAGCATATGCATTTTCTCATATCATTAACCTTCAAATATACAGGGTGGAGCAAAAGTAGGCTTACAGTTGTTTGTATGGAAAATAATACAATAATTAATAAATAATAAAAAAAGAATAAACTGTTTTGTGTACTCATAATTGTAAACCTACTTTTGCCACACCCTATATTATTTTAATGGCTGTAAAATATTACATGTGAATAAAGGAAAAGTTGGTGAACTGCTGCCTGCAGGCCAAATACAGCCCCCACCCATTTAGGTAACTAAGGTGTTAATGGAACCAACACCCAACATTTGCATGCTCTCCAGGCCTGTGGGCCACAATGGCAAAGTCCAGGCAGGGTGACAGCCCACCTGGCCTGCAAAGCCTAACTATTTACTCTGAATCATTACAGAAAATGTGTGCCAACCCCAACAATATCCTATAGTTTATTTAGACACGCAGTCTGATTTATATATTTCTGTTTATTGACTATTATATATCAAGTTGTCACGATTATCATGGTACGATTACTGGTTGACTCCAAAAAATTAAATCTCTGGACCAAAGGGTATGAAACTTCTTTACGAATCAGATACATAGAGCCAAAGTGCTTCCCAGCAGTTTAAACAATTCACTCCTACCAGTTCAGGTGTGGGGGTAAGACTCCGAACAGGTTCTCTCTCCAGTACTGTTTTATCATTGAAAGCAAACAAAAAAAGAAAACTCTAAAAATAACCTTTAACAACCTTAGAGTGGAAAATGGAATCTCACTTCTATTTCGGTATGTGCTTGTGCATTTATATATAATAAATGAGCAAGTTCGCCCACAGGGTCAGGAGAAGTGTCAGTGAGGAGTCCTTGGACAGTGGCCCTGAGAACGCTAGCTTCTCCCCCATGGACACCCCCCCACCTATGCCCAGGATCAATGCGGTGCTGACTGCACATGGCTGCTGGCCCTCTGTCCTTCCTGGAACCTCTCCCACGGCCGAGACTCGAGGACCTTCACTCGCAGCCTTTGCACTGTGCTCTCTCCCGATGTAGCTGGCACTTGAAGCAATCGGACTTGCTTTGTCATGCTTTGCCCCCTGGTGCTGCTGTGCAGCACAGTACAGACACCTCAGAAGGAAAGTTCCTTGCACTAAACCAGGGGTCTCCAAAATTTTTACACAGGGGGCCAGTTCACTGTCCCTCAGACCGTTGGAGGGCCAGACTATAAAAAAAACTATGAACAAATCCCTATGCACACTGCACAAATCTTATTTTATTTATTTTTTATTTTATTTTATTTTGTATTTTTATGAAGTTAGAAACGGGGAGGCAGTCAGACAGACTCCCACATGCGTCCGACCAGGATCCACCTGGCATGCCCACCAGGGGGAGATGCTCTGCCCATCTGGGGCGTTGCTCTGTTGCAACCAGAGCAATTCTAGCACCTGAGGCAGAGGCCATAGAGCCATCCTCAGCGCCCGGGTCAACTTTGCTCCAATGGAGCCTGGGCTGCGGGAGGAGAAGAGAGAGACAGAGAGGAAGGAGAGGGGGAGGGGCAGAGAAGCAGATGGGCGCTGGGGAGGGGCGGAGAAGCAAATGGGCGCTTCTCCTGTGTGCCCTGGCCAGGAATCGAACCCAGACTCCTGCATGCCAGGCTGACGCTCTACCACTGACCCAACCGGCCAGGGCCACATATCTTATTTTAAAGTAAAAAAACAAAATGGGAACAAATACAATATTTAAAATAAAGAACAAGTAAATTTAAATCAACAAACTGACCATTATTTCAATGGGATCTATGCTCCTCTCACTGGCCACCAATGAAAGAGGTGCCCCTTCCAAAGTGTGGCGGGGGCAGGATAAATGGCCTCAGGGGGCCGCAGTTTGGGGACCTCTGCACTAAACCTTCCATTTACAAAGGCTAGGGCCCTCCGTGGTCAATCATGGAATGAAGTTTCTTCTCCCCAGCCATCTCACTCTTGGGTACCTCCCTCACAGAACTCAAAGCATCAATATATAGATACTTATTGTCAATAGTGATAAAGAACAAAAATCAAAGTGTCCACCCATAATAATAATAAAACCAGAATAAACTAAGGCACATTCTCGGCATGAGCGTAACGCAGATGTTAAGCGAGAATGAACTAAAGTCACCATAACCTGCAAGGCTGCCCAAAATGAGCAGAAGTAGATGAGTAAGAAAAGAAAGATGAATAGAAGTATGTAAATATCATCCCATTTTAATAAAACAATGGCCAAAAACGAAAGAGAAAGACTCTTTGCATGTGTAAGACCTTAGAAATACTTGGAAAGAAACACGTTGGGCGCTCACCTGGGCTGAGTGCGACTGTGCAGAAAAGGAACATGAACATCAGAGGCAACCAGAATCACTTTCTAAAATTATAAGCCCAATTTATACATACCTCACATTCTACTACACTCTCCGTGAAGACTTCAATGAAGAAAAGATCACATTTTATCAGTACTTACCATTTTTCTATTTTCCCATTTTCTTTCCATAAAACACTCATTACATTATGAACGTATAATTAGAGAAAAAGAGATAGGCTTACATTTTTCAAGTGCATCCATCGCTGCTCCCATTTCCGCTTGCTGAATACTATTAAGTAAAATATAGGTAAGATACACTTTAATTCAAAGTTGTTTTTTTTTTCAAAAACAAATGGTATGGGTACAAATTATTCAGGCTGATTTTCATGTTTGGTACATAAAATTTCATCTGATTACTTCTGCTGTCACACACCGAATTGCACAGATAGGAACAGACACAGGGGCACGCAGAAATGTCATTTATATGCACAAAGCCTGTTTGAGTTATTCATTCCACACTCTTAATACTGCAATAAAATGCCTTCCATTTACATTACGTTTGAAGTATTTCCTACTTAAATTTTCACACCCTCTGTGGAAAGCTTAAAAAGGCAGAGCAAACAAATATATGGATAGACAGACTTCTAATCATTTCTCAGTTTAACATATAGATTAGAGGGTTCAAAGAAAGGTGATAATACACATAATTCTTGCACCTGAAGATGTTAGCATTTCCACAAAGCTCGAATAGCTCTAAGAGGTCAAATGTTTAATGACTGTGTCACACAGGACGTGTTTCCTACAACGCTTGCGGCCATGTCGGGTTCTCTACTGGGCAAATGAAACAGGACAGGCCTTACCTGTGCACTAGGTAATGCGGTTTTCTCTAGGCAGCCAAAGCCCCCTAGGCAATGGTATTCCCACTGTCCCAGGCAGACTCTCAAGTTTGGGGCTGGGCTTGGTGGGGACATAGGATTTACTTCTTTACCCTCGGACATTCTATACCCTAACTTTAACAAGTCAGCACAGATTGAAAACACCAAGCAGGGACTTGTCAGACACACAGGATGTTCATCTGAAGGAGTTAAAGCGTTGTCATCGTCATCGCATACCTTGGTCCCTTCCCACAGCCTATCCTTTCTCCCTTGAAGTAAACAGCCACCGTGTAGGTTCTCGCGTGGGAGGGCCCCACCGTTTGCAGGGTCCTGAGAGTGAAAAGGAAAAAGATGATTAGTTGCTCTTGCTAATCTATAACTACAAGAAAAATCATGTCCTTATTGCTTAGACAGAGAAAGGTAAAAATAACAAGACAATTAAAGGTGCAAGATTTTTATTTGCTAAGCCTGACAAATATAGAGAGCTTGAAATAGGAAATTTTAAAAATTCTAACACTGGATTTACATATATTTCCCCCGAAAGTATAAATAGCATAAATTATAAATAGCATCTGAAGGCTACCAGTGAAGTATAAAGTGTTTTTAAGTAGTTTCAAAGAGTTCATATTCCAAATGTCATAAAAGGAACAAACTTTTATCAGTGAAAAGTTAACAACTGCAGTCTATTCATTGTTCTTCAGTGCTAATCATGGCTAAAAACAATAAGTATCTAGTCTGACCAGGCGGTGGCGCAGTGGCTAGAGCATTGGACTGGGATGCAGAAAGATCCAGGTTCAAGACCCTGAGGTTGCCAGCTTGAGCACGGGCTCATCTGGCTTGAGCAAAAAGCTCACCAGCTTGGATCCAAGGTCGCTGGCTTGAGCAAGGGGTTACTCGGTCTGCTGAAGGCCCGCGGTCAAGGCACATATGAGAAAGCAATCAATGAACAACTAAGGTGTCGCAATGAAAAACTGATGATTGATGCTTCTCATCTCTCTTCGTTCCTGTCTGTCTGTCCCTATCTATCGCTCTCTCTGACTCTCTCTCTGTCCCTGTAAAAAAACAAACAAACAAACAATAAGTATCTGGGCAATACACCTAAAAGCCATGTCTGAATGGCTCCACATCCTTTATAGACTCTTTCTGATGCCCGTTATCTTATCTGAAAGATCACAAAACCTGTTTAATTTCTGAGACATCTGAGATCATTTCAAAGGTACTCCATTGTGCTGAGGACACAACACAACTGCTGAAAAACAAAACTCCAGGTCCTCTGGACTTTAATGCCACTGTGCAGATCTGAAATGCGGGGAAACTGATAACTCCACAGGAAAGGGAAATTAAAAGTAGCCCACAAAAGATAACGGAATAAACACGTTCATCGTGGAAAAATTATGTAAAACAAGCCTTCATCTCGATGAGAAAGAACAAACTCCGTCCCTCCATCTGGGGCTTTATGAGACGGGAGCAGTCATTTCCTCTGGGAGTGTGCTCTCCTGGGATGGAAGCCCCCGGGGGCTGCTTCAAGGCAGCACTTACACGGAAATCATCCTGCGCCCGGAGAAGTTGTCCATCCTCATTTTATTTATTGAACCTTAATATCACTTTGATGAGAAAATACTGTGAGCCTTATATGTAATACAGTTGGGATATTCATTATTAGGCACATATTAAAGTACTCTTTCTAAACATTTGGAGTTTTTTTGCAATAAAGGAAGTATTGTTTAGCGGTGATGGCTTCTTGGGACAATTTATAGTAGCTTGCTGTGGGTTGACACACATTTCTCTTGGCCTCTTTTTCTTTTAGCAAAAAAGCCTATATCATGTTGTGGCCATTAAATAAAAACATAAAAACATAATGAAATCCCCTGCTGCCCCTCGGTGTGTTCCCTTGAGAGTTCTGAAGTTGGAGAAAGTCCACAGGGAACACTCAATATTCCCAGACGCGCATGCCTATGACCCTGTGTGCGCAGACAAGGGGCAAATGGCTGTGGTAACAGAATTTTAACCATCCTCAAACATGCACATCCAGGTAATGCCTTGGGAGGCACCTCACCTATTTTGATAACTCTTCCTTTTTGTAATTCCTCTTTGAAACCATTTCTGAATCAACGGACGAGTGCCTCAAGATAATTACTTCAGAGTCAAACCTCCTGTTTTCATCAAAGGTGGTATTTTATGTGGAGTGACCTGCATTCCTTTTGAATATCTGGCTAACACTCAAAGAATACAGATCTGTCGCTAAACGTATTCAAAAGTACTCCGCAGCTTTTGATACACACTCTGAGAAGGAAAGTTCCGAATATCTGAATAACACAGCAGCCTGCAGCCGGAAGCGGCCACTGGGCCCCCCAGAGGGGAGGGACACCCAGGTCCCGTCACAAATTAAGCAGATACAATCTTCTGATCAAATGAACAGCAGAGGTTACAGGAAATAAGAAGACAAATATAAAAATGTATATAAAAACAACCTTATCTAAATTGTTCTTATCTTGGGTCCCCTAATCTTAGTATGTCTTCCTCAGAGGAAGTAGTTCAAACAGCATTTTAGAGATGAAAAAAAAGCTTAGATACTCAAATGTGACCCATTTACTTAAAGCTAAAAGGCTGAGAAGCCCAAGGAGTTTCAGGGTGGGGTGAATCGGAGTTGAAAGTCTCAAGGTAGACCTTCGTCAGGGTCACCCCTCGTGATTAGCTTTCCTCCAAACAACCTGAGCATCAACTCTGAGCTCATGGGATCCCATGGCCTGTGGGCAGGCAACACTCACTTGTACAGAGGAATGTCTGGCTCCTTTCCTTCCGTCCTAAGTGTCAAGCAACACTGCTGAAGCTGGGATTTGGGGTCATTCCAATCCTGATTCAAAATGAACTCCTGTAACAAGTCCCCAAAAAGCATTTAGTAATGGCTTCTGAGACCATCGAGCGTAAAGCGTACAACCAATTTAAATTTTATATGAGCTTACTTTTAATCGTGGAAAGAAACAAACATTCATGAAAGTATGAACATATTCCAAGTCCTTGTCAATGTACAGAGCTGCAATAAATGCTGAAAAAGAGAACATTTAAAAATAAACCACGACTCACTGCCATTTACCAGAAGGAGTAAGAGACCTAGAGGTTTAAGGAACATTTTAATAAGGTTTTCAACTTCTAGGCCCTCTGTATTCTTCAGCATTACCATTTCATCTTTCTTGAGACAAGAACTACTCTTTACCGCTAATATTAGAAGCAATAATATAGATGTGTGATTAAGATGCAAAGTCACAGAGTACAAAGACTAAATTACGTTTGGCAAAGGGCTAAATGAATAGTTAGTTAAAATGATAGGCTAAATGCTATTGTACAGCAGGGGAAGAATGATGTCTGGGAACACAGCCATGTTAACACCAAATGAATCAAAATGAAACGTGAAGATCAGATAGGACACCAGAATGAGCACACCCTCGGGACTGCCATACTCAACACCGATCTTGAGGAAGTCACCGTTTACAAGGGTCTGTGTTACATTCCATGAACAGAAATAATACAATTTATAATTCAATCTACCAAAACACAGAAAAATATAATCCTAGGCCTGATAACTGTAACAGTGTAGCTAACTTCCCATTAATAAATGGCGACCTCAAAAAGCACTTTCTTAAAAGATACCTTAACCACGTAAAAAATAGCAAGTTTAAAAGAATAAAAATAGCTTTCATTGAGCTAAAAAAAAAAAGCCAATGAGAAGGATCACTAAACTTAATTTTTTAAATAATTTTTATCTTTAAGATACTTTTCTTTTATAGAAAAAGATGCTTTTTCAGGTTCTTAGATTGCCTTTGCACTTTGTAAATGAGCTGCTTTTGAATGGTAGACTTCCATATCTGCATATAATTCCATTGTCAAAAATACCCTAACACTGAAAAGTTCCAAGGCCCAGTGCACGGCCCACTCATTTTAAAGTAATATCAGAAACAATCAATTCCGTGTATAATCCTTTAGTTAGCTGTAATAGGATTATTCATCATGCTAACAGACCGTATCAGAAAGTGTAAAAGATGACTTTATCCACAGAGCTTTGAGCCCAGACAAAACAATGGTTAATAGTTTTAGTACTCAGTGAGTAAATTATCTTTCTTTCTTCTATGTCCCTATATAAAGGCAGCTTGGTGGCAAAATAAATAAATAAATAAATAAATAAATAAATAAATATCTAAGATTCACTACTAGCAATCTTTATATTCTGTTAGTGTTTCCACAAAGGGATGTGATGCCCGAGAAGGATAAATGTTGGTCCTTTTGATTTAAACCCTGAATTTGCAGGTTAAGAGAAAAGCTTCATGCTATAGGACTCACATTCCAGAAGGTCTGCCAACGTCTTGGTCCTGAGGGCCACAGGCCTCTTGGTCTTGTCGTTGGTGATGGCGTATTCCTGCATGCCCAGCTCCTCTGCGACCTTGGCTTGAGTTCTGTTATTCACCAAAGAGCTTCGCAGTAACTGGCCAAAAGGAATCAAGGTGCATTTAGAAACTATTTCACTGTTGGGGTCTCCTTTGCTTCTGGTGCTGGGACCAGCCGGCGTGAGACCACTTCCCTGAGAGGGGCACAGGGGAACAGACCGCTTATACCCTGACCCACTCCCTCCAGGCGGCAGGGACAAGCTGCGTACGCTTCTAGCTTCTCCTTACGAACTTCCTCTGCTCCTGGGTTTTACCTGACATTTAAATAGTTCACTTCATTGTTTAGTTGCAGTGACCAATGTTGCAGGGGATGTACTATTTAAAGGTCAAGGTTTCCATTAACTTTAATGCTATTAAATGAAGGAGCATTAAAATTTTTTTTAAATCAACTTTACAGAAGTATAATTCACATAATAAAATGTGCCCATTTAAGTAAGCTAGATGAGTTCTGACAACCTTCTAAGTTTCTGTTACCCCAAACAAGTTCCCTGTGGCCCTTTGGAAGCAACTAATACATACAATCCCTCTCGCATAACATACTTGACTTGTTTTCCAACACAACCATTAGTTTTAAAAGTATTTTTAAAAAGTCTAAAGTAAGCTTCAAGTTTCACGGCACTGATGCTAATTCTGATATTATACGATTTGGGGAAGTGATGCTTTAGTAAGTATTATTTAAAATACTTAAATGACTTACTACATTTTTGCTTGTATTATTTTAAAGATTTCTACTACATAACCTGAGTTGCAGTTTTTCAAACAGAGACCCTTTATCTTTAATCAAATGAAAACATAATTTTCATACTTCAACTTCAGAAATTCAAAATAAAAATTTCTACTAGGAATTTCAGTCAGATAAGAGTCCTCCAAGAACTATCCAAGTAGTGACACTAATCAGTGAATGAAAATTAGGCAACTGACCCACGGAAGAGGTGCCCATGCAGCAGGCACGCCTGGTTAAGGTTCAGAATAGTAACTAGCTACTTATCCACACAGGGGCAGCGGGGAGGCAGGCGCGTGGAGGCAGGCGGGTGGAGGCAGGCGGGTGGAGGCAGGCGCGTGGAGGCAGGCGGGTGGAGGCAGGCACGTGGAGGCAGGCGCGTGGAGGCAGGCGGGTGGAGGGAGGCGCGTGGAGGCAGGCGGGTGGAGGCAGGCGGGTGGAGGCAGGCGGGTGGAGGCAGGCGGGTGGAGGGAGGCGCGTGGAGGGAGGCGCGTGGAGGCAGGCGGGTGGAGGCAGGCGCGTGGAGGCAGGCGCGTGGAGGCAGGCGGGTGGAGGGAGGCGCGTGGAGGCAGGCGGGTGGAGGCAGGCGCGTAAAGGCAGGCGCGTAAAGGCAGGCGCGTAAAGGCAGGCGCGTAAAGGCAGGCGCGTAAAGGCAGGCGCGTAAAGGCAGGCGCGTGGAGGCAGGCGCGTAAAGGCAGGCGCGTAAAGGCAGGCGCGTAAAGGCAGGTGCCTGGCGGGAGGGGTGGGATCAAAGATGGGAACCCACCAAACAAAAGCTGAAAACTGTCACCAATCTCGAAGATTTGGGGGAATAATGGACCAATAACAAGAACTTTTCTCACAACAGACATAACAAATTCTTAGTCTATCACAATTCCTCACTACTGCTCGCTCGTGGACCCCAGGACCCCGGGGCAGGAAGTGGCTGCGAGCTGGCGGGTTTTATGCCCCTCCCGCTCCTCAGCGCACTCTGTTTATTAGATGCAAGTTTTATGCTCTGTGGCATCACAGTGTCAACTGAGCTTATGAAAACCAAGATTTATTCTCAACGCTTGAGATTGCATCCTTGACAATAGATAAATAAGAAACAATATGTTCTTAATTTGTCTGACAATGATTCATGAAGCAGAATTACAACTTGATCCTCGTAAGCCACGCTTGCCATGGAGTTACAGGCTGCTGTTCTCTGTTTGTCTCTGCTCCCTTCCTCCTCCTATTTCCCCCAACTCTATCTTTTCTTCAATATAGCGTTTCATTGAAATTAATATCCACAGAGAAGCTCAAAATTAAAAAGACCTGGTATATAACATTAATAGAAGACCCAACCAATAGGGAGCCCACCAGCCTAATATCTTGTAATTACAGAATAATTGAGCTGGAGATATCTTTTCTGGTTTGGATTTCTAATGGGAGAGGTAGGGTTCTCAAAGTAGAGGCCATGGGAGAATAGGAGGGCCATTTTGAGAATCTGGCTATGCTGAGCAAGGTGGATTCTCTTTCAATATATGCTTTTGGTGAGAGGAGAACACTAATTCAGGCCGCATATATGGAGATTTCAGGCTTCAGAACCAGCAAGCCTGAAGTGCACATGAGCATATGGGAACCACAACACACCACTGGGTACCCGCCCAGCGGACACCTTCCAGCGTAAGGGCCCCTTACGTAGCACTGTGGAGAAACGCTGTCTGGGGGTGGGAGGGGAGAAAGCAATGAAGATAGAAACAGAAATGCTTCCACTTTTATTTAAAATACACTCTGACAGGTCTTAAAGCAGCAGAATGGCCAGCAGAAACTGAAATCGCTAAATTCTTACCAAACCCAGCGCCTGAACTGAAAGTAAGAAAAAAAGGAAGCTAAAAAATCACCCATATTTTTAGCGTCAGTGCAAATTTAGAAGATGAGTTGAAAAGAGGTAAGACCTTGCTCTTTCCCTAAACAAAAAAGTCTGAATGACAATTCTTTCATTGACAACTTCCATCCTTGGCCTTTGTGGAGCTCTGGTTCAGAAGGAATCGTACTGCTGGGCAGCCTGAGGACCAAAGGGCATCACAAGGCGAACAGCCCCGAGGTGAGGGCAGTCCAGTGGAACAGTTGTGGAGGCTGGTTGGTTCTATTTGACGCCCTGCGCTGAAGGCTGAGATCAAAGGCTGGTCAACAACCTGCTGCTGCCCTGGCGCTGTTAACTCCGAGGAATCACCACACAACCTGGCCACCGCACCGCACTCTGGTGGCCATAGAGACGGCAGAATCCACGGTACACACAGGTGCTCCTCTCCCTCCCAGCCTCCTAAAGACCTTCTCGGAGGCTCACAGACCTAGCAGTTGTATCAGAATCATTAAGTACTTTTCAGATATAGTGCTTAGGCCTCTTCCAAGAACCAAAGAATTAGAATTTCTGTGATGCCACCTGGACAAATGCATTTTTAAAAAAATTCATGTTGGCGGATGCTGGTTAACATTTGAGTCAGAATTGAAAAAGAATGAGTTTGCCAGAAGAAGGGTGGGTGCTAGGGTCTGAATGTTTGTGTCCCCACAAAATGCATATGTTAAAATCCTAACCCCCCCGGCCGGTTGGCTCAGTGGTAGAGCGTTGGCCTGGCGTGCAGAAGTCCCGGGTTCGATTCCTGGCCAGGGCACACAGGAGAGGCGTCCATCTGCCTCTCCACCCCTCCCCCTCTCCTTCCTCTCTGTCTCTCTCTTCCCCTCCCGCAGCGAGGCTCCATTGGAGCAAAGATGGTCTGGGCACTGGGGATGGCTCCTTGGCCTCTGCCCCAGGCGCTAGAGTGGCTCTGGTCGCAACAGAGCAATGCCCCGGAGGGGCAGAGCATCGCCCCCTGGTGGGCGTGCCGGGTGGATCCCGGTTGGGCACATGTCTGACTGTCTCTCCCCGTTTCCAGCTTCAGAAAAATACAAAAGAAAAAAAAAATCCTAACCCCTACAGATGATGGTGTTAGGATGTGGGCCTGTGGGAGGTGATTAGGTCATGAGGGTACAGCCCTCATGAATGGGATTAGTGCCCCTGTAAAAGAAGCCCCAGAGAAATCTCTAGCCCCTTCCCCACATTAGGGTACAGTGGAAAAGTCTGCACTCAGAAGAGGGCCCTCACCTGATCATGCTGGTACTATATGACCTTGGACTTCCAGCCTCTAGAACTCTGAGCAATGAATTGCTGTTCATAAGCCACCTGATCTGAGATATTTTGTTACTGCAGCCTGAATGAACTGAGACCATGAGAAAGTGTTTTCAGGAAGAGAGAACAGCTCTGGCAGAAGCAGGGGATCATGGCACAGCAAGATGACTGCTCGGTAGAAGTGGAGGAGAAATCAGAGCCAAGCGGAGGAGAGCTGACACAGGTGGGGCTGGCCAGCCTCAGGGCAGAGAGGGTCCTGCAAGTTGATGTAAAGAAGTTTGTATTTGCCTGTTGGGGGTGGGAGAGATCCCAAAAGGTGTCAAAAGAAAACAGTGGCAAAGTGATTTTTTTTATTTCAAAAAGACCATTTGGGTGGATGAATTTGAAGGGAGCAAGACATGACGTTGGGAAAGCCTGCAAATGTTGATGCTATAAATGTCTGCTTTTTATTTTTTAGTTGAAGTCTAGAAAACAACACTAAACATACAACCGGGCAAAAATAGTTATCAGACTATTTACAAAATTGGCTCAAGTTAGGTATATAATGAAATGTGAAAGATTTGGTGCCAAGCTGCCTGGGTTTAAACTGTGGCCCTACCATTTCTTTGCTAAGTGACCCTGTATAAGTTACTAAATCTCTCTAAGGCTTAGTTGCTGCATTGATAAAATGGAGAAAGTAGCACCTGCCACATAGGATGGTAATGAGAATTAGAGCGAATGAATCTACAATCTAAGTACGATGACCACCACATAATAAACACACAGGTAACATTCGCTGATGTTATCCATAATGGCCTCCATCCTTAGACAAGACACACTTCCTCTCTGGTTACAAGGAAAAGGTTATAGAAAGTTCTAGGAATTCCTCCAAATTTGTCTTCAATGCAGAATGTTCTGTATACCTGCCCACTCGTCTTCAAAGCTCTACATTTTACCAAATGCCAGGCTGTCTTTCTTTTAATCCTCCCCCCAAAACAAAAAGTTTCATTGGGAATCACCGGAAAAAGTGACGAAAGTTGTAGTTAAGGGCTCTCTGTCAGCCTCAGAAAAAAATCGCCGAGTTCCCAAGGCGATGGCAGGGACCCAAGAACGTATCATAAATCTCAAATTCTGACTCTGAGAGTTCAGGATGTTTTCCATTATCTCAGCACAGCAGTTTTTTATAATTAGTTTAAACTTAAATTTTAATGAGAAAAAGGTTTATTGTTTTAAAACAAATTAAAAAAAAAACACTGGCATTCTCCCTTCAACCACTCTCTCCATTCTTGATTCTAAAGAGGAAACCGCAGCTGTGGGAAATGAGCTACCAAAGGGGGCCACCTAGTGTGAAATAAGTAGACTGATTATTATTTGGAAGACTTTAATGTAAGAGCATGGGGTGAAAGCAGAATATATTATTAAGAGTGACAGTGATGTGCCACACAGACCTATTTTACCAAGAGTGGTAGCCAGATGGTCCCCATTTCCCGTGATAACTAAAGAAAAGGTACACAAATCCTAGCAGGCAGAATGCAAAAGCCAAATTATACCAGTGACAGAGAAATTTCCAACCGGGAGGCGGTGGGACCCATCCTCTCAGAGAGATGTTGTAGATGAGACACTTTGAATGATTTATGCTTTGTGATGTAGGAATGAGGCAGGAAGGGCCTGGATCCCTAGTTTTCAAACTTTTTATTTGTAGTCCTTGCTCTCATTATCCCAAATCATTCCACTAAGAAGAAAAATGCATGCAAGTTCATCTTGCCAGTGCACGCCACGGCTGCACAGAGTGCCTTGCACACAGAGGGCATGGGGTTAGCAACAATTCTAGCTCAGTAACTTGTAGTAAAGGCTAAGAGAGAAGAACAAGAGTTAAAACTTGAAAAGTTAAAATTTGAAAATGTGGCAAGGCAGGCATCCTGGTCACAGTAAATGCTCTTTTGAGACTCTCTTACTCCCTTCCCTGACTCTACTGGGTAGGTTCCACCCTAAAAAGACTTCACTCTGTGAACTAGAACCTCTTCCTTCTACATTCCAATTCAGATTTGGTCATCCTAGAGTTAGAACAACTAGAGAAGCCTGACATTCCTTACCAAGCAGACCTTTCTGAACACTCAACTTGTAAAGCACTAGGTTTTCTGCATCAGCATTCAAACGTGACACCATGATTCCATCTGCTCTCCGGTCCTCATTCACCAACAACCAGGGTGCAAGGGAAGAGCTCAGAGCTAACGCCTCAGGGTGGACGACCAGGCGGTGTGACTTTAGTCACAATCATGAATCATTTGCCATCACCTTCCAACAAATGCAACTGTAACAAGTAATCCTCTACAATTTTTAAGTTCACTTTAATCTTTAGACGTTCATGAATAAGTTTTCAGCTCCTTTCCCATACATGAGACAGCCGCTCCCTCCAGTACCACTTCCTCTCTGTAAGACTTAGCTGCCTGCAACACTCACGTTCACTTACGTGTTTACAAATGTGCACAGGGAGCCTACCATATGCCATGCACTGCTGGACATGCAGTAATAAATAAAAACATGCTCCCTCAGAACTCCCAGGTTAGTGGGATGGGTAACTGAAACGAGGAAGGAAAAGAACATCGCATTTTGACTGGGGGGCCATCAGCAAACACTTTCCTAGTACCCAGAAGTCACGTCATAAGTGACATCTAACAGAACCATAGGAGGAACCAGGTAACTGAGTGCAAGGGCTGGAAGAAGAATAGGCTCTAGACAGAACGGCATGTGCATAGCCCGATGGCAGGAGGGGACTAGGAGCACAAAGCAGGCCAGTGCAAAGGTGCAGCGTGAAAAGAACACAAGCCACGAGGCCAGGCAGGTGGGCAGGCCAGGCCACGCGGGGCCTAGCTTGTTCTTCAGTCACAACTGAATGGTTGCTATACGCTCATTCAGAGCGTATCTGCTGACCATGGATAGCCAGGAACTCTCCAATGACCCAGGAATCAGGAATGAAGAAAACAGACAAGAGACCTCGCTCTCCAGGAAGTTTCCACTCTGATGAGAGAAAACAGACAGCAAATGAGTAAAATATATAGTATGTGCTAAGGACAAGATGGAGATGAGACACCAGGCTTGTTATGGGGCTGAGACGAGGGTACCATTTAAGCAGGTAGGTTAAAGAAGTTCTCATTGATGTTTGGGCAGCAAGATGGCGATGGAGTAGGTGGATGTACCAACCTCCACCTCCCAGAACCAAAGTGGATTACAACTTAATTTTAAGAACCATCATCTGGAAAAACCAACGTTGGACTAAACTAAATGGACTCTTCAACCAAGAAACACTGAAGAAGCCACATGAGACTGGTAGGAAAAGTGAAAACGTGAAGAGGGCTGCCCAGCTCCCGGGAGCGAGCAGCCTGAAGAGACTCACATGGCGGGAAGAGAGGTTAGTGGAGAAGGGAGGGTACTGGGCCTCAGGAACAAATCCCCAGCCTGCAACCCCAGAGCCTAGAAGAAGCAAATGGACAGTATTTAGTTGCAAAACAAGTCAGGATACTGTTTGTGAGAAAGAGACAGATTTCTCAGACCCAAGATTCTTCTTAAAGGGACCGTGCAGAAAACCTCTCTAACAACCACCCACCTGGGGCTCCAGGGGACGGGAGAGAGGAGAGGACCGGAGTAGCAGGAAGAGAGTGTAATCTAGGAGGCACAGGGAGAAACATTTTAAAGCAGAGCCACCCTAGTCCCTGGGCTGAGTCACCCCATAAATCTGAAGTGAATATTTCCTCCGGAAACAGCAATACCAGCAAAGGGAAGTGGGACACTAGTCAAACAAACTCTCCTACGGCACTCAGAGCAGAGTAGCTTAGAAGGAGGGAGCTTTCGGGACTATAATATTGAGTGTTAGGGTCTGAGCTGCAGCACCCCCACCCACACGGCTGAGGGCTCACCTGAGGGTGGGTGGCGGCAGGACATGGAAGCACGGTCCCGTCCACTGGGGCGGAAGCCAGCTGGCCATGACTGAGGCCTGGCATTAGCTCAGTCTTGCCCGGCTGGGGCAGAAGGGACGCACTAAAGCGGTCCGACCTGGCTGCAGGCCAGGCAAGCAAGAGCAAGAGCAGCCACACCTGCAAACCAGCCTGCAGGGGAAAGGCGAAAGCCTGGTAACTGCAGAGACCCGTGGGTGAGTGCAGGCATGCAGCCCCACCCGGCGTGGAGCTGGGGCTTGAGGCTGATGCACTAGCGCGGCTCCGCCAGCCAGCGTCAGCAATGCTCATACCCAAACAGCCGAGGCAGTGGGTGGCGGGCCTCCAGCAGACCACACCTAGGAACACAGAGGCCACATCCATTGGACTCCAGTGGCCATACCTTTCTTATACACAAAAAAATAGGAAGGCAGAGAAATGCAACACAAATGAATCAAGAGAAATCCCCACAAAAAAACTTGAACGAGTCAGATATAACCCCAAATTACTGGATGCAAAGTTTAAAATAATAATTGTTAGGATGCTCCAAGATCTTAAAACAACAACAGATGGTCATACCAAACAACTAAATAAAGAGATAGCAAATATGAAAAAGGACATTGAAATAATAAAAAAGAATCACTCAGAAATGACAAATACAATATCAGAAATGAAGACCACAATGGAAGGAATTAAAAGCAGGATAGATGAAGCTGAGGATTGAATCAGCGAGTTAAAGGACAAGATAAACGAAGGCATGGAAGCAGAGCAGCAAAAAGAAAAAGACTCAAAAAGTCTGAGGAAACTCTAAGAGAGCTCTGTGACAACATGAAGAGAAATAACATCTGCATTATAGGGGTTCCTGAAGAAGAGAAAGAACAAAGAATAGAGACTTTGTTAAATCAAATCATAGCTGAAAACTTCCCTAAATTGATGCAGGAAAAAGTGTCACACAAGTCCAAGAAGCACAGAGAATTCCATTAAAGAGAAACCCAAAGAAACCTACACCAAGACACATCATGATTAAAATACCAAAGCTAACTGATAAAGAGAAAATATTAAAAGCTGCCAGAGAAAAAAAGGCTATCACCTACAAAGGAGCCCCCATAAGGATGACATCCGACTTCTCAACAGAAACACTTGAGGCCAGAAGGGAATGGCAAGAAATATTCAAAGTAACGCAGAACAAGAGCCTATAACCAAGACTACTTTATCTACCAAGGTTATCATTTAAAATTGAAAGAGAAATAAAAAAACTTCCCAGACAAAAAAAATTCAAGAAATTCATTACAACCAAACCAATGCTACAAGAAAAGTTAAGGGGCCTGTTGTAAACATACCAAAGGGGGAAAAGAATACAGCAAAAGAGGAATACAGCTTTAAAGAATAAAATGTCAATATACAACTACATATCAATAATAACCTTAAATGTAAATGTTAAATGATCCAATCAAAAGACATAGGGTAGCTGTGTAGATAAAAAAACAGGACCCATACATATGCTGTCTACAAGAGACACTCCTTAAAACAGAAGGTGCACATAGACTGAAGGTAAAAGGATGGAAAAAACATATTTCATGCAAATGGAAATGAAAAAAAAGCTGGGGTAGCAATACTTAGACAAAATGGACTTTAAAACAAAGGCTATAGTAAGAGATAAAGGTCTCTACATAATGATAAAGGAGCAATCCAACAGAAAGATATAACCATTATAAATATCTACGCACCTAATATAGGAGCACCTAAATATATAGAGCAGACTTTGATGGATATAAAGGGAAAGATCAACAGCAATACTATAATAGTAGGGGATTTCAATACCCCACCAACATCACTAGATAGATCCTCAAGAAAGAAAATAAACAAAGAAACAGCAAATTTAAAGGATCCACTAGATCAACTGCATTTAATAGGTATCTTCAGAACCTTTCACGCTAACGCAGTAGAATATACATTCTTTTCAAGTGCTCATGGTATATTCTCTAGGATAGACCACATGTTAGGGTACAAAAACGGTCTCAACAAATTTAAGAAGACTGAAATCATATCAAGCATTTTCTCTGATCACAATGGCATGAAACTAGAAATCAACCACAACAGAAAAACTGAAAAATACTCAAACACTTGGAAACTAAATAGCATGTTATTATTAACGAATGGGCTAACACTGACATCAAAGAAGAAACAAAAAAATTCCTAGAAACGAATGATAATGAGCACACATCAACTCAAAATTTATGGGACACAGCAAAAACAGTCCTGAGAGGGAAGTTCATAGCATTAGAGGCATACCATAAGAAGCTAAAAAAAGCTCAAATAAACAACTTGACTCTGCATCTAAAAGAACTAGAAAAAGAACAGCAAGTAAAGCCCAAAGGTAGTAGAAGGGAAAAAAATAATAAAGATCAGAGTGGAAATAAATGACATAGAGGCTAAAGAAACAATACAGATGATTAATGAAACCTGGTTTTTTGAAAACGTAACAAGATTGATGAACCTTTAACCACACTCACCAAAAAGAAAAGAGAGAGGACTCAAATAAAATTAGAAATGAGAGTGGAGAAATAACAACTGACACACAGAAATAAAAAGGATTGTAAGAAAATACTATGAAGAACTGTATTCCAAAAAATTAGATAACCTAGATGAAACATACAAATTCCTTGAAACATATAATATTTTAGAAATCAATCTGGAAGAATCAGAAAACCTAAACACACTGATTACAACAAATGAGATAGAAACAGTGATTAAAAACACTCCCAACAAACAAAAGCCCTGGGCCAGATAGCTTTACAAGTGAATTCTACCAAATATTCAAAGAAGAACTAACTCCTATCCTTCTCAACCTATTTCAAAAAAAGTCAAGAGGAAGGATGACTTCCAAGCTCCTTTGATGAGGCGAGCATAATTCTGATTCCAAAACCAGGCAAAGACAACACAAAAAAAGAAAATTATAGGCCAATATCCCTGATGAATTTAGATGCTAAAATCCTCAACAAAATATTAGCAAACCAGATTCAGCAATATATGGAAAAAATTATACATCATGATTAAGTGGGATTTATTCTGGGGAGGCAAGGCTGGTACAATATTTGCAAATCAATCAATGTGATTCATCACATAAATGAAAGGAAGGAGAAAAACCATATGATAATTTCAATAGATACAGAAAAAGCATTTGATAAAATCCAGCACCCATTCATGATCAAAACTCTCAGGAAAGTGGGAATACAGGGAACATACCTCAACATGATAAAGGCCATCCATGACAAACTCACAGCCAACATCATACTCAATGGGCAAAAATTAAAAGCGATTCCCCTTAAGATCAGGAACAAGGCAGGGGTGCCCCCTTTCACCATTCTTATTCAACATAGTACTGGAAGTCCTAGCCAAAGCAATCAGACAAGAAGAAGAAATAAAATGCATCGAAATTGGAAAAGAAGAAGTAAAACTATCATTATTTGAAAGATAATATGATATTGTATATAGAAAACCATAAAGTCTCAGTCAAAAAACTACTGGACCTGATAAATGAATTCAGCAAGGTGGGAGGATATAAAATTAATACTCAGAAATCAGAGGCATTTTTATACACCAACAATGAACTCTCAGAAAGAGAAATTAAGGAAACAATTCCCTTGCAACAAAAAAAAAATAAAGTACCTAGGAGTAAATTTAACCAAGGTGATTAAAGACTTGTACTTGGAAAATTATAAAACATTAATAAAAGAAATCAAGGAAGATATAAACAAGTGGAAGCAGATACCGTGCTTATGGTTAGGAAGAATAAACATTATTAAAATGTCTATATTACTCAAAGCAATTTATAAAATTCAATGCAATACCAATTAAAATACCAATGACATACTTCAAAGATATAGAACACATATTCCAAAAATTTTTATGGAACCAAAAGAGAACACGAGTAGTCTCAGCAATCTTGAAAAGGAAGAATAAAGTGGGAGGTATCACACTTCCGGATATCAAGTTATACTAAAAGGCTACTGCACTCAAAACAATTTGGTACTGGCATAAGAACAGGCATATAGATTAATGGAACAGAATAGAGAACCCAGAAATAAACCCACACCATTATGGACAACTGATATTTGACAAAGGAGGTAAGAGTATACAATAGAGTAAAGACAGTCTCTTTAACAAATGGTATTGGGAAAATTGGATAGCTACCTGCAAAAAGTGAAACTAGACCACCAACTTACACCATGCACAAAAATAAACTCAAAGTGGATAAAAGACTTAAATGTAAGCTGTGAAACCATAAGCATCTTAGAAGAAAACATAGGCAGTAAGCTCTCCAACATCTCTCGCAGCAATATATTTGCTGATTTATCGCCACAGGTAAGTTAAATAAGATAGAATAAACAAATGGGAATATATCAAATTTAAAAGCTTTGCACAGCTAAAGACAACAAGAACAGAAAAAAAGACAAACCACACAACGAGAGAACATATTCGATAATACATCTGATAAGGGGTTAATAACCAAAATTTATAAAGAACTTGTAAAACTCAACACCAGGAAAACAAACAATCGAAGAAAAAAATAGGCAAAAGAAATGAATAGACATTTCTCCAAACAGGACATACAGATGGCCAATAGACAGATGAAAAAGTGTTCAACATCACTAATCATTAGAGAAATGCAAATTAAAACCACAATGAGATTTCACCTCACACCTGTCAGAATGGTGCTCATTAGCAAAACAACACAGGACAAGTGCTGGTGAGGATGTGGAGAAAGGGGAACCCTCCTGCACTGCTGGTGGGAATGCAGACTGGTGCAGCCACTGTGGGAAACAATGTGGAGATTCCACAAAAAATTAAAAATGGATCTGCCTTTTGACCCAGCCATCCCACTTTTAGGAATATATTCCAAGAATACCGTATCACCAACTGAAAAAAAGAAATGCACCCACATGTTTATGGCAGCATTGTTCACAATAGCGAAGACCTTGAAACAGCCCAAGTGTCCGTTAGTGGATGAGTGGATTAAAAAGCTGTGGTACATATATCCAATGGAACACTATGGGGCCATGATAAGAAGGAAATCTTACCTTTTGCGTCAACATGGATGGACATGGAAACTATTATGTTAAGTGAAATAAGCCAGGCAGAGAAAGAAAAATATCATATGAGCCCACTCATTTGAGGAATCCAATAAACAATGTGAACTGAGGAACGAATTTGAGACAGAGGAGAGATCAAAGGGACCAGAGGAAAAGAGGACAGAGGGAAAGGGGATGATAGGATGGGATAAACCTGAAGGGAAGGGGGGAGGGCACTAAGGGGAGAGGGACAAGGGAGATGTTGAGGGGAATACAGGGGAGGGGAGATGCACTCAGGGCAACACTAGAATCTATGTAAACACAAAAAATTAAAATCAATAATAATAAAAAAAGTTCTCATTGATAACTGGCATTAGAACAGAGACCTGATATATGTGCAAAGGCCCCAAGGCAAAGGCTTGCTTAGCATCCTGAGGAATCACACAGAGGCCAACACAAGGTCAGACACAGCAGCAAGAAAGCAGGTCAAACAGTGTCTTGCAGGTTAAAAAAAAAAACTTTTTTACTCTTGAGATGGGAAATCTTTGGATGGTTTTACAGAGAAAAGGGTTGTAATCTGACTTCTCTTTAAAAATGATTGCTCTAAGCCTTTTCAGGTAGCTCAGTTGGTTAGAGCTTCATCCCAATATGCCAAGGTTGTAGGTTCAATCCCTGGGCAGGGCACATACATATAAGAATCAACCAATGAATGAATAAATAAATAGAACAACAAATCTATGTTTCTCTCTTTCTTCCTCCCCCCCCCCTCTCTTCCTTCCTCTAAAATCAGTAATTTAAAATAAAATAAAAATGATTCCTCTATATCAGGGCTAGTCAACCTTTTTATACCTACCGCCCACTTTTGTATCTCTGTTAGTAATGTAACTTTATAAAATTTATAAAGCAGAGCTACAGCAAGTTAAAGCATATAATAATAATTACTTACCAAGTACTTTATGTTGAATTTTTGCTAAGTTTGGCAGAATAAATCTTTATAAAACAACTTACTATAGTTAAATCTATATTTTTATTTATACTTTGGTTGCTCCGCTACCACCCACCATGAAAGCTGGAACGCCCACTAGTAGGCGGTAGGGACCAGGTTGACTACCACTGCTCTATATAATGTGCTAGAAGGCTGTGGAGGAGTGGAGGGTAGGAATGAACCAGTTGGAAGACTATAGCTATAATTTAGGGGAAAGATAACAGTGGAGCCAGTCAAACATTACAGAAAAACTTTTCAGGTACAATCAACAGGATATACTAATGGCTGGGAGGTGCAGTAAGAGAGAAAGAGAAGATTTAAGGATGACCCTAAGGGTTTTAGCCCAAGCAATTAGAAGATTGTATCAATCCTTACTGATAGAACACCTAGAGAAATGCAGGTTTGGGCTGAAAATTAGTTTTGTTCTGGATATGTTAGGTTTAAGATGCCTAACAGAAATCAACTAGGGATTCCAGTATAAGATTATACATAGATATATGAGTCTGAGTTAGAGGTAGAAGTAAAGGCCAAAGACACAAATTAGGGAGTAGTGTACAGATGCAATCAAAGCCATGAGACCACTCACGGGAGGAAGTCGGAAGAAAGGAGAGGTCTGAGAACTGGACACTCCAATATTAAGAGGCTGGGCAAAGAGGAACAATCAACTGGACTGAAGATGAATGGCCTGTGTGGTCAAAGGAGATGGGTCATGAAAAACTGCCCGGTGCAGCATAGACTGGACTGGATGGGAGCAAGAGCGGACACAGGAAGACCAGTGCAGGATGCTGCAACAGTCACACAGGCCTGCGGCCTGGGCCAACTGAAGGGTTTCTGCCTGATACAATGTCCCCCAAGGGAGAGTACAAAAATGCCCACAAGACTGACAAAGACTGGCATTCAAAAAGGAGCCTGCATCTCAAAGGGATATCTGAGCCTGCTATACTGCCTAGTGCTTTGTATAAACACAATCTTTACGATTTCATAAATGCCACCGCTTCTAACTGGGTCTCTTGTTGATCAAATCCCCATAACATCTGACAGTTATGCAGAAACCAGGACAGCAGCACAGGTGACATAAGCTGGCAGAGAGGATCTGGGTGACCAAGATGAGGCAGTTACTCAAGGGGTAGCAATGCCAGGATCTGTGAATGGTCTAACTAAGGGGAAGGGCAGTAGAGGGAGGAATCAAACATTAACTCCCAGGTTTCTCTGTCTTACAACAGGTGATGCTACCAGTCAATTACTCAGAGGACCCAGGTGGGAGAAGCTTGTAAAAGTTCAGTCTTAAACTTGCAGAGAGGCTGAGAAGGCAGCTGCTACTGGAGCTCAGAAAAGAATCGGACTGATGAGATCTGTCATCTGCTATGGAGTGAAACTGGTCACATACACAGGAAAAGGTTACCTAAGAAAGACTCGAGCAAGAAAGAAAATAGCCTCAGAGTGAGCCTTTTGGGCACCAGAATAGTCATCAGCTATACAGGATAAAGTAAGCCTTCAGAGGAGGGAGAGGAGCTCAAGAGGAGAGAGAAAACCCGAGAAGGTGCAGCATGACAAGCTCGCACAAGACGGTGTTCAAGGAGAAAGGAGGCAACCACACTCATCACTGAGGTCACATCTTTTTAAACACATATAATATTTAACTGAAGATAGGTCATCTTTGTTTTGCCAGCAGAATTGGTAGTCCTGTTGATTATTACCACAGCTTTCTGTGAATACAGTTAATAAAAACTACTCTAGTATGATTTTGTCATTTGTTAACATCTTTCTAATAAGCCATCCAAAATTGTGTAATTTTAAGACAGCAAGGCTGATGAACATATTTTGGATACAACTACAGTTAAGGCATTGAAACGACTTTGGAAAGAACACAAAACTAGAGTCTGTCAGTCCTGCTTTTACCTTTACCTAGACCAGGGGTCCCCAAATTACGGCCCGTGGGCTACATGCGGCCCCCTGAGGCCATTTATCCGGCCCCCGCAGCACTTCATGAAGGGGCACCTCTTTCATTGGTGGTCAGTGAGAGGAGCATGGCTCCCATTGAAATACTGGTCATTTTGTTGGTTTAAATTTACTTGTTCTTTATTTTAAATATTGTATTTATTCCCGTTTTGTTTTTTTACTTTAAAATAAGATATGTGCAGTGTGCATAGGGATTTGTTCATAGTTTTTTATAGTCTGGCCTTCCAACGGTCTGAGGGACAGTGAACTAGCCCCCTGTGTAAAAAGTTTGGGGACCCCTGACCTAGACCTTGGACAGAGCTTAATAAGCTTTGGTTTCATCATGTGCTCAACGCTGGGGATACGATGTGTGTGAGTGTGTGTGAGTGTGTGTGAGTGTGTGTGTGTGTGTGTGTGCAGTGACTAAGACAGGAAGCCGTAACCCTGTTGATCTATATAACATCCCACCTCCATAAAATCTGAGAGTCCATTAATAATTTTGTGTGTGTTTAAGTCACTCCAATTTCAGCAGTGGCCTCTATATGGCCAAAAAATGAATTACTACTTCAAACCATTTGGTTTGGTTTGGCCATTTCTCAGATCAACCAGATTGTCTGACAGCTACAAAGTCTATTCCCTAGTGGAGGATCCTGAAAAAGCATTTACTGATTCCCCAACACAGAGAAAGAGTCAAGAGATGCTAGTTTATTTCTGGTGCATGCTTATATGTTCTTAAGGATCTAATATTAATTCAAGAAGAAAGCACTTTCTTTTCCATCCAAAAGCAGTTAACTTTAAATGGCAATCAAACTAATTTAAACTTAGAGTACTGCTGATTTCCCATATAATGACACATGGGGTTTGGTAGAAGCACAATAAATATTCATTGAGTGGGTAAATGAAAGGACTGTATTTGGTTGGGCTCAGAAATTCTGCTGAAAAATTACATTTAAACATAGCCAAATCACCATATTCTCCCTAATTCTAATATTTGTATCTCATATAAACTATTTCCAGGGTTGATAGTTGCAGATATAAGATCCAATTCTATTCAAAGCAAAGCAAGCATAAAATTTGTAGAAATGCAAAGTACAAAAGACTTACCATTCACTGCTTCAAGCATAACAAAAAAGAGTCTACACTAATAAACCATAATATAGTGTTCTACTACCGTAGCCCTCCCACTTCCAAAGGGAATACTTTCCAAGATCCCCAATGGATGCCTCAAACTGCAAAAGGTACCAAAACCTATACATACTATGTTTGTCTATACATACATATCTATGATAGAGTCTAGTTTATAAATTAGGCACAGTAAGAGATTAACAATAATAAAATAGAAAAATTATAACAATATACTGTAATAAAAGTTTTATGAATGTGTTCTCTCTCTCTCTCTTAAAATATACTATTGTACTGTACTCACCTTCCCACTCGAAGGAAGCACTTTCTGGCTTTTCTTTGGCATTTCCGAATTGCCAGCATCACTACTCCTGCACTCTGGGGCCATTAGTAAGTAAAATAAGGGTAACTTGAACACCGCATTTATTGATTCCCTAAAATGAAGTCAGTCTACTGAGTGACTAGTGAGTGAGGAGGTAACCTATACGACAGGATACACTAGACAAAGGGATGACTCACATCCTGGGCAGGAGCAGAACGGCACATTTCATCACACTACTCAGAACTGTATGCAATTTAAAACTTATGAATTGTTTACTGGAATTTTCCATTAAATATTTTCAGACCATGGTTGATCACAGGTAACTGAAACCGCAGAAAGCAAAACCGCAGATAAGGTGAGATGACTGTATTTTTCCCTTGCCCTGTAACATACTGGCCTTCTCAATGCCCAACTCTAGAGGTACTGCTCAAAGGTTATTCCTTATGGCTTGGGAGACCATCATGACCGGCTTCCAATGTTTTGTTCACCACTCCAGTTATATTATTGATCAATAATAAGCTCAATAAAGTTTTATACAATGAGACAAAAGTGAGAGGAATGGGGACTTTCACTTTGTCCATAAATCAAACCTGGTCTCTGTAAGTCTCTTTCAACTCCACTGTATTCTACAAACTGTTGAGTAACCCTATGGCCTATCTTCTAATTTTTCATGTTTAATATTTGCTCCCCCCATGAAGCCTAGCTCAATGTCTTGAACAAAGCAATCATTAAGTGAAAAAGTATGAGTTCTTAACAGTATTCTTTTGCCTTGTACACAATTTGCATAATGAAATAAAAAAAAATCAATACGCTATGCATGCTAAAGTCACCAAGAACTAACTCATCGATTCTATAAATAGATACTTGACTCTTCTGACCTTCACTCTCTATTTTACAGCAATCTAATTGGAGGGAATTAAGATAAACTCACAGTTAAGTGTCCTTCATGATGATCTGGGAAATGAATGAATAAGTACTCTGTGGCGACCAGTTGCATTATGGAGTCACCTAGGAATTCCATTCTCTGGTTGTGGCCTCTGAGTAAAGAAGCATCAGTGTAAAGGGGTCAATAAGTACTTATTCAAAAAAAAAACACACCAGAATTTTTTAAAACACATTTTAAAAGGTAACATATCTATTCATCTTGCTTTAAAGCAGGGGTTGGGAACCTTTTTGGCTGAGAGAGCCATGAACGCCACATATTTTAAAATGTAATTCCGTGAGAGCCATACAATATGTTTAACACTAAATACAAGTAAATGTGTGCATTTTATGTAAGACCAACACTTTTAAAGTACAATAAGTCTCTGAATTCTTTTTAATAACGTTGTTATGCTGATGCTAACCAATAATGAATAAAGTACTTCCTACCATTAATGCGACTTCTGGTGCTGCATGGTTTTGCTGATGGCTATGTAGTCTGGTTTATAGGTGGTGAGGTTAAGCTTCAGGCAGGCACTGAGACTTCCATCCATTAAATGTGATCGTAGGTTGGTCTTAATGTTCTTTAGATGTGAGAAAGACTGCTAACATGTATATGTAGAGCCAAACATTGTCAGTACAGCAATACTCACACACTGCAATATGTGATATGTGACAGGAAGTGCGTTCCAAGTTTTGACAATCAGCTGGTCCACAGGTTGAAGTTTTTTCATTTCTCCCCACCTGTGTTTGCTTGCCAACTCTGCTTGCTGTCCTGCAAGTCTTTCCAAATCTTCATTCAGTGACTTGAACTTATTCACCCACATGTCTGAGGCCTTCAGGTCAGCAGCTTGTAGCTCAAAATCTCTGACGGAAACACCAGGGATTTAACTCAGGTTGGCACTGTCCACTGCACACTCGTGTGGATGGGTGATGAACTTAAAAAGATGAGTGCGCTCACAAAATTTTCCAAAGTGTGCTTTGAATGACTGCAGGAGATTAGATGTGAAGCCCGCTAGCTGCTGGAGATCAAGATGTTGAGCAGGGTCATTCGCTGTGCACGCATCTTTAAACTCTCCCAGTTTTTCAAAGTGTAGTAAACCAGTGGTCCCCAACCCCCGGGTCACGGACCGGTACCGGTCCGTGGGCCATTTGGTACTGGTCTACAGAGAAAGAATAAATAACTTACATTATTTCTGTTTTATTTATATTTAAGTCTAAACAATGTTTTATTTTTAAAAAATGACCAGATTCCCTCTGTTACATCTGTCTAAGACTCACTCTTGATGCTTGTCTCGGTCACGTGATACATTTTTCCGTCTCATCCTAAAGCGGGTCCATGAAAATATTTTCTGACATTAAACTGGTCCGTGGCCCAAAAAAGTAAATGTAGTAAATGACCTGTTTCAATGCTGGCGATGAAGAGTTCCAGCTTGTTTTCAAATGCAAACACTGCTTGTTGAAGGGATAAGACTGTATTTCCAACGCCTTGCATTTTCACACTAAGCTGGTTCAGATGTTCAGTCATGTCCACGAGGTAGTAGAACTTCAGGAGCCACTCAGTGTTAGCTAACTCAGGATGCTCGACGTTTTTCATTTCAAGAAAAGTCCAGATTTCACTCACACAAGCCGTGAAACGGCTGAGCACCTTCCTTCTTGACAACCAACACACACTGCTGTGCAGAAGCAGACCAGGATAATTATTCCCAACTTCATCCAGCAGTGTTTTAAACTGGCGATCATTTAAAGCTCGGGCAACAATAAAGGTGACCACCAGAATGACCAGCGACATCACTTCACCAAGCTGCTTGCCACACATCTGAGCATAAAACGCCTCCTGATGTAGGATGCAGTGAAAACTTAGGATGGGTCTCTTTTCATGTTCACGAAGAAGCGCTACGAATCCTCTGTTTTTCATCACCATGCACGGAGCACCATCAGTACACACCAAAATAAGTTTATCCATCGGTAGATGTTTTTCTTTAGTGAACTCAGTGAAAGACTTGAATAAATCTTCCCCTCTTGTTGTCTCTTTCATAGGCAAAACAGCAAGACTTTCCTCACATAGTGTGTCACCAAGAGCATACCCTGCAATCACGCTGAACTAGGATAAATGGCTTACTTCTGTTGACTCATCCAAAGCGAGAGAAAAGAATGGTGCTGCATTTATGTCCTTCACTTGTGTTGCCTCAATTTGATTTGCCATCATGATGGTATGATCATGAACAGTTCTTGCTGACAGAGGCATGTCTTTTATTCGTTTGATTATCTTGTCTTTATCTGAAAAGTCATCAAAAAGTTCACTGGCAACATCAAGCATGAATGTTTTGGCATACCCCCATTGTGAATGGCTTTCTGTTTCTCACAATTGCTAAAGCACCAGCAAAGCTAGCCGAGTTCCAGTCACCTTGTTGGGTCCAAACACAGAGTTGCTGCTGACTAGCTTGCACTCTGCACAGTAGCTCTTGACATGCTCTCTTCCTGCTGTCCCCCGCTGGATATTTCGATGCAAATGTAGTATGGCATGTATCGAAGTGCCGCTTTATATTTGACCGTTTCATCAATGCAATTTTATCATTGCATATTAGACACACTGCAGAACCTGCTCTCTCCACAAAGGCGAATTCCTCTGGCCATTCCTGCTGAAAAGTACGATACTCCTCATCTTTTTTTCTTTTTAGTCATCTTCTTTGTCAAAAGGGTTTCTGCAATTAGCTAGCTAACTACTTGATTAAAAAGGAGGAAAGTTTACTTCCTGACCTCACAATGACCCATGTACGTTATACATTATCCAATAAAAATTTGGTGTTGTCCCAGAGGACAGCTGTGATTGGCTCCAGTCACTCACAACCATGAACATAAGCGGTAGGAAATGAGTAGATTGTAATAAAGAATGTTTTATATTTTTAGTGTTATTTTTTTTATTAAGGATTTTTCTGCGAGCCAGATGCAGCCATCAAAAGAGCCACATCTGGCTTGTGAGCCATAGGTTCCCGACCCCTGCTTTAAAGCATAAAACAAAATACAATTACCTAAGATCCCTCAACTGAGAAGAGCTCTATGTCAACACAGGTTGAGTTTCAAAAAAGAGTAAAGTGAGTACTATCTAAGGATTAAACAACTGCTCCAGTAAAGAATGGTATATACTGCCAAACCAGAACCCAAGGAGTATCAAGTGAAAGATAAAGTAGACAACAATCTTGTACAGACAATCTCTAATAGACAAAACAAGTAAAAAGTCCAAGAATTTCCTCTGCTTTAACTTTTTATTGAAATAAAGGGGTGGGCAAAAGTAGGTTTATAGTCGTGAGGACACGAAACAGTTTATTCGTGTGTTATTTTTATTAATTTGTACTTTGCCATATGAACAACTGTAAACCTACTTTTACCCAGCCCTGTATACACTCCATTAATCAAATCTGGAATCTAGGATAAGAACACTGAAAAAACTATGATAAGGTTCTTTAATCTTTACAGTTTAAAGAACATTTGATTTGAAGAAGAGAGCCAAAAATTGAATAAAAAACAGCAAGCAAAGAAATAACATTTTGGTTATTTTATTTATTATTATACTAGCCCATCTTCAAATAACTGATTGAGCAAGGGTTGGAGGGCCACACTCAGCCCATGGCCTGTTTCTGTCAATACATTTAACTGGGACCCAGCCATGTTCACTCTTATACTTTTTCTGTGGCTGCCTTTATGCTACTACGGTAGAATCACACCTCATGGCCTATACAGACCAAAATATTTAATATCAGCCCCTTCACAGAACAAGTTCTTACTTCCTTCACACTTCTCTTACACTTTATGAAGAAATGTGATGAGTGACAATAGAACCGAACATAACTGATTGGAGCCTATCTCCTTGTCCATGCCAGTGTCTGGCTATTTATCCATCTCACAATTTCCTAGAAATATGTTTGAAATCCCATTTGTTTTAAAGGGTACACAGCAACGGTTTGGGATTGCTTATTTAAATGGTCCCAATGGAACTACATGGGTACTTTTTTTTTTTTTAATAAATTTTTATTAATGGTAATGGGATGACATTAATAAATCAGGGTACATATATTCAAAGAAAACATGTCTAGGTTATTTTGTCATTAAATTATGTTGCGTACCCCTCACCCAAAGTCAGATTGTCCTCCGCCACCCTCTATCTAGTTCTCTGTGCCCCTACATGGGTACTTTTAACTCACAGGGTCAGATGGTTAAATCCCACAGTTCTCAATGTGAATGCTCTTGCCAGAAGTCGAACATGGGTAAAAATTACTCCAATTGCTTCTTCAAACTCAGTAAGTTTCTGTAGCACTGGAGAAGTCTCAATAAGTTGTCGATCAGTATTTGGCTCTTGTAGCTACAGGAAAAGAGAAATAAATAAAAATCACATACAGTTTTTGGTTACAAGAGTAATTATCAATTCTAGGATAGTGTCTTGTAAATTCTTTCTTTCATAGGCAGAAATTTTTGAAAGGCCAATAAAACATGGAAGCTTCTCTCTCATCCCTTAGAATGGCAAACAAACCTAATATTTAAAGAAGTTTCAAGTAATATTTTCCAATCTTCTATCAAATTTCAAGGCCAAGTACTGTACACAGTTCAAACTCCAAAGTATTCTACTAACTCTCCTAGGAAAGGGTGAGCCAAGGAACTGCCAATGGACAAGACACACAGTGGTTCTCAAACTCAGAGGTCATCAGAACCCTTGTAGGGCTTATTACATACACATGGCCAGCACTCCCCCCCTCGCCCCCTTGAGTTTCTGATTCAGCATGTTTGGGGTAAGGACCAAAATAGGCCTTCCTGGTAAGGTCCCTGGTAACAGAGATGCTGCTGGCTGGGGGCTGCCCTTTGAGAACCACTGCATTAGAGTAACTTGACTACTGTGTGTCTTCTAGGGACCAACCTATTTTGGCAAATGAGCATCATCTCTAGAACTGTTTCACCTTACAATAGAGAGTATTATATCAGTAGGCAGGTGCTCAACATAATAATGAGCCTTTAACAACTGGCAGAGAGCAAATAGAAAAGTGTAACTGAAAATTTCCAACAACTCTGGGCAATTTCACATTAATAAAATATTTCTAAAGTACTTTGAATTAATGCCATTTATTACTGTAAAGGCTCCCATGAGAGAGGTCGGTCACTAGTAATTATTCTTATTATATATAATATACATATATCCATATATAACAATATGGATATATAAGGATAGATACATCTATCTCCAAAGTAAAATAGAAAAAAAGCAAAGAATAGCAAAAATTTTTAAACCAACTGGGGAAGAGGATGTCACCACATATAGATCTTTTAAATTCTAAAATCCTGAGTAAAAAGTTATCATACTGTAGTAAAGTTTTAACTTATAATATGTTTTCTGTAATCTGAGTCTAAGCCTGCAATTTCTAAGGTTCAAATCAGGTGACACTTGTGCAATGTTAATTTAGTATTTGTTCTTCTTTGCAATAAGCCCAGACTTGCTTCTATATCTTGTCTCCAACAGCAGGCATGTAGATATACAGGCATCAACATATACTTTGAGTATTACTCTTGGGGGGAGGGGAGAGGCCAAACCACAACCACAGAAATAGTTCTTCCTGCCTCGTAAGGGAAGGTGTCCCAGGCCCCACGCCATCCAGACCACATAAATGCAATGTATGGGATCATTTTGGTATTTGTTCTGAAGTTTTCCACTTCTGACACCCAGCTTAAAGTCATAATGCCACTGAAGGGAAGCTAAGGATAAAAGCAGGAGGGGAAAAAGCAAACTGAAGTAAGACGATTACCGAGAGTCACAAAGCTCTCTGCAGACCAGGCGCACTTACCTGGAGTGGGTGCAGAGGATAATTGAGCCAGACTTCGCGCAGGTCCTGGAAAATGGAGTGGGGCCTTTAGTGCTCAAGGGAGCCATTTACCACCTCTAGAGTACTAAATAAAATGCCATTATGTGAAATACCGAACTATTTCAGATGCTGACTCCACTTACTGCAAATTCAATAGTGCTAGCAAACTAATTTTTATCTAAAGTGTAGTCACCACTCAAACCGCCTGTAGTGACTCTAATTAGCCTATTAAGCTGGGTAGGAAAAGAGCCACCCCATCCCCAGGAGTCAAAGACACCTCTGAAAACTAAGTTACACATTTGCTTAACCTAATACACTGGATTAAGTTGCTATTTTAATCATATTTTTTTAGTTTACCATTCCCCAGAACTGTGCATCAGCTGTGCCTTTTGTAATGAAAACCCATCTCAAATGTCCTTTATTTCAGGTACTTATTCATTATCATAGGAGCTGTCTGAGACGGAGTGAAAAACATCCTGTACCCAGTCCATAAAGTCTTAGATCGATAAGACCACACTTTTACTGTGAGTCACGGCACACGTTTACGTAAAAAAAGGGAAAGAGTGACTTTTATGGAGAAGCCCAGTACGTTATTTCCTCAGGATTAAAGTGTTTTTCCTTCAGTTTCAGACTCTAGGGAGCATCTGACTGAATCTACTTTCTGGCCTTATGATAGGTTTTTGAAATAAATGAGAGGGAAAAAATATTTTTTTAAATCTAGGGATTGGGAAGAAGTACAGGAAAATTTGCTATCGCTTGTGACACACATGATGACAAAGTGAAATAAAACATCTGACACTTCTGTACAACTGGAATCATAATAAAATATACCTAGGACTTTTTTTTGCCAATATTAAAAAATGCTTAAATATCAAACTGTTCTTTTAAAGCATTTTTAAAAACTTCTCTTAACCAAATCAATAACGTTTCCCTTGAATTCTCTGTGGCATGAATCACACTGAATGTCACTCCCTTGCGACTTGCCCGTTTTCTGGGTGCTTTATTTTCTCCTCCTATACCCAAAGGAGCCTTTCCTGGACCTCTGCCTTCCTCCCAACCTCCCCATCACCAGCTCCGCTGCCGAGCTCCACACCCCCACTACTGCAGCTACGGCCTCAGTGTGCATCACTTGTTCATCTCTGCTGCCTCATCCAAGCCACCAGTCCGTAACTCTACATGACTTAGTGAGCATCTTTGACCTCACACCCAAACGGCCAAATAATAACTTTACGCCTTTCCTTAAACTGGGGAGTGTGGTGATAGGAAAGGCCGCAGGCTTAGGAGTCAGGCAACCCGGGTGCACTTGAGTCCATGCTGGCAAACACATAACTGCTCAAAATACCCCTTTCCTCAAGTGTAAGACAAGGACAATCACAGCACCTATTGCAAAGTGCTTTCAGACACCCCAAAGTACTAAACCAGGGCTGGCACACAGAACACGCTACTATCAGTAATGAGGATATTAACAGTAGTGACAAACACCTATCTCTTCCAACCAACTCTAATCTTCAACGCTCAAAGTTCTCAGATTTCTTGATTCACCTTTCTCCTGTGTGTTTCTCACTCAAAAACCCCAATTTCTGCTTTAAGATCTGCTGCCAGACATCATGGTATAACAGCTTAACTCCTCCCTCACAACACACTATTTCTTTTCTTTAAATAAGAGAGGGAGATAGTGGGACAGACTCACACATATACCCCAACCAGAATCCAGTCAGCAACCCCTGATGCTCCAATCAACCAAGTTATTTTTAGTGCCTGAGGCTGATGCACTCAGACCAACTGAGCTATCCTCAGCACCCAGGGCCGATGCTCGAACCAACTGAGCCACTGGCTGCGAGAGGTGAAGAGGGAGAGAAGGGGGAGAGAAGCAAAGAGTTGCTTCTCATATGTGCCCTGACTGGGAATCGAACTTGGGACCTCCATATGCCAGGCTGATGTTCTAACCACTAAGCAAACCAGCCAGGGCTACAACACACTATTTCAACTGCACCCACCACCTTAATCCACCCTGCACACAGAGATGAGGTTCTTCTGTACCTCGAGGTCAGAGAAAAATTCCTAGAAAAGATCTAGATTGGAATCCCAGTTCTACCCTTTCCTAGCTTTTAGGTAAAGTCTCCACCTTCAGTTTGCACTTCTGGAAAATGTTCGATGACTCTTGGGACACTTGTTCATGCGTATATTTTTAGTGAATACCTCTTATGTCTCAGCTTACTCAGATGAATAAGACACTATCCCTGTCCTCAAAGAAGCCTAGTGGGGAAGAATAAAGGTAAATAAGTATAATTTAGTAAACTTAGTTCAGCTCTATAATAGAGATACACGTTACGTGCTAGGACAATGATGCCTGCAGGTGCCAGATAAAACTACAAAGAGAAGGTGACTCTTCAGATGTATCCCGAAGAACTAAGTGAACAGCAGCGGGAGATAACTAAAAACAGGGCACCATCAATGCACAAATAAGCCTTGCCGTGTGCAGGCACAAAGGGTAGTCTAATAGGCAGAGCACAGGGCAGTGAAAATACTCTCTATGACATGATGCTGGATACTTGTATTGATACATCTGCCCAAACCTACAGGATGTAGAGTAGCAAGAGTGAATCCTCACTGTGGAGTATGTGGAATCCTCACTGAATCCTCTGTGGAGCTTGTGGAATTCTATGTGTCAATGTTCACTGAGTGTAATGAATGCACCACTCTGGGCAGGGAGCTTGATAGAATGGAGGAGGCTATGCCCATGTGAGGCAAAGACTATATGGTCAATTTCAGTGCCTTCTGCTCAATTGTGAACATAAACCGCTCTTTGAAAAAATTTTTAATTAAAAGAAGGTAAATCCTAGAATGGCACAGAGGGAGTAAAAAGAAAGGAGACTGAAAAACTAGGTGGGCATTGAATTATGAAAACTATTAAATGCCATGTTGTATAGTACACAGACTGGCAGGCAGTACAGAAATCAAGGATTTGAAACTGGAAAGACTGTAATCAAATCTGTGCCTTAAAAAGAAGATGACACTAAATGTAGAATGAAGGATGCACTGGAAGTGAGGAATGGCGACCAGTGAAATATCCCGGTGGCGACGAGGAGGACAAACATTACAGCAGCTGAACGGCCAAGAGCAAACCAAGTCGAGAGATAATGGGAACAGAACCGACAGGAGTTCGCAACTGAATGGATACAGAGAGAAAAAAGTGTATGGATAAAAGATCCTCAGATTTCTAGTTTAGATCATAAGAGTAAAAGAAGAGAAGGATGTTTAGGGTGAAGGTGATGAACTCGAACACTGAAACTGTTGAAATGAGGTGCCTATGAAACACCTATGAGAATCTACCCAGCGGCAATTTGAGGACACTTCTTCCAGTTTCTAGACACCGGTACAGATATGTAAAGACAAAAATAGATGGGGGTGTAGGAGACAAGGAAAGTCTACCCAGTAACTGCTCCCATCTTTCTAAGAGGGTCACTGGGACGACCAAATTGCAACAACGGCTCTGACTGTACTGGGTAAACCGTGAAGGGACACACAAACCAGAAAACACAGAAATGACAAAAACTATCTGGGGTTGAAGGGTGAACATCAACCCAGGCGGAGAAAGAGGAAAAAGCCCCACTATTACAGGGCAGAGAGGACGACACAAATACACCAGCTGCAAGGTTTGGGAGCCACGTTTCCCTCAGGGCCTGGGAGCAGCTGTAAAACTCCAGGGCCACTGCTTTCCTGCCAGCGCTGCCCTCTGACCTGCTTTGCCACGTCTTATCCCCTAAATAAAGATTACTGGCAACATTCAAACTGCCCTTGGCTCCTGACAGCACCCAATCCCAAAGTAATCCCTTGCCTCTTCTAATCCAGCCTCAGATAAGGCAACCAATCAGGAATGGACCCTTGCTTCCCTGGCCCTCCTTAGCACCGGTCAGCACTAGCCCGGGTTCAGCCAGGACAAGGATGCCCACTTCCCTCTCATGAGTGCCCCCCCCCCCCCCACGGAATCAGTAATTCTGACTTTGTCAGCCTACAGAGCTGTCCCTGGCTGTCTTGGGCTGATTAGGCTTTCACAATGCCATTACTTAAAAAAATGTACAAAGGTTTGCCAACATCTCTCACAGATAGTACTACAACAACAAATGTAAACATATATGCAGATGTCAAATGAGTTAGAATGTCTGGGTGTGCGCACCTGACCCTGCTGAAGTGGGAAGACCATCTATTACTAAGCCCTGTTCTATTTCATGAAGGGCACACTAAAATGACTTCTGAATCTCAGCCGTGCCATTTGTAAGATAATGTTCAAGATTCGGCTTCTTCATTTAGTCATTTATTCATTTCGTTCCTTTAACAAATATTTATTAAACACTGCACATGCCAGCCTTGCACTTGGTACTGGAAATAGAAGATAAGCCTGCTAAGGAGACAAGTGGGAGAGAAGCAATTTAAAGAGAGAAAAGAATCCCAACAAAAACTCATGCAATTAAGAACACAAGGTGTAAAGCTGCATGACTTCAGAGAAACAGGAGCGCGTGGATGGCGCGTGCAGATAAGACGGGAGAAAAAGCCGTGCGTGGGTGGGGGAGGCCGGTGGGTGTGCCCGCGAGGGGGCACACAGGAGCAGCACTGGCAGGAGGAAACGACACAAAGAGCTCACTACAACTGCCAGCAGAAGAGAAAGGCAGAACAAAGATATCTGCAGGCTGGAGAAAAGGACTTCAAATACATGCCATCTGCCACGGACATAAATCAAGATCCACACTTGTTTATGGTGTAGGACAAAGTGGGGGACAGGGAACATCTGTAGATAATTTTCCCATCAGGGAAGAAATTCAAACATATAAAATCATCACATATCTATAAAAACAGATTTAAAAAAAAATCATATCCTCAGATACAAACATCGTCCAGGTCCCATATTTCAAAACTATTGATTCTTTTTTTTCAACTACCCTAAGTAATACGGTAATAACATCTGACAGTCACTTAAGCTGAAGGTTGCACAACAGCTTAAAACACTGGCTCCCAATGTTCTTTATTACTCCATGAGGGCTATTTCATTCAATTATAATGACATTTCAATTTGGAATACAAAGCTGCCTCTCCCTTTAAATGTTAAATTGACTTGTTTTGGTACAAAAAGCATCCAGTATGCTCTATTACATGCAGGATTAAAAAAGGTAGCTCTAGCAATATTCATAGCTTAAAACTTTAGTAACAACAGAAACTGTTTCAAAATCCATTTTTTCTTAAACTATAATTTGCTTTAAAAAAACATATTGCCGTAGTCTTTATTAATAGCCCTATCAGAAACTCCCTATGAACTGAATTCCTGAAGTATGCATTTATCTAGTCTACATAACATAGAAACAAATCATAAACAGAAGAGCCAAAGGCAGAGATTCAACTAAGCCTGCAAGGGGTCGGTACCCAACGACGATAAAACAGAAAATCATAATTAACTCCAAGATACTTCAAAATAAAGCAAAATCCTGCTATATTAATATTCACATTTCATTTACAAATGACCAGGAGGGAAGAGAGAACTGAATAAGCTATTTCTGGTACATTCGCCTCTCCTACACTCTCTTTAAAACACAAAGACTGATATAAAAATCTTCTGTAATGATATGTAACTGAGAAAAATCAAATGGGTAGAGATAAATACCGGATCATTAAAGAGTAAGCGTCCAAATAGCTGCTTGGCTTCCTCCAGGCTTCCCTCCAAGTAAACAGCCCCTAGATAGAAGAGAGTACCCGGAGGAAGGCTGCATTAATACGCAAAGAAAATTACATATCCCGAGAAAAAGCAAACCGGCAAGCCAGAACCCACTCCAGAAGTAACTGACAAGATCAGAAGCAATTGTTTTAAAGGCAGTACTTTTCCTCTCCTGGCTATCCTTTGTATCATAAATATGAGACTGAAATACGAAATTCAATTTACTAAAATCTAAATTGAATAGTGTAAGTAGAAAAGGACAAATGTGAGCTATAAGGTATAGGTATGAATCTTACTACACTGCACACAAACACCTAACTTTACAAAAATGCTGTTTTATTTCATATATTTATAGTTTGTTTCAGACCACAGAGGAAACCTGAGTTCAGATCAATGAGGGCTTCTGCAAATCAAAATCAAGACAACCTTTACCTTCAATTTGAAATAATTATTTTAAAATAATTAAGCACTGTACACACATTTACCATTAATCATAACCAGTAAGTACTACAGTAACATTTTAACTGCATATCAAATAACTTTGGAGTAAGGTAATCATATATTCTTATGTCTGTCTTCACAAAGGTCATTTTTCATATAAAATATTAAAGACACTTAGCCACTGGAGCTTTTGATGACTAAACACCTGTATTCTCCATCAACATTTGTAGAAATAACAACAGTAATAATAATAGGCCTGACCTTGAGTGCTTGATCTCTGATCTGAAGGAGCAGATGGAGGAACAGGGAAGATGGGGATTGGATCTCAGTGACCCCACCAACGAGCGAGACAGGACTGAAGCCAACATTTTTGGAGACCTGGGACTGTCTCTATTTGTATTTTAACAACAGATTTCAACTGAGCATAAGAATCTCTCTCTATCTTCCCTTAACTGAAAGCATACAGAGTATGAAAACCAGATTTGCAAGAATAATAAAGCAAGTTTTTAAAGTCTGTTGAAAAAAAAATATCCGGACTACTAAAGAGTAAGAGTCCAAATAACTGTGTTGTAATGAGAACAGATCTTTTTGTGGTAAGAACTGGGGGCACGAATCACATTTGCCAGGTTCTGAGGCCAATGGTAACACTAACTATCAAAAATATTATGTGTACATGGCTCTGCCCAGTTGGCTCAGCAGTAGAGCATTGGCTTGGAGTATTGAAGTCCCAGGTTCGAATGCCGGCCAGGGCACACAGGAGAAGCGCCCATCTGCTTCTCCACCCCTCCCCCTCTCCTTCCTCTCTGTCTCTCTCTTCCCTTCCCACAGCCAAGGCTCCACTGGAGCAAAGTTGGCCTGGGTGCTGAGGATGGCTCTATGGCCTCTGCCTCAGGTGCTAGAATGGTTCTGGTTGCAACAGAGCAAGGGCCCCAGATGGGCAGAGCATTGCACCCTATTGGGCATGCCGGGTGGATCCAATTTGGGCGCACGCAGGAGCCTGTCTCTCTGTCTCCCTGCTTCTCACTTCAGAAAAATACAAAAAATAAATAAAAAATATTATGTGTACAGAGAACAGTGACTCCATGCGACAAACTCTAAATATAAGACATATTTGTGCAAAAAAAAAAAAATAGCTGTGAAAAGACTGGATAATTATTAAACACTCTTGCTACCATTATCAGCATAAAACTATAAAGGGAAGCTTTTATATTCATTTTCAAAGGAAGAGGGCAAAATTGATAAGGAAGTACAAAAGGCCTTTGAAAAATAAAATGTATTCAATCATTCACCTAAAAAAAAAAATCAAGGGCCTGTCAATCTACTGTAACATTTCATTGTAAAGCATACTTGCAATCACCAGCTAATTAACGCTTCGTCATTTTCCTGCACCTGTATTCTGGGTGCAATAAGAAGAAACTGAGGAAGTACAGTGTCTGCATCAGTCTTGCATCAAGAGAATAAATAATAGCTATATAGACTCAAGCCCTGGGGTTTTAAAAATGCCATGTTTTTAAAAAGTTTAAATCAAAGAATCTTGTAAATAGTTTAAAATGTGATCAAAAGCAGTATTAGGGGCCTCCCCAGTAACCAAATTACTGTTTATTTATGGATGTGATCCTGAATCAAATCTGGAAAGTAATCTGTCTCCATATTAATTCACTTCAATTCAATTCAGTATATATATATATATATATATATATATCCAAGCATGAACATGACATCAGACCATTTCAGGGACCAGGGATATGAGAAAAGCAAGCACAACTCTGCCTGGAAGAACCACAAAAACTTCGGCACAACGAGAGGGCATTATTCTAGGGACCTCACATACTTTGAGAACAAGTCATTCTGTCCCAAGTCTGCAGAATGAATTTTATGTGCTCTCCAGACATTTCAGACATGCAAGAAATAAGATTATAAAAAAGAAATTACCTATTAATGCTTCAAAACAATTAGCCATTGCATGTCGAAGATCTGATTCTCTACAAAGGTCAGGTCCATGGGCATAAAGCATAAATCGATCCAGCTCGAGTTTCTATAAAATTCAAAATGACAAAGACAGAATTTGGCAAAAAATCATAACTATAGTAACTCAAACTCCTAGGGGTAAAGGGTGATGGTTACAAAATAACTGACCTCTGTCAGTATATTAAGAAAGTTCAGTCTACCATTTTCTAGGAGCTCTTACATAGGGTTCAGCACTGACAGACCTTAACTTTCCCCCAAGCAGGCTTCTATAAACTCCATGTTAGGTTCAGACCAAGTACTAGCCAAACTGGAATAAGACTTCACTAAAAGACTGTGGGTTCACCCAATATGTCCGGGGAGACACAAACCCAACCCAAAGTTAACCTCTTTGATTCCAGTTACGTGGCACTGATGATGTTGGTACCATACAGAACAGATTTTCATGTGGTGAGTAAATGGGGACCCCCAGAAGACTTCAAAATGCCTTATATCTCTAAATCTTTTCTTTCAAACTTGGCAAGGAATTGGGGGTTCCTATATCCTTGTACTTGTGCCCCCTTTCTGAGCTCTCCACATTCACATTTTGAAGGCTCAGTAAGATCTTCTCAGCAATGAGTTAGATTTATTTTAACAGCTCTGGGAATATTTTTTGTAATGAATTATGTTTCCTTATTTTATTTGTCCTTAGAAAAATTTAAAACCAAATTTGTGGCCCAGTTCTAGAAATTGTGTAGGACTTATAAATACATCTGTGTATACTGACTTTACCTCTCCCTTCATTTTACCCTTTGAGTAAAGACTATTGACTCTTTTCTCTTTACCTTGAGTTCAGTATCTACTTATCTCTTATCCTATTGTATTATAATACACAAATGATTCAAGTCCCTTTAGAACTAGAAAGAGAATGTACTTCTGAGAATACAACTTCTGAGATTAAATTAAATAGAAATCACAAGTCTTTCCATAAAAGGAGACACAATATTGCATAAGCAGGTACTAAATCTGTTTCCATTACCATGTAATTCAATTCAATAAATACTTACTAAGCAGTAACATGCCGTGCAACATGGAACAAGACACAAGTCAATGAACATCCCCACAATACAAGTCTCAGATAAAAGATACGTAGATTATGTATATTTTAGTATGTGTGTTAAAAATATCCATATCTATTTATACTGGAAAAAGACAGAGACAATAAAAACAAAACATATGCTCTCAGTATTTTGTATTGCTAGGAATTCATGAGTATAAAATATACCCAAATGAGAGTTTTGACTACCACATATGCAACAGTAGATAACATCTCTTAAAAAAGTGATCCCCAAGTACAAGAGTTTATTCTAGAATATGTAAATTTCATCTGTTTCACAACTTCACTGGAAAAATCCAATTGTTTGCTATCTCTGGAGCCCTACTTGAGGGTAGACTGCAAGCCACATTTCATATTATAAACAACTATTTTGGAATACTACGAATTTTCCAACTTCTCATAAACACTGCTGTATATCCTTATTTTTTTATGTATGCATTAGTGAAACTTTTAAAAAGAAGAGTGGTATTCAGTTATGCATGTGGGGTAAAATGTTCATTTGTCTGAATAGTTATCTTAGAGTCACCAGTCAGTTCTCAAAGGGGCCAGCAGGCCTCCATCTGCTTAAGCCCCACTGGTCTAGACCGAAGAGCAAACCAGCACTGCCCTGGGTGGAGCAGACAGGTGCTGCGTGCTACGGCAATGGGGGTGTTGGTGTGGAGGAAAACCAAACAGAAATCCCTGAAGGGAGAAAGTGGCCACCCCTTCTACCTCATGGTCTTGCAAAGCACCCAGCCTGTTACTTAGCAGCTTCTGTTTTCACACTAGGGCAATCCCCCACACTTTGTAAACACATTTTAAAAAAAAACAATTACGCAATTCCATTATATCTAAAACTACAAAGAAAACAATGGCAGAGGGAGATAATCTATTAATGTTATTTCCAATGGACATTCATGTGGACTACTAGGAAGCCGCTTGACAGTTTAATCAACTTCACACTGAAGCAGTTTTACTGAGACTTGTGGAACTGTATTCACTGTGAGGCTGCTAAAACCAAGTTAGCATACGTGTTGCCTACAGTTTCCATTAAGGTATCATTATCTCCACTCTCAAATGCCACTAAAGCTGGGGGAGAGCCTCCTGCTGTAGCTACAACGATGCTGCTACAGAAAAGGAAACAACGCACTCACTAACACAAACACCAGGCGATAAAATGAACATTTTGAATGTAATTAATGCCTTGGCAAGATCAAATTACGGTCAGCCACAAACTAGAATGGGTTTTACATGGTTATTTCTATCAAATTCCAACATTTATATCAAAATGAAGAAAACAATAAAACTTACTTAAGGTAAACACCAAGGACAACTCACAAAAGCCTTTTCAGCAGATCATCAGTGTGCGGGGATTTAAGAGCCACAATCTCCCCTACTACTGAATGAATCCACAGGTCAAGAAAATGCAATGATTTTTAATGAAAACAGTGGTAGCTGCAATAAAAACTACCTCCTTCTAATTCATTTATATGTTTGAGTGATTACCCTGATGACCAGGCACTGTGCCACGCCTTTATAAACCAAATCATTAAACTGAAAAGATAATTCATGTGGTTCCCACAGCTTCTCTGTGTGGCAAGTGCTAACACCGTCTCCATTTACAGATGAGAGAGCAGAGGCTTGGAGAAGAAAAGAACAATTCGTCCATGGTCCCCCACTCTGTCAGAGGGCAGTGCCCGTGTTCTTTCTGTTATGATTTATTATAATAAAGGCACACACAGATAGGAACATCAACTGAGATGACATAAGAAAAACCTAAATCTTAATTGATGAAATCTGTAATTCTAAGGGATCCTTTAAGATCTATAAAGTATCCCCTATGGACATAAATGATATAAATGGTCTGGACAATTATGTCCAAAGCTGTAATTCTGCTTGTTAGAGTACATGAAAAACACATGTAATAAAAAAATATTACACAAAGGGAAAATACAAAAAGTTCATTTCTTTTGTCTGCTCTCATGTTCCTTTTCCCCAAATGTTCATGCACATTTGTCAAAATTTTCCCCTTTTGTTATAGTTTCCTCACCGTGGAGTTCATTAGCTGCTGGTGAAACTCACAAAAGTATTATATCCTTAAAACCCAAACAAAAAAATCCTTCCTGGTCTATAAAATATTAAACCCTAAATATATGCTAAAGCCATGATGGGGAACCTTTTTATAAAAACCGCCCACTTTGCAGTGCTGGTCAACCTGGTCCCTCCCGCCCACTAGTGGGCGTTCCAGTTTTGATGGTGGGCGGTAGTGGAGCAACCAAACTGCGCCATCACGGTGCTAATGGTGCTAAAGGGTTACTTTTTCAAATGAAAAATCATGCACAGACTGAAGGAGAGATGGTCAGGCTTCCCTCCTGTGCTCTCAATGTGGCTGTACCTTCGCTAGCATGGCGAGGTGCTGATTCTGAACAATGGCAGTCCGGTAAGTTGCTAAGCCTCCTTCTTCCAGACTAGGGAACAAATAGTACAGATGGACACTGCAAAAAGAGCCCAGAAATAAATATGCATTAGAACATTTCATCTGTAGCTCTGAGTCACAAAACTAGGCCGGGCATAAAGGCTCAGCGCAAAAGATACCAGCTGAATTGAACCAAACCTAAAGGGTCTGACTAAAGTCTTCAAAAGTTAAATAGAAAGCACTATATACCTGAATGTGCCAAAACCCAAACAGCACATTTCACTCATATTTTCACCTTTTTTTTTTTTCTGTTAAAAAGTGCCTCTGGGCCTTGGCCGGTTGGTTCAGTGGTAGAGTGTTGGCCTGGCAGTGTGGAAGTCCCGGGTTCAATTCCTGGTCAGGGTACTCGGGAGAAGCAACCATATGCTTCTTCATCCTCCCCCTCCTTCTCCTTTTCTCCGGTTGGGCTCTGAGTGGCCCCTGAAGAGAAGCCCAGAAAGCCCTGGGCAGGGCAGCAGTGGAGGCACATTCTTCACAAGGACAGACAGGGACAGGAATAGAACTGAGAGTGGCACTTGTGGCCGGTTGGACTGTAAGAACGAGCCTACAGGAGCTGATCAGGACAGTGTGGGAACGGGAAAAAGGCCCACAGAACACGTTGGGACCACAGGAGCCACTGATGTCCCCTCACTCTCACACCAGCTGTTCAGGTCCACCAAGCTTGTTTAGTCCTATCGTGTCTGGTGAGAGCAGCTTTAGGGAGCAACCCCACTGGCTCATTATGTCCTTCTTGGGAGAAAAAAGGTGACCTAAACAATAAAAATAGCTCAAGACAGTTGTAAGAAAAGCATGTGTTATATATCCTTTAAAGGAAAAATTACGTGAATATGAAAAAACAAAACACACTTTCCTGCCCCTACGTTCAAATTAAGGACCCTAAAATGCATCTGGGGAGAACACACACACATGCACACACATCAAATCTTGTCATTAAAATTACTTGTAAGCTTTACTTCCCTTGAGATCAGAAAGAGTGAGAAAGGGATCAAAGACAAATCCTAGAAAATGAAATGACATTTTAAAATATCATCCCTTTCTTTACAAATTGAATATAAGCTCTGAAGCATCTAGACCAAGGCAGGCTGATCTCTTGTGGCTGTAGCAACTTGAACATAAACTTGACAGGACAGAGACACCAGCCTTTCATCTTGTAATCTTGCTCATTACAGCAACAGTGAGTGCAAGTTATCAGGGCAAGAGCCACAGACATGTGGCTTTTAAGCTCCACAGCAGAGACAAAATACAAGATGTTTCAATGGCTTATTTGACTAATTACAAAGAAGGCAATGTATTAAGTATGTTACTTACAAAATGTAATTACTGGGGAAGAGTAGAAAGCCTCCTTACCTGGTTAGAAATTCAACAACAGCATCACCCAGGAACTCCAACCGTTCATTGTGATTAATCCTAGAGGAAAATTTTAAAAATCACTTAAAATAGCAGGCATTTACATCCCCTCCCTCTCTCCTCAAAGAAAGAACACATGAGGGTTAGCTCCTTTAATTTTTTTTTCTTAGAGAGGAAGTGAGAGAGAAACATAGATTTGTTGTTTCATTTATTTACACATTCATTGATTGATTCTTGTATGTGCCCTGACCAGGAACCAAATCCGCAACCTTAGTGCCTCAGAACAATGTTCTAACCAACTGAACTACCCAGCCAGAGCTTGAGGGTAGCTCCTTTGATAACAAAAACACCTTACCTTGTTCCTTTTAATCAAAAGCACTGAGTGCCATCTTAGCCCCCTGGGAAAGTGAGGGGACATTCCCTCCCACCAAGGGGTGCAGGCTTTCCAACCTAGGGGCTTCCTTCCCCTAGGAATCAGATTTAAAGTGAGGAGGCAGCATCCTAACAATCATGAAGCGTTCTACACAGCTGCAGGTAGACAAGAGAAGGGAGAATGTGTTCTAGTGAGAGTTGGAACTGCACACTGAAAAATCAGTTCAGGGACAATGTTCTGAGGACAGCTTCCCACTGCCCGAACTCTAGCCTGCATGGTGTTTCAGTCCCACTATGCTGTAGTGTCCCAGCTATGTGCTGGGCTCCTGCTTCACAGCTGCCTCATGCCCTCTAAGAAGGGCCCCCCAAACGCTCAGGGCTGATGCTTGGCGGCTCTCTGCCGCCTGCAGCTTTCCGCTCTGTCCTGGGCAAGGACCACGCTGACAACATGCTTGACCTTCCAGGGCCAGCAAAATGCTCACTTCTCTATGCACCTATGAGAGCTGGGATTTGGAAGCTGAGAAAAAGAAAAGAATAAAGGTCAAAGTCTAGACTTCGTCTTAGTAGCTGGGCAAAAACAGCTGCATTTACTGCAAGGGGAAGACCAAAAGCAGAAAAGGTCTGAGGAGAGGCAAGCGCTGCATTCTAGACATGCCTGCTCGAAAAGGCCAGAGTGCCCACACCCAAGTGAAGAGATGTGTTAACGTGCTGTTCCCGGGCATGGACAAAGCTGGTAAGAAGTCTCTTCGAGTGTGGCCACATTCAGACAGGATTTCAGGCGAAGGGGCCAGGCGGCACTGCCTAGGGAGAGATCGCGTCTAGAGGAAAGGGGGCCTCCGCTGGAGCCCGGGGAGGGCACAGCTGAGGTCAAGCAGAAGGGAAGCCGGTGAAGGAGGAGGACAGGCCAGGCAGGTGGAAGGGAGGCCAGCGGCATCCTCTAGCTGAAGGGAGGAACATGTCTCCAGAAAGAAACATACAAGTATGGTGAGAAGCAGCAGCAGACGCCACTGATGGGCAATCTCTTTGGGTCATGGGCACAAACCTGCCTCTGACCGGAGTAGGCTGGGGTCTAGTGAGTTATCTAAAGCCATAAATGAGAAGAATCTGAGTACCTGCTTCAGTGCTAGCTGCAGAAGGAGAAAATACGGGGTTTGGGGCTGAGTAACGAGAGGAAACCAGAAAGAACAGTGACAACGGTAAGGAGGCAAAGAGGGCAGGCCGAGCCCCCGGGCCAGAGCAAGGACAGCAGGGCACAGGCCTGAGAGCAGCTCGCCTCCCGACTCCAGGAGCTTCCTTAAACACCCTGGACACGGACCCTTGGCGCCCCCCAAATTCAGTAACTGACTATCAAGTCTGAACCTGTCTGGCCTTTTAAGCCACTCTTTATCTAGTGCCACTGTACCCACCCATTTTTATCTGCTTGCAACAGCAAGTTAGAACCCTAAGGTGACCAACATGGGCTCTGGCCCTGACACACGCCACCCCTTCTCCCGCACACGTTCCCTCTGCTGTCCCTGCTCGTTCCCAAGGTCAGCTGGGAGGCCTGCCCAGTTACAAGGGCTCTCAGGGCTGCGGGCTCATCCACTCCACCATCCCCACACTTACCACTCAATTTAAGACAAAATTACAAATATTTTTTTGTTGTTGTCTGTTTCGTGGGTTCCAGTTTAGTTTCCCTATTTAAGTCTTCCTACAGTTTCAATATATGTAAAACAGTTTTTTAAATTTGTAGATTAAATGACCATTGTCTACCAAATCATCTACCTGGCATTTTGAGTTCTATTTTATATTTTTGACATATCTCATAAGTTCAATTTTATATTATTTGACATATCTCACACATAAGAGTATGACATATCTCATAGTCCTCTACTGTACCACCCCTACACTTTGGAACTTTAAAGGGAACATCAATGTAAAAGGAGAAAACTATAAAGATCTGAGCAACAAAGAAGCAATTCTGAACACTCATTTCAATGTATGGCCTTTACTTATATGAAAAAGGCATTCTGGAAGACAGTTAATAGCCAATAATGGGAAATGGGGGGGAAAAAGAAAGAAAAATGTATAGCTACTGTTAAGAATTCTTTATCTAAAAGTTTAACAAAAAAGAAAAGAAAACAAGCATTAGGCCATAAAACAGTAGCAAATGTTTTGTTCCTTCTCCCATTATTTATACTTTCCTTGCTCACCGTCATTATAAATACAAGCGAGCTCCAAGATGAGACGTTTACCGAGCAGCAAGCTCTCCATTTGTTTTTGAGAACGGAATCAACAGAGGCATTATGAAATCTAGATTAACTGTAACATTTATATAACACATTTGCTCTGAGGAATTCAAAGCACTTTTATACAAGAATCCTTGTAACAGTAATTACTGTAAGATGTCATTTACTTCATGGAAAACCATTTTGAATTTGAGCAAAGTCCAAGGGTAACTGCTAGAATGACAGTATGGAATACATTTCTCTTTGCCTTCAAAGCCCCAAGCAGTAACTGGTAGAGTAGAGCAAGAAAGGACCTTAGAGCTCAGTTGAATCTTCTACCCAATTCAGAAATCCCTTCTATTTATTATATCCATCTGCCTACACACTTGGGGGAGTGGAGGTCACAGGGTTCTAGATCTGAGACCCACTGGAGCCATGGATCCCAGGTCATACATCTTTGGGATTTAACTTGAAACATTTAAGTCAGTAAATCCACTCAGAGGAATTCACATATTTTAAATGCATACTGTTACTGTGTTTTCAATGCAAAATACTTGTGTATAACTGATTTAAAATACACTTAGCAATTAGCATTTCCTTAAACACACAGACATTAATAAATAGTCTGTAGGTGCCTCTCTGTTGGTCCAATGGATTCTATGTTCTGTCTATCATTGATGCTACCAATCAAAACACAATAAACCAAGGCTGCTTGATTCCCTCATTTTTCCATTACCAGTCTTCTGGCCCCTCTTTCCCAAAGGTCTGACTGATAGTACATGGATTACTTAAATGCCACCAAATGCCTAATCCTTCAGAGAACCTTTCTGTGGTAACATTTCATTGCTATTTGCACGAGTTAAATGTAACTGAAATTTATGAGGTTAAGCTCTCTAACACTTTAAAATTATGGGTGGCATATTCATTTGAGATGATGTCACCATAAAAGTTCATTATTTTGCAGTTTTGATAGGCAGACAGGATTTTATTTATTAAGTTTGTCCTCATGATTTTTGTATATCCTCGCTGATCCCAAATCAGAATAAATAAAATATTAACCAGCCATTTAAACCTCTGCTGATGGCACCTGACCATTGGTGGCATAGTGGATAGAGCATCAACCCAGGACAATGAGGTCCCAGGTTCGAAACCCCAAGGTCCTTGGCTTGAACACAGACTCATCTGGCTGGACTGTGAGGTCACTGACATGATCACATGGTCACTGGCTTGAGTCCAAGGTCGCCGGCTTGAGCCCAAGGTCGCTGGCTTGAGCAAGGAGTCACTGGCTTGGCGGGAGCCCCCCCCCAATCAAGGCACATATGAGAAAGCAATCAATGAACAGCTAAGGTGCTGAAACTACAAGTTGATGCTTCTAATCTCTCTCCCTTACTTCCCCTCTTCCATCGCTCTGGCTTAAAGAAATAACAACAAACCTCTGGTGATGGCTCTGACCATGACACTTCTTTAATGCCCAGTCCCCCTATTGCTAGCCAAGTAAATAACCTTTGATACAAGTAATATCATGAGTAGCATTCCTTCCTTTAATAATCATTTGCTGAGGCCCTGCTCTGTGAAACACACTAGTTGCAATAGGAAAGGACATTTAAAGAGAAAAAATAGAAGAGTAAGACCACTTACAAGAAGAAAATCAGCCCATCACATAATTACAATGCATGGGGGAACTAGAATATGCAGGTAGAGCAGATGCCTGCAGGGCTTGGGCAGGAAGTCACCAGGTTACAGCGCTCCACAGGCAGCTACACATGCCTGGTGGCCTTCGGGGAAGGGGGACAGCACACTCGACAGCACAGTAAATGCTTCTGGTGTCTCACTGGTCTGACTGGTGTGAGCGAGCCACAAGGAAAGACATACCTGGAAAAGCGGCCTAAGGCCAAGTTATGTACGTTGGGACTGCCAGGTGGGGAGGTTCCAACTTACTCAGTAGGTGACAAGACGTCACAGAAAGCTCTCAACTAGAATCAAAGTCCAGAAACAGCAGGTGACTGGTGGCAGTGGGAAGGGGAGCCAGCAGATTTGGGCATTAATTATACTGCAGGTGGGCAGGGTGGGAGAAGCGGCTCTCAGGGGGACTAGGAGGAGTCGATCAAGAGCCCCTCCAGGCCTCTCCTCTGCCCGCCTGCTCGCCCAGCTCCCCTTTGCCATCAGTGCCAAAGACAGGGCTCCCAAACCACTTGCTGGCGCTCTCTCCCGCTCTCCTTTCTGAAGTCTGAAATTCTGAGCAAGCTTGCTTGGGAGAAGACATAACCACCGACACTTGTAATTTGATGGTGTTTGCTTCAAAGATATATAAACACTTCCAAGGAACAGAGACTACTGCATTCCATTTCATAATAGCAAACTAGGAAACCAATAGAGAGGGCAAATCCTTTCAAGTGAACTCCATTATTCAAGTGCATAGGATAAAAATGACCTAGAATCCCTAAACAACCACCAGGGCGATCCTAGCCCCACAGCAGTCTTGTGTGTATACTTTGTTTTTGCCCTTCACTGAAGCACTTAGCAGAGCCCCTCTGACAGCAGGACATTTACCATATTTCCCCATGTGTAAGCACCCTTTTCCGAAAAATTTGGAGTCTAAAAACTGGGTGTGTCTTATACAGTGGTTGTAGATTTTTTTATTGCATTTCCTGCTTTTTCACACTTGTTCTCTTTGTGCTCATTGTTTCATACCTGGGTGAAAAGATCCTGGGATAATATCAAGATTGAGATCATTGTCAAGTCATTTAAGAAGTGTGGCATTTCAAATGCCATAGATGGAATTGAGGACGAGAAAAGATATGAAGAAAGTGATTCATCATCAGACACAGATGGGGACAAGCTAATGGATGGGAGTTTTGACAGTGATAAGGAGTTGTATGAATTTTATGATGAATAAAACTTGAGTTCAATAACTTTATGTAATACATTTTTTTTCAAATTTTGGGTCCCAAAATTAAGGAGCATCTTATACATGGGGAAATACGCTATGTTTACAGCACTCTCACCCTAGTCCAGGTAGTCAGGCCTCCTAGTGACTGGAGCTTTGTCTCACTTGCCCTTGGATCACCTAAAATACCCACCAACTGCCTCAAACAGCAAAAGGCACTGGATACATGTCTGTTCAATTACATTTGCATGAAGCTTCTTAGGTACAGCTCCCAGGGCTGTGCCCAGCTGGGGAAGGCTAGAGAGCAACACCCCAGCAGCTGCAGACCCAGCCAGGGGGCCGGAGGCCAGGACTCTCCCTGAAGAGCCAGAACCCTCCCTGAAGAGAAACTCCAGTCAGCTCCGCAAATAGATCAGAGACAGGACAAGGGACTCTCAAAACCAGCACCAAAGGCCAGAAGTCAAAGGACACAAGAAATTATTTCTTCTCTGTCAACAGTAATCATTTTCAAAATGGGAAATTCAGGAATAACAGTTTTTCAGCTATCATTCCTGTTGCCATTGTAAGTAAGCCATCTCTGGAATAGAGCAAAAGAAAACATAAACCATGGGGTCTGAAAGTGCTATCGAAGACATTAATTTACATACCAGCAAGTGTAGTTGGGGCAGATGAAACAAAGACCATTTAAAGCTGGCCATACCAGCGATTAGGCACCTGATGTCATTCAGTTTTCCGGGGTAATAAGGAGTTTACACAGGCCTAGCCCACTTCCTTCCCGGATTGTTCAGGGGCTCAAGGTCAAACAAAATGAGAATATTAATACAGAAAAGTATCTTTTAAAATCAAGAAATAAAATAAGGAAAGCTAACATATCAACTTTCCAGCCTATTACATAAGGCCAGTATTATTCTCATGATTCCAAACAAAAGCATACAGGAGGCCCTCGCTGGTTGGCCCAGTGGTAGAGCGTCGGCCTGGTGTGTGGAAATCCCGGGTTCGATTCCCAGCCAGGGTACACAGGAGAAGCGCCCATCTGCTTCTCCACCCTTCCCCCTCTCCTTTCTCTCTGTTTCTGCCTTCCCCTCCCACAGTCAAAGCTCCATTGAGCAAAGTTGGCCCGGGCGCTGAGGATGGCTCCATGGCCTCCACCTCAGGCGCTGGAATGGCTCTGGCCACAACGAAGCAATGGCCAGATGGGCAGAGCATCGCCCTCTGGTGGGCATGCCAGGTGGATCCCGGTCGGGCACATGCGGGAGTCTGTCTCTCTGCTTTCCTGCTTCTTCTCACTTCAGAAAAATACCAAAAAAGAAAAAAAAGCATCACAGGAAATTAAAGCTACAGAATTGTTTCTCTTATAGACACAAATCCTCAACACTAACAAATTTGCAGCATATAAAAAGGATTATACATGATGATCAAGTGGGATGTACCCCAAGAAAGCAAGGTTGGTTAAACACCCAAATATCAATTAACTAATACACCATATGAATAGAATAAATGAAAAATAACACACAATCATCTCAATAAATGCAGAAAGGGCATTTGACAAAATTCAACACACGTTCATAATAAAAACATTACGCAATCTAGGAGGAGAAGGAAATGTCTTCAACCTGACAAAGGACATCTAAGAAAAACGCAAAGCCAATACCATACTCAATGATGAAAGACTGAATGCTTTCGCCTTAATATTAGGAAAAAGACAAGCATCTGCTCTCTCCACTTCCACTTAATATTGTATATAGTAAGGCTCTAGCCAGGGCAACAAGGTTAAGAAAAAGAAACAAAAGATATCCATACTGAAAAGGAAAAAGGAAAATTATTTCTATTTGCATGTGATATAATTATATATATAGAATAGCCTAAGGAGAGGAGAGACAAGATGGCGCTGGAGTAGGCGGACGTACCAGCATCTACCTCCCAGAACCAATGTGGATTACAAACTAATTTTATGAACTATCAGCTGGAAAAACCAACTTTGGACTAAACTAAAAGGACTCTTCAACCAAGGAACGCTGAAGAAGCCACACCGAGACTGGTAGGAAAAGTGGAAACGCGGAGAGGGCTGCCCAGCTTCTCGGAGCGAACGGCAGCTGGGAGAGACTCGCGTGGCGGGAAGTGAGTTTAGCAAAGGGGAAAGGGTCCTGAGCCCCAGGAACAAAGCCCCAGCCTGCAGCCCCAGAGCCCAGAAGAAGCGTAAGGACAGTATTTAGCTGGAAACAAGTCAGGATACTGTTTGTGAGAGAGTCTGATTTCTCAGACCCAGGATCCTTCTTAAAGGGACCACGCAGAACATCTCTCTCACAAACACTCACCCGGGGCTCCTGGAGACGGAGGGAGAGGGGAGAGAACCACAGTAACAGGAAGAGAGTGCAATCTAGGAGGCACAGGGAGAAACATTTTGGGAGATAGCCACTCTAACCCCTGGGACGAGGCACTCCCCAAAGCTGAAGTGAATATTTCCCCCGGAAACAGCAATACCAGCAAAGGGAAGCAGGAGAGCAGCCAAACAAGCTCCCCCGCAGCATTCAGAGCAGAGTCGCATAGAAGGAGGGAGCTTTCGGGTCTACAGTAGTGAGTCTTAGGGTCCGAGCTGCAACGCCCCCACCCACGCGGCTGAGGGCGCACCGGAGAGCGGGCGGCAGCGGGAGACAAAAGCGCGGTTCTGCTGGCAGGGGCGGAAGCCGGCTGGCCACCACTGGGCTCAGGTGTGAGCTCAATCTTGCCCGGCTAGGGAGAAGGGGGCGTGCAAAAGCGGCCAAGCTCAGCTGCCGGCAGCCTGTAATCCAGCCTCCGGGAGAAGGGCGGGAAACCCAGAAAGGGTAGAAACCAGCCCCGGGGCAAGGGCAGAGGAGCACATCCCTGCCCCACCCGTGCAACCCAGGCTTGCGGTCTGACTTGGTAGCCTGCTCCTCCCGCGAGGGTGGAGCCAAAAGCCCAGAAGAGGCGGAGTTCCACTACGAAGCTGAGCTTGGGCACGCAGCCCTGCCTGGCGGTAGAGCCAAGGCTAGCAGCTGTTCCTTGAGTGGGATCATCCTGCAAAGGCAGGGCGAAAGCTCGGAAACAGGTGGAGACCCGCAGCAGAGCAAAGGTGCTTGCCAGTGCCCTCAGGACCAAGCATAACGTCACACACAGGAGCGGGGCAAAGGCCAAGGCCACCAACCCTTGTGCACCCGAGCACGTGATCACAGCCACTCTCGTGAAGAGAAAATGCGGAGGCAGAGAAATACAACACAAATAAACCAAGAGAAATCCCCAGAAAAGGACCTAAATGAATCAGATATAACCAAATTACCAGATGCAGAGTTTAAAATAACGATTGTTAGGATGCTCAAAGATATTAGAACCACCATAGATGGCCATTACGAAAACCTAAATAAAGAGATAACAAATATAAAAAAGGACATTGAAATAATAAAAAAGAATCAGACAGAAATGACAAATACAATATCTGAAATAAAGAATCCAATGGAAGGAATTAAAAGCAGGATGGATGAAGCAGAGAATCGAATCAGTGAGTTAGAGGACACAATAAATAAAGGCACGGAAGCAGAGCAGAAAAAAGAAAAGAGACTCAAAAAGTCTGAGGAAACTCTAAGAGAGCTCTGTGACAACATGAAGAGAAATAACATCCGCATCATAGGGGTTCTTGAAGAAGAAGAGAAAGAACAAGGGATAGAGACCTTGTTCAAACATATTGTAGCAGAAAACTTCCCCCAATTAAGGCAGGAAAACATTTCACATGTTCAGGAAGCACAGAGAACTCCATTAAGGAGAAACCCAAAGAAACCAACACCAAGACACATCATAATTAAATTACCAAAGCTAAATGATAAAGAGAAAATATTAAAAGCTGCTAGAGAAAAAAAGACTATCACCTACAAAGGAGCCCCCATAAGGATGACTTCTGACTTCTCAACAGAAACACTTGAGGCCAGAAGGGAATGGCAAGAAATATTCAAAGTAATGCAGAACAAGAACCTACAACCAAGACTACTTTATTAAGCAAGGCTATCATTTAAAATTGAAGGAGAAATAAAAAGCTTTACAGACAAAAAAAAACTCAAGGATTTCACTGCAACCAAACCAAGGCTGCAAGAAATGCTAAGGGACCTCTTGTAAACAGATCAAAGGAAAAAAAAGAATATAGCAAAAGAGAAAAACAGTTTTAAAGAAAAAAAATGGCAACAAACAATTACATATCAGTAATAACCTTAAATGTTAATGGATTAAATGATCCGATCAAGAGACATAGGGTAGCTGTGTGGATAAGAAAACAGGACCCATACATATGCTGTCTACAAGAGACACACCTTAAATCAAAAGATGCACACAGACTGAAGATAAAAGGATGGAAAAAAATATTTCACGCAAATGGAAATGAAAAAAAAGCTGGGGTAGCAATACTTATATCAGACAAAATGGACTTTAGAACAAAGACCATAGTTAGAGATAAAGAAGGTCACTACATAATGATAAAGGGAGCAATACAAAAGGAAGATATAACCATTATAAATATCTACGCACCTAATATAGGAGCACCTAAATATATAAAGCAGACTTTGATAGACTTAAAGGGCGAGATCAACAGCAATACTATAATAGTAGGAGATTTCAATACCCCATTAACATCATTAGACAGATCCTCAAGAAAGAAAATTAACAAAGAAACAGCAGACTTAAAGGACATATTAGATCAACTCGATTTAATAGATATCTTCAGAACCTTTCACCCTAAAACAGCAGAATATACATTCTTTTCAAGCGCTCATGGTACATTCTCTAGAATAGACCACATGTTAGGGCACAAAAGCAGGCTCAACAAATTTAAGAAGATTGAAATCATATCAAGCACTTTCTCTGATCACAATGGCATTAAACTAGAAATCAACCACAATAGAAAAATTGAAAAACATTCAAACACTTGGAAACTAAATAGCACGTTATTAAACAATGAATGGGTTAACATTGAGATCAAAGAAGAAATTAAAAAATTCCTAGAAACAAATGATAATGAGCATACATCAACTCAAAATGTATGGGACACAGCAAAAGCAGTCCTGAGAGGGAAGTTTATAGCATTACAGGCATACCTCAAGAAGCTAGAAAAAGCTCAAATAAACAACTTAATCCTGCATCTAAAAGAACTAGAAAAAGAACAGCAAGTAAAGCCCAGAGCTAGTAAAAGGAAGGAAATAATAAAGATCAGAGCAGAAATAAATGACATAGAGGCTAAAGAAACAATACAGAGGATCAATGAAACCAGGAGCTGGTTCTTTGAAAAGGTAAACAAGATCGATGAACCTTTAACAAGACTCACCAAGAAAAAAAGAGAGAGGACTCAAATAAATAAAATTAGAAACGAGAGTGGAGAAATAACAACTGACACAACAGAAATACAAAATATTGTAAGAAAATACTATGAAGAACTGTACGCCAAAAAACTAGACAACCTAGATGAAATGGACAATTTCCTTGAATCATATAATCTTCCAAAAATCAATCTGGAAGAATCAGAAAACCTAAACAGACCAATTACAACAAATGAGATTGAAACAGCTATCAAAAAACTCCCAAAAAAGAAAAGTCCTGGGCCTGATGGCTTCACAAGTGAATTCTACCAAATATTCAAAGAAGAACTAACTCCTATCCTTCTCAACCTATTTCAAAAAATTCAAGAGGAAGGAAGACTTCCAAACTCCTTTTATGAGGCAAGCATAATTCTGATTCCAAAACCAGGCAAAGACAACACAAAAAAAGAAAATTATAGGCCAATATCCCTGATGAACTTAGATGCAAAAATCCTCAACAAAATATTAGCAAACCGGATCCAGCAATATATGGAAAAAATCATACACCATGATCAAGTAGGATTTATTCTTGGGAGGCAAGGCTGGTACAATATTCGCAAATCAATCAATGTGATTCATCACATAAACAAAAGAAAGGAGAAAAACCACATGATAATTTCAATAGATGCAGAAAAAGCATTTGATAAAGTCCAGCACCCATTCATGATCAAAACTCTCAGCAAAGTGGGAATACAGGGAACATACCTCAACATAAAGGCCATCTATGACAAACCCACGCCAACATCATACTCAATGGGCAAAAATTAAAAGCAATCCCCTTAAGATCAGGAACAAGGCAGGGGTGCCCCCTTTCACCACTCTTATTCAACATAGTTCTGGAAGTCCTAGACACAGCAATCAGACAAGAAAAAGAAATAAAGGGCATCCAAATTGGAAAAGAAGAAGTAAAACTATCATTATTTGCAGATGACATGATATTGTATATAGAAAACCCTAAAGTCTCAGTCAAAAAACTACTAGACCTGATAAAAGAATTTGGCAAGGTGGCAGGATATAAAATCAATACTCAGAAATCAGAGGCATTTTTATACACTAATAATGAACTGTCAGAAAGAGAAATCAGGGAATCAATCCCCTTTACCATTGCAACCAAAAAAATAAAGTACCTAGGAATAAATCTAACCAAGGAGATTAAAGACTTATACTCGGAAAATTATAAAACACTGATAAAAGAAATCAGGGAAGATACGAATAAGTGGAGGCATATACCGTGCTCATGGTTAGGAAGAATAAACATCATTAAAATGTCTATATTACCCAAAGCAATTTATAAATTCAATGCAATACCAATGAAAATACCAATGACTTACTTCAAAGACATAGAACACATATTCCAAAAATTTATATGGAACCAAAAAAGAACACGAATAGCCTCAGCAATCCTGAAAAGGAAGAAAAAAGCGGGAGGTATCACACTTCCAGATATCAAGTTATATTATAAGGCCATTGTACTCAAAACAGCATGGTACTGGCATAAGAACAGGCACATAGATCAATGGAACAGAACAGAGAACCCAGAAATAAACCCACAGCTCTATGGACAACTGGTATTTGACAAAGGAGGTAAGACAATACAATGGAGTAAAGACAGCCTCTTCAACAAATGGTGTTGGGAAAACTGGACAGCTACCTGCAAAAAAATGAAACTAGACCACCAACTTACACCACTCACAAAAATAAACTCAAAATGGATAAAAGACTTGAATATAAGCCGTGAAACCATAAGCATCTTAGAAGAAAACATAGGCAGTAAGCTCTCTGACATCTGTCGCAGCAATATATTTGCTGATTTGTCTCCACAGGCAAGTGAAATAAAAGACAGGATAAACAAATGGGACTTTATCAAACTAAAAAGCTTCTGCACAGCTAAAGACAATAAGAACAGAATAAAAAGACAAACTACGGCCCTGGCCGGTTGGCTCAGCGGTAGAGCGTCGGCCTAGCGTGCGGAGGACCCGGGTTCGATTCCCGGCCAGGGCACACAGGAGAAGCGCCCATTTGCTTCTCCACCCCTCCGCCGCGCTTTCCTCTCTGTCTCTCTCTTCCCCTCCCGCAGCCAAGGCTCCATTGGAGCAAAGATGGCCCGGGCGCTGGGGATGGCTCTGTGGCCTCTGCCTCAGGCGCTAGAGTGGCTCTGGTCGCAACATGGCGACGCCCAGGATGGGCAGAGCATCGCCCCCTGGTGGGCAGAGCATCGTCCCTGGTGGGCGTGCCGGGTGGATCCGGTCGGGCGCATGCGGGAGTCTGTCTGACTGTCTCTCCCTGTTTCCAGCTTCAGAAAAATGAAAAAAAAAAAAGACAAACTACACAATAGGAGAATATATTTGACATAGCATCTGACAAGGGGTTAATAACCAAAATTTATAAAGAACTTGTAAAACTTAATAGCAGGAAGACAAACAATCCAATCTAAAAATGGGCAAAAGAAATGAATAGACACTTCTCCAAAGAGGACACACAGATGGCCAATAGGCATATGAAAAAATGTTCAACATCACTAATGATTAGAGAAATGCAAATTAAAACCACAATGAGATATCACCTCACACCAGTCAGAATGGCGCTCATCAATAAAACAACACAGAATAAGTGCTGGCGAGGATGTGGAGAAAAGGGAACCCTCCTGCACTGCTGGTGGGAATGCAGACTGGTGCAGCCACTGTGGAAAACAGTATGGAGATTCCTCAAGAAATTAAAAATCGAACTGCCTTTTGACCCAGCTATACCACTGTTAGGAATATACCCCAAGAACACCATAGCACTGTTTGAAAAGAAGAAATGCACCCTCATGTTTATGGCAGCATTGTTCACAATAGCAAAGATGTGGAAACAGCCCAAGTGTCCATCAGAGGACGAGTGGATTAAAAAGCTTTGGTATATATATACTATGGAATACTACTCAGCCATAAGAAATGATGACATCGGATCTTTTACAACAACATGGATGGGCCTTGATAACATTATACTGAGTGAAAGAAGTAAATCAGAAAAAACTAAGAACTATATGTTTTCACACATAGGTGGGGCATAAAGATGAGACTCAGAGACATGAACAACAGTGTGGGGGTTACAGGGTGGGGGGAGGAGAGGGAGGGGGTTGGGGGAGGGGAGGGACACAAAGATCATGGCTTTTCAGCATTTGCCATATTCCCCCCTTAATCTATAGACAGACAGCAAATATTTACGTATGGTGTTCCCACTATAAAGACTGCTGTCTTAGGGACAAATGCTGATAAACTATTTCAGCAGTTCCTCCTTCTTCAAAGACTTATATGTAAACATAGAGCTCCATGTTTCATAGGACATACTCAAGCTCACTCCATGCTCCCTGGTGCTTTAGCACAAGGGAATGCCCCCCCCCCTTTTTTTAGTATTTTTTCTTTTATTTATTTATTTTTTGTATATTTCTGAGGATGGCGATGGGGAGGCAGTCAGACAGACTCCTGCATGTGCCTGACTGGGATCCACCTGGCATGCCTACCGGGGGGAATGCTCTGCCCATCTGGGATGTTGCTCTGTTACAACCGGAGCCATTCTAGCAACTGGGGCAGAGGCCATGGGGTCATCCTTAGGGTCCAGGGTGGATTTGCTCCGGTGGAACCTTGGCTGCGGGCGGGAGGAGAGAGACCAAGAGGAAGGAGAGGGGGAGGAGTGGAGAGGTAGATGGGCGCTTCTCCTGTGTGCTCTGGCCAGGAATCGAACCCGGGAATCCTGCACACCAGGCCAATGACTCCGATGGGTCTACCATATCATGCTTTTTACTTAAAAAAAAAAAAAATTTACATTTCTTTTGAATGCTGATGAACAGGAGACACCAAATCTTTTTCGCCTGCAAACTACTACCTTCTTTATTAGATCTAGCTAATAACACTGTTCTGTCTTTTTTCCAAATAGCTCCAGATATATGGAAAAGATTTATATAGGCAGAAGGGGATCCTCAAACCCCTCAGCGAGATCTTCTGAGAATGGCTTTTAAGATACCTAGAGGCAGAAAAAGCCCAATAGAGATCAGGGGAACTACCAGCTTTTAGGATACACCCTTAAAGGCTCCAACACCCCAAAGGGTCTCATAGGATGCCATCTGGGTCCTGCTTCAATAGTGGAAAGGAAGGTCATTGAGCTAAAGCCTGCCAGGCTTACACGCCTCTGCTGTGAGGAAACAGGGACACTGGAAGGTGGGCTTCCCCCTTGCTCCTCTAAGGGAGGGTTCAGTCTCTTCCAGCCCTGCTCCAGTCACCTATGACCTAACCTTGCCCAGAAAGCTGGGGTTTGCCACTGAAGGCTGAAGGAGCCCAGGGCCGTCGGCCCCATCTACGACACTGTGGACGAGCCTAGGGTATTTCTTCCAAGAAGCAGGTAAACTGATCTCATTTGCACAAGGGCCACTTAACTATGTTTTGCCTGAATAGTCAGGTTTTTTATTTTCCCTCAAAAATCTCTGTTGTGGGTGTTGATAGTCCTATTTTCTGCTGCTTTGCTTAATATATAGTGTTTCCTTTATCCCTCCTACCTCAATGCCCACTCATATTTCAGGCTGAGACCTACTCTTAATTTAGAGCTCTCTTTCCTCCTTTTGCCAACTTGTATTATGAATTTACCTTTGCCACCCAGCTTAGTGTATCCCAAGGTTCTCTTTACTAGGCCACAGTCACAGAGCTCCAGGGAAAAGCAACCTGGTCTCAACTCTCCAGGCAGAGGAGAACAGAAGCTCCATATCCACGCATGCTGCAAATGGCTTTTTCCAGTCTGCCTGAATCATTACCAGCTAGAAGCAGCGATCATTGGGACTTGGACATGAGCTGCAAAGTATAGAATGGTGACAACAATTCCAGTGCCATGCGGACTTTTCCTGGGGGGAACTTTCCTGGACTCCTGCTCCCTGTGACAGCTCCTAACAGACTGAACTGTGGTTGGGTTGCATTTTTCAGGGATTTGGCATGGTGATGAGGCCAACTTGGACTTGGGGAACATGTTAAGGACACTACTCATTCATGGATTCTTGCTGTATTGGCCAAGAGTTTGCTTAAAGGCTGTTAATCACTGTAAAAAAAATAGAGGACTGGATGAAGAAGATGGGGCACATATACACCATGGTATATTATTCAGCTAGGAGAAAGGGTGACATCGGATCACTTATAGCGAAATGGTGGAGTCTTCGTAGCATTGTGCGGGGTGAAATAAGCGAATCAGAAAAAAACAGGAACTGCAGGATTCCATACATTGGTGGGACATAAAAGCGAGACTAAGAGGCAGGAACAGGAGTGTGGTGGCTATCGGGGGTGGGGGGAGGGAAGGAGGGAGAGGGGGAGGGGGAGGGGTACAGAGAGAACTGGATGGAGGGTGGCAGAAGACGATCTCTCTTCGGGTGATGGGTATGCAACAGAACTAAATGACAAGATAACCTGGAAATGTTTTCTTTGAATGTATGTACCCTGATTTATTGATGTCACCCCATTAAAATAAAAATTTATTTATAAAAAAAATAATAATAAAAAAATAAAATCTAAAAAAAAAAAAAAAAAGAATAGCCTAAGGAATATACTAAAAACCTATTGGACCTAACAAATGAGCTCAACAAGGTTGCAGGATACACCATCAATATACAAAAATCAACCGTATTTCTATATACTTGCAATAAACAATCTGAAAATGAACTTAAGAAAACAATTCCACTTCTAACAGCATCAAAGAGAATAAAATACCTAGGAATAAATTTAGCAAAAGATATACAAAATGCATACTCTGAAAGCTATAAAACATTTTTGAGAGAAATTTAAAAAGATACCCAATGTTCAAGGATCAATAGATTTATTATATTTCCCCATGTATAAGACACTTCCATGTATAAAATGCATCTTAATTTGGGGCCCAAAACTTGAAAAAATGAATTACATAAAGTTACTGAACTCAAGTTTTATTCATCATAAAATTCATACAACTCCTCATCACTGTCAAAACTCCCATCCATTAGCTTGTCCTCATCTGTGTCTGATGACGATCACTGTCTTCATATACTGTCTCGTCCTGAGTTCCACCTATGACATTTGAAATGCCACAACCACTGTATAAGACACACCAGTTTTTAGATCCCAAATGTTTTGGAAAAGGGTACATCTTATACATGGGGAAGTACAGTAATATTAAGATGGTAACTGTTCACAAATTGATCTACAGATTCAACACAATCCCTACCAAAATCCCAACTGTGACTTTAGATTAGGCAAGGTTTTTCAGACATGACACCAAAAGCACTAACAAAAGAAACAGTAAATTAGACGATGTGCTTTAGTTTAAAGGACATCCTCAACAGAGTGAAAAGATGATCCACAGAATGAGGAAAAATTTTTGCAAATCATATATCTCATAAGGGACTTCTATGGAGAATATATAAAAATGATTATAACTCAGTAATAAAGAATAACCTAATTAAAAATGGGGAAAGGGCCTGACCAGGCATTGGCACAGTGGATAGAGTGTTGGCCTGGGATGCAGAGGACCCAGGTTCCAAATTCCAAGGTTGCCAGCTTGAACACAGGCTCATTAGCTTGAGAGAGGGGTTGCTGGCTTGAGCATGGGATCACAGACATAATCCTAAGGTTGCTGGTTTCAGACCAAGGTCACTGGCTTGAGCAAGGGGTCACTGGCTCAGCTGGAGCCCCCATTCCCCCCAAACAGGCACATATGAGAAAGCAATCAATGAACAGTTAAGGTGCCACAACGAAGAACTGATGCTTCTCATCTCCTCCCTTCCTGTCTGTCTGTCCCTATCTGTCCCTGTCTGTCTCTCTCTGCCTCTGTCACAAAAAAAACCCTAAAAAGCTATACACAGATATTCACAGCAACATCGTTCATGATAATCGAAAATTGGAAACAATGCAAATGCTCATCAATTGATAAATGATTAAATAAAATGTGGTACAATTACACCATGGAATATTAAGAAGAAATAATAGTAATGATACATACTGTAACATGGATAAATCTTGAAAATATGATACTAAGTAAAATAAGCTAGTCACAAAGGATCACAGCATACAATACCACTGATACAAAATGTTCAGAATAGACAGCTCCATAAAGACTGAAAGTGATGGCTGCCCAGGGCTAAGCAGGCTGTGAGAAACGGGGAGTAACTATTAATAGGCACCGAGCTTCTTTTCAGGTTATGAAATGTTCTAAAATTATCATATTTTTTGCTCCATAAGACACACCTGACCATAAGACACATATAGGGTTTTAAGGAGGAAAATAAGAAAAAAAAAATTCTGAACCAAATGGTGTGTTAAAATATTTAATAAAATACCGTATTTTTTTCTCCATAAGACACACAGGCATTTTTCCCTCCACTTTTGGGGATAAAAAGTGCATCTTATGGAGCAAAAAATACGGTAGGTAGTAATCACAGTTGTACAATACTGTGAACATACTAAAAACTACTGAGTTGTATACTTTAAATGGGTGAGTTTGTATGGTGTGTGAATTACACTGCAATAAAGCTGTTATAAAGAAACCTACTTTACCTTGACGGAGTTGGATCATCTTGGCCCAGGCGTGACATTATATTTATTAAGGTGTTAATTCCTATTTTAGAAAGAAATACACAAATGAATACTGTTAGAAGCATTCAAGAGCCACGATATGACATGTACAAAAAAAATTATCTAGAACATCCCAATTTGACTTTAAAAAGTTTTATATAGGCATGTGTACAAGTTTAATTAACTTAGTTACTTAAAACCCTTGACAAATAAATTTTTCTAATAAATACATGAGCCCTTATTACGATGCTCTGCTCAACGTGAATGCTACTATTTATGGGTCAAGAAGCACTAAAGAATGAGAGGATGCAGCAGTCACCAGGGAGCCATTCCTGGTGGCGATTTAACTTACAACTGAGAACACAGGCCAAAGCATGTGAGTGGAACCCCAACGCACCTTTCTTCCGCATGTGCATGTGATGAACTTTTCTATCTCCATATTTGGGTTGCCGAATTCCACAGTTAGACAAAGAATTCCTGGCATGATCAGGATTCATTCCAAAATTTAAGTGGTGACTTGGGTGAGTCATGGCCAGCTAAAATTTCAATGAAATAAGTTCAGTCTTGAACAGAAACAGACTCCTAGATCAGAGAACGTTTTGACAAGTTGCCCAATCAGAGGGGTGTAAAGGAGGGGTGAAAAAGATGAAGAGATTAAGAAGCACAAAATGGTTGTTACAGAATAGTCATGCAGATGTAAAGTACAGCATAGGGAACACAGTCAATAGTCTTCTAATAACTATGTATGGTGTCAGATGGGTGTGAGATTTATCGGAATGATCTCTCATTGAGTTTTATATAATGTCTAATCACTAGGGTGTACACCTGAAAGTAATATAATATTGTATGTCAATTGTAATTGAAAAATAAAAAATGATTTAAAAAAGAACTGTCTTTGTATCATCCCAAATTAATCAGAAAAGAGTCCTTTCCACCTTATCTCCGTCAATATCAAGTTTCCAGAACTCTACTGCAAACCCTCTTCTAAAAATAAATCTAAAAACCCACATCTTACAAGGAGAATTAGAGGGCTCAACACCTAGAAAGAAGAGCCATAAAGAAGGAAAAACTGAGAGAAGGGGCTCAGGTTTGCAGGGCAAATTTTTTCTTTAGTTTCCTTTTTTAGGAAGAGCTTCAAAAAAGGGTGAGAGAAAGGGTTTGCAAGTGGCACCTAGAATAGAGGAGAGAGCTACGTTTCTAAACATCGTCATCATCTTCCAGAATAGAGACTAACACTCCCTTTGAAACCTGCAGGATGAATGACTCCTATCCTGTTTTCATATGAGTGTACAGGAGTAGTTATTACCTGTAACAGACAACGATCTTGGAAAGTATATCCTATCAACTTGTCCAGGTGCATTAGGCATTGGTGGTAGCGAATATGATGGGTCAAAACAGGTAGCATCATTGCATGCTAAGGAAAAAAAATATTTCAATATGTTTAACTCTATAAAAACTTTTAAAAAATGCAACAAACAAACCATTTCACATCTCAAATTCCATGTCACAGTGTCTTGAAATAGTTTACTGGCTGCATGGCATCCTGGCAAATCATCTACCAAGGGTGGTGGACCTTAGTTGCTTAGGGTTTATTCTCTGGAATTAGAATGCCTGGGTCCAAATCCTGCTTTGTCACTCATCCGTTGTTAGGCTTGGGATGAGCTATTTCATTTCTTGGCCTTAGTTCCCTCACCTGTAAAGTGGGGAAATCAGTATAGCTACTTTCAAGGACAGTTAAAAGCAGGGATCCCCAAACTTTTTACACAGGGGGCCAGTTCACTGTCCCTCAGACGGTTGGAGGGCCGGACTATAAAAAAAAACTATGAACAAATTCCTATGCACACTGCACATATCTTATTTTAAAGTAAAAAAACAAAACAGGAACAAATACAATATTTAAAATAAAGAACAAGTAAATTTAAATCAACAAACTGGCCAGTATTTCAATAGGAACTATGGGCCTGCTTTTGGCCAATGAGATGGTCAATGTCCGGTTCCATATTTGTCACTGCTAGCCGTAACAAGTGATATGACGTGCTTCCGGAGCCGTGAGGCGTGTGTCCCGCGTCACCGGAAGCAGTACTGTACATGAGCGTCGCCACACTTATGGCGCCGCCACATACAGTACTACAGTACAGCATCCTCATCCTGTGCTCCTCTCACTGACCACCAATGAAAGAGGTGTCCCTTCCGGAAGTGCGGCGGGTACTGAATAAATGGCCTCAGGGGGCCACATGCGGCCCGCGGGCCGTAGTTTGGGAACCCCTGGTTAAAAGGGTTAAATAAGCAAATACAAAAACACTGCTTACAACAAGGCCCATTAGCCTTCATTCAAATAGGAGGAGCCTTGTTTTCATCACACTCAGCAAGGTGACCTCAAGGAAGTCACAGGACTTTCTGTGCCTCCTTGTGGATCTTAATTGTAAGAGAATGGGTTAGGACTCATCAATTCTGAAAACTTCGTCACGGTCAAAACACTTTTGGAAATCTTTTAAGAAAAATGATTCTTTTCTCTTAAAGCGCCCCTGCACATAAACATGCAAAATTGTAAGTCATTATACGGGTTCACAAACCCCTGAAGCCCATCACTATTCTTTAGGCAAGAACTTCTCAACTAGATGATCTTCAAGGGCTATTCCAAGTTTAACACTTAAGTGATCTAACATCCATGGACAACTTGTGAAAAACCACCAACACAGTTAAGGCACCTGAGAACATGGAACTTTTATTTTTTGTTCAATCGCTTTTCACTTGACTATAGAGTTCTCATTGGAAGATAATTTCATGAATAACATTTCCCTAGAATAAATGCAAGAGAATAAAGGAGTCATTCTTATTCATCAGAACCTGGAGGATGGGCAGAGCCCACCAAATGACTGATATATGCTTTATATTATTTGCCTTTGAAGTATTTTAAGCTGACATTGTTGAAAATACATGAAAATGGATTTGCTTGAAACTATGGAAGTTTCCTGTATTATTAACTTATAAGGAAAGATTAGTTCTCCCAAACAGGATTTCTAATCAACAGAACATCCTTCTTTCCAGTGCAATTTAGTAATACATACTGAGCACTTCCATGTACAAGGCTTACACGAGTGTGGAAGAGAAAAAGATGAAAACATTCTTTTCACCCTCAAGGGCTTCCCAGAGATATGCAATTACGATTTGAATTGTTGGCACTTTTTCCACTTTGTTTTTATAAGTACTGTATTTAAAAATACAATAATATGGAAGTGTGTGGCCAAAGTATAATATGGTTTTACAGACACTCAACTTGCAGGAAGCTCAAAGGAGTTAATGCTAAAAACTCGAGGTGGATAGGTCATAGGTTATGAAGAATACTCAGTGCAACTACCTTTCTGAAGTATGAACTCAAACTGGTGAATTATTTTTTAATACCTCTAGTGACAGATGATTCATTATCTGTCAAGAACATAATAACACCCTCTTTAGAGTACTCTGATTACTAGAAAATTATTACAACCTTAAGCCCAAATCTGTCTCCTTATCCCTTAAAACCTACTTACTCCTGGAGACAAAATAAAACACTACAATGAATAGCATAGTCCCCACACCTTCTCTTCACTAACCGAAGCCTTATTTCCTTGGACCTTTATTCATGTGAAACAGTTTTGGGTACCTTAGCTCTTCTTCAAAACTTGCTCCACATAGAACCAGTTTTTCTTTCCAAATAAGGCTGTTTCTTGTGAATACCATGGGAAGGTAAGTCTCACCCATGCCCATCTTGCATCCTAGACAACCAAGTGTCAATATTACCTACCAGACTGTTGCAATCTCTAGCTCAGTTTTTCAAAATATCAATCTCTGCAATGTTGAAATGCATACAATCACTGGGCATCTTTTTGCCTCACTAATTCATGCCCAGCAACTGCTGTCATTTTTAAAATGTTCCCCTGGAGGATTGTGAGGAAATGGCAGTGTGTAGTTTTAAATCTATTTAAATTCTCCCATAAAAACAGAGCAACTAGAATAGCAAACGAGACCTATGAACTATACATAAAAACTAGACAACACGACAAAGTATCCTCGGGAACGCCTAAGGAAGCATGGATGGGGACAAAGACCTACGTGGTCTTGTCACCCGAGAAAGAAAAGACAGGGAATGTAACAGGGCCTTGCGAATGGAAGAACCCAGAAATCAATATTCACTGAAAATGTGACCAAAACTGAAGAGGGATCTGCAGAATCCAATTCACCAGGTGAGTACAAGAGGACAGTCTTATCAGAAAGAGCTAAGTGAGAAGACGCATCAGAGTCCAGTAACTAGCATGGACAAGAGTAACGGATTTAATCGTTTTCACTGTGGAGCCTATTGCTTTCATAGGCATGTTGGTTAATTACTCCTAATTTTCAGAATCACCACCTTAAAACCACACTGGAACAAGAAAGAGCATAAATAAACAAAAACATTTCTTGTAAAAATACTCATTTTGAGCCCCAAATCAATTAAGTTAATTCACCCTGCTCATTCTAAGTCATTTTTACCTTATTTTAGGTTTGTGCATTTAAATTTCAACTGCGCAATGAATGAGTTGATGAGTAACACCTCCAAATTCTCTAAAGGTGGTATTTCTGTATGTTGATGTTTGAAGCTCAGTGCAAGCAACAGTTTACTTTCACAACTTCAAGAAGATCCATTGATGGTGAAGTAGTATTTGATGTCAGTACGGATAAACATAATCTATTCACCTAAGGCTGTGAGCTACAGAATGCCTCCAAGATGATTTGATTTTGATGCGGAAGGCACTATTGCACCAAAGCACATTGACTTTCTGGTTTTATTGTTTTTAATAGTCCACACCTCCTGCCCCCATCTCCCCATCATTGCCACTGTGCTCAGATTTCTTTCACTTCTCCTTCTATTAACTTCTCAGGTCGCTGGCTGATTCGCATTCATTCATTTATATGCATTTTTTTTTTTACAAACCATAAAGCAATTCCTGTATTCAGTAGACGAACTCACAGCCAGCAATTTATACTTTATCAAGTACTTTATATGCAAGAGCATTTTACTGAAATCTTAAAAAAGATTTCTATTAAGAAGACCAGAGAATGTAATGTGAACCCTGACAAAGAAGACACCTACTAATAAGAAGGGCTCCTGGTGGCTAACTGGGCTCAAATTTTAATAGAATCTAGCAGCCATTTCTACACAGAGGCCTCTCAAAGCAAACTGCACTTTAGGAAAAAGCCTGCACGAATTGCTGCCTGCACTGTGTTTCTGCCATCTGAGCCAGACTTTATAAAGAAGTTCCTGGAATCCCATTTCAACCAATAGGACTGAGGCTTTTCCCATCCAATCAAAGCTACACAGCTCCAATCAACCAGAGCGGCTCTATTATGACCAATCAGGACAGTGCCTTTTGGACTAATCAAACTGTAAGAATCTGGAGTCATCATCTGCATGAGGACAGACCAATCAGGGACCAGGGGTTGGGACTTCTGTCCATATAAGCCAGCTCCCCTCTGGCTCTGAGAGCGCACTTTCCCTTTCCACCAAAGACTGAAGACTGTGTCACCCTGGCTGAGGCTGAAACACTGAAGATGTTTTGCCGGGCAGCATGCAGCAGACAAGTGCAGGCCAGAGACTAGCACAGAACGAAATAGACCAAAGCACAGCAAAGCAGACCAGCAAGGAGCAGAGCAGAGTCGTCTAGCCTGAGAGAGGCCTGGCCCAGGGCTGCCTCACAGCCCTGCTGTACCCTACTGAGCTCTTCTACAGCCAGCCAGCCATTTATACTTTACCAAGTCCTTTATATGCAAGAGCATTTTACTGAAATCTTAAAAAAGATTTCTATTAAGAAGACCAGAGAATGTAATGTGTGCTGTTGTCATAGCCCTGCTGTATCACAACTCAGCTGCTTTGCACTGAACAGTCTCCTTCTTCACACCCCACACTGGGGGTTCCTATCGATGTTGACTTAGCACCAACCATTCCTTGACAGTAAACTCAGCTCAGGTAACAGTTGTCTTGGAAGAATGGGAGTCCTGCAGAGGGAGGAGCTGTTATCAGATCAAGAAGCATTCACCTTCCCATGAATTTTAATCAGGATCCATTTTCTCTGACCAGTTAGTCAAAGAAAGCGATTTGAGTGCTTTTGCCTACCAACCTCAAAACAGAATGAAAAATATAATATATACAGAGAAGATAAACTAGTCCTCAAGCTACTTCTAATCTCACTGAGGAGCCAGAGTAAGATGTCTGTGACACGGCTGAGGAACACAAAACTGCAGTGGAACAGATTAGGATAACCTCTCCATACCTGTCACCCACCAATCAATCTGATGGTTAACGTTTTATCCTTTTACAAATTAGGGCCCCACAGGGTTTTGTTAAAAAAGAAAACGTCAGAGTTAACTGAAAACTCAGATTCAAAAATGACTAAAGTAGATCTCTAAGGTCCTTTCCAGTTCTCAATGCTACACAATTTTAGATCTCTTAAAACAATCTACTCTGACTTGTCACGGAGATACCAGATTTTGAGTAGACTGTTTAACATTCTGCTCCCTGTTCGCATAGTGTCTACCTTAGGATGATGTTCTGTTGGACTTGGAGAAACATCAGCAAACAGGAAAACTGGGTGATATCGCTTCAAATGGCCTCAGAAAGAATAGACAGAGTAAGACAATCACTTCTGAACGTAGCTAAAGAGTGAAAAATAATTGGTCAATTGGCAAAATAATAGAGAACTTGGAAGATGTAGCTGGCTGCCACTGTGGATGATTATTCTCAAACTAACAGTACTGCATCAATAGCAGTTCATCTTAAAACAAAACTATTTAGCTTTGGACATCACAAGGTAAATGGATTGCACAGCAATACCTTTAATTATTGGATTAAATCCCACTGTTCAATATAATAATTAAATGCCAGCATTGACTTAAAAAAAAACACTTATTATAATGAAACGAATACCTAAGAGTGCCTGAACTTATTACAATATATGCTACCATCAAAACAGATAAGTGGGAGCCTGGAAAGAATTCTCCCAAAAGGCTGAACACAGCAAATTACATTACCTGACCCGAGCCTATGTAGTCATTTTCCTTAACTGTAATTCCCATGGAGCACAACCAGCATCAATCATAACAAAAAAATAAGCATGGGTCAAAGAATAGGCTGTGTTTGGGAGATCTCTGATCTGGTATAAATTACATCCACAGGGAAAACAAAAATACTTTCTAGTCAGTATATATATCTGACATGTTCCTCTACTGCAGGGGTCGGGAACCTTTTTGGCTGAGAGAGCCATGAACGTCACATATTTTAAAATGTAATTCCATGAGAGCCATACAACGACCCGTGTACGTTATGCATTATCCAATAAAAATTTGGTGTTGTCCTGGAGGACAGCTGTGATTGGCTCCAGTCACCCGCAACCATGAACATGAGCAGTAGGAAATGAATGGATTGTAATTCATGAGAATGTTTTATATTTTTAACATTATTTTTTTTACTAAAGATTTGTTTGTGAGCCAGATGCAGTCATCAAAAGAGCCACATCTGGCTCACGAGCCATAGGTTCCCGACCCCTGCTCTACTGAGTTCATCTAATGAAAAAGTACTATCACTTGGGTCAAATATGAAATTTGCACTGCTTTTGTTCATTAATGCCTTTAGTTCTCTGCAGCATAGGTTTGAGTCAGGGGTCTGTAGTTTATTCACCTGGCCCTCCGGAGTCTGCCTGCAGAGTTGTTGGAGTGTCCCTTTTGACAAGCACCCACACGTGGGCTGCGAACAGGCAGGTGCATCTGAAGAATAGACTTGCCTTCACTCGATGTACAGAGACAGAACTTCGTGTTACTAAGTGCCCCCACCCTACCACTGTGCACGTGCATGTGCACACACACAGAACTAAACAAGACAATACCAAAACTGACAACAAAAACAAAACTCAAATGATACAAAACAATTTATGGTTGGTGTCCCTATTAGCGACAAGGTAATTTGTTCCATAGAAACTTCTAAGAATTAGGAAAACTGCAGTGCCAGATGACTTTTAAAGGAAGAGGCATGAGGTACGACTGGGTTCTCAGGAGCGTCATTACCTGACAGACATCAGAACGGATGCCAGTTTTCCAGAATCCTTGGCTACTGAGCTCCACCGTTACTTCTCGCCTCATTGTATTCTTCTGTCGGATTTTCTGGAGCGCTTCCTAGAAAAGAACTCATTATGATGAGTAACCTGATGATTGTAATGCAATATTAAGCCGAAAATCAAGCATTAGAAAATAAGCTAAATTTGTTCAATATCACCCTTACATTCAGGTATTCACGCCTCTTCATGCAACTGACAATAATGTACTTAAAATGAAGGCCAGAACGCTCAAAGCCTTGGGTAACCAGGTAAGAAAACAAATCTAAGCTGAATCTAGCATTCTCAAAAGTTCAAATAAAAAATGTCCTTTCATTGATGAAAAAAACAAAATGTAGTGTTTGGGTTTTGAAATCAGCATGAAAAATTATGTCAAGCCTTATGTCAAGCATTTACATCTAAAAAAGACCATCTGTAAATTAACCTGCAACCCACATAATTCTAAAAGTTGCTTTCAAATTTGTCAACCCGTTATCAAAACCCTTACAGCAAGGGTGTATTTTATTTGAAAAAGACAATAATCCAAAACTTCTGCAAGACATAGTCAGAAAATGACTCTTTCCTTTCACTGCCCTCAAATAATGATAAAAATAATTTTATATTTGTATATTAGTCAATAAAAAGCTCAGGATTTCAAATCACCTCTTTGATTAGAAGAACGTTAAATGATTCATTTCAGAAGTCCACACAACCACGTTCTTCTCTGGAGGCACCAACAGAGGGACATTTCAGCCAGCCTCTCTCAGCCCTGCTTTCCTCCTTTATAATGAAGCCAACTGGCTCGAGTGACAGTAAGTGACAAAGCCAGAATTTTACCACTTCCCAGCTTCAAAGCCTTGCTCTTACACCACCAAACAGAATAAAACCTCACTGAGACAAAATCTATTTTGATACTAAATTTATTTACTCTTAAAATTATAACTAAAACATAAATGATCCTGGAATATAGGGATAATACTACCCATCGTAAAGAGATGTGGAATTTAGAATATAAAACTTTACAAAATAAACTCACCCTAATAAACTGACAGACATATGGAAGACAATCTTTTACAACCTCAAAACCAAGAAATTTGTGTGAGACTCAAAGTTGTATTATGTGCACTCTAATTAATGATAAAAAACTGATCCAGAAAGATTAAAACTTTAATTTCTATAAGAAATAATTCATTCCCAAAGGTAGCAATCCATTAATAAACTATCCTTTTTGGCCCTGGCCGGCTGGCTCAGTGATAGAGCATCAGCCCAGTGTGTGGATGTCCCTGGTTCGATTCTCATCCCGGGCACACAGGAGAAGCACCCATCTGCTTCTTTACCCCTCCCCTTCTCGCATCTCTCTCTCTCTCTTTCTCTCTCTCTCTCTCCCTTCCTCCCCTCTTGATTAGAACTCGTTCTATTCAAGACAGGTACTGAAGATGGCTTCATCGCCTCCACCTCAGGTGCTAAAAAATGGCTCCAGTTGCAACAGAGTAGGGGCCCCAGATGGACAGAGCATCACCCCCTAGTGGGCTTGCGGGTGGCTTCCAGTCAGGGCACATGCAAGAGTCTGTCTCTGCCTCCCCTCCTCTCACTAAATAAATAATAATAATAATAAACTATCCTTTCTAAAAAAATAAATAAATAAAAAGAAGAGACTATCCTTTTCAGGGGGAAAAAGGGGTCCTTAGTTACCAACTAATATGATGAAAAAATATCAATCAGCATACTAATGTGAGGAGGGGAGGAAAGTGTAATGTTTCAAAAAGTATTCTTCCACCTTATTCTAGAAGTGTAGTGCCATGCAAAAATCTTTAAATAAACCTCAAGCATATCATCAATCACAGAAGAATAGGGTTCAATACCCACCTCCCTCTGTGCCAGCTTCTGTTTGTCCGTTTGTTTGACTTTGGGACTATTCGCCAGGAGATGACGAAGTTTCACATAACTCTTCCACAGTTTCTGGTACCTAAGGAAAAGGACAAACAGACATCTTAAACTAAGAGAAGGCAAATCTGAACTACAACAAAGCCAGTTGTTTTAATAGGCCTGTTCAACCATAAATTACATTCTTTTGAATATCATAATGGCAGCAAACCCTCACTCCAAGGAAGGATATGGTTTTGGAGGTTGAAGTCAAGATGACCAACAGTCAGCTTGAACCTAGTTATTAAGTTGATTATTGCTTATTTAGGTTAAAAAATGAAGTGTCACTATACGGGAAAATCTCTTTGGAAAGAATTCTAAAGGAAATATACAAAACCAACAGAAAGATATGCCGTTTCTAATTGTTACCTCTCTGAAAGTAACACATTGTATATAAATATGTGCTTTCTGAAGGTTGTTGAAAGAAAGACTCTCACTTAATAAGGACATTGTCAGTCTCTGAACTGCCTACACTGGAAGTAAAAGTTGAGTATTAGAAAGAGAAACCCCAATTGTGCCAATAGCTGTTCCCATTCTTCCACTGGGGCGGAAAAAAGACAAACGGTGTACACCAGTTTGTATATACCATGACAAAAATAAGCACATTTGTAGCCAAACGTGTGATACCCTGGGTCAGTCTGAAAGACACTTTTAAAGCATCCTGGGAATGAAGAGAACATGGAATCCTTCAGCAATTCACACTCCTGCCACCTGAGTCCACGAGAGCCTAATCACATTCTACTAACATTTTTCTGACAAGAAGTGACTTTCAAAGGATTTTCTGTCATCTTGAAACTGTTTCTGTCACTGAAACTGCTCCTTCCTTGGCCTCAGCGGGGTCTCTCCTTTTTGGTAACAATTTCTTAGAGAAAGGAGGAAAGAAAGGAGTACTTACACAGTGCCTGGTTCACTGCTTCATACTTTTATCCAAAGGGGGGAAAGAAAGAACAAAACCCTTTAGCCTCTTCACCAGAATTATATTTATGAATTGAAAATCTCCCATGCCCTTTTCTCCCACTATAATCCTTTAAAAAAATTAAGTCAGGAAACTTTCTGTTTAACGAGGTAGGAAATTCAAACTCTCCTGAAGAAAATAATGGTGCTGTTTCCAATCCCACATAGCCTCATCTCTTCCCAGAAAAACACTAACATGTCAATGAGAAAATCCCAAATGTGGAAAGTAACATCAATTCTAAAAGTCAGAAGTCATGGCTTCTCCTTCCAACATAAACTTTAACTTTGCATGGGATATTGAGCTCTTTTAAGATGCTCCCAAAAATAAAACTCTACATAAATTTAGCAGTGCTAGGAACCAACATGGTGCTACTTTCCTCTGGACGGCACTGACAAAATGAAAATAATAACAATAAGTAATGCAGTGATGAATAAATGGAAGTCCCCTAAAAGTTAAAAACATACAGGACGCTTGTTGATCAAGATTGCCAAGGATAACCTATTGAGTAATAATTTCCTGCAGTCAAATGTAGAGAAAATAACTCTTCAGGAGCTACCAAAACCTGTTCTACTTGGTAACCTAAATTTGGAAACATGGCTCATTTTAGTTCTTAATTTCTAAAGAGGAAAACACCCAATAAAGGGATCCTTTGCTAATTCAGCTGTTAGTAGAAGGTGAAATTGGCTAAGACAAACACCGAGAAATATCTTACTGTGGGTCTCCTGCATAACTCAACTGTGCAGGGCGTATCCCAAAGTGAACGATAATCGGAAAAGTAATCACATCGGGGTTGAATTGTTCACGATCCAGTTGATCGATGCGGACAGAGCTTGGTTTCTACAGAGAAAAATCAAAGCCATTTATTCCCATAAGAAGTCATTAAGTATTGACTTTAACCTGAGTAGGCAAGAAATTAATCGGATTTTTTTTCTAGGAAAGCTTCAACCCCAAAGAGAAAATGTCATTTAAACCCTTTAATCATAGCAGCCCATACTATATAAAAACTATATAATGTCATCCCTGTAAATGAGTCTGTGCCATTTGGCATAATGAACAATAATCTTGTCCTTTATTGCAGGCCACATAGAAACCTTTAAAAGTTAAACTTTTAAAAGGATACCTAGTTAGATGTAACTTTTCCTTAACCTCGTCAAAGGCACAGGGGAAGCAGTCCACACCACAGGCAAGTGATATGCTGGCTTACTCTGCCTGAATTTCACATTGCAAATGAATAGCTTGTTTCTACTCAAGACACACAGACAGATGGCTCTATATAATTTTTCCATTAGCTCTCTGTGTACCTTACATATTCCTTTACTTGCACATTTTAAAATTAGACAGTATGGCAGTACAAAGGCCAAACGGCTAAGCTTCTCTTATTATGTTCATGTAGGCCATTTTTAGTTTTAATAGAGAGCCCCATTATTTTTCAAGTCTAATAAAAAGGTGAACAGCTAGTTCCTTCTTGAGTTATTAAATTATGAGGAACCACTTGTAAAAAAAAAAAAATACCTTTCATCCTGAAAGCTTAAGTTTGTAAAGAGATGAGTATAACCATCTTGCTTATACCCAACTCTGAGGGTAGTCCCTTATTAGAAACAAAATTCTGACCAAGAGACTGTGGGACCTTTGGCTCAACTACTATAGAGCTGAAGGCTACAAAACTGATTGATCCACACAGAGGCCAATAAGCTTCACTCTGTGGCACAGAAATGACCAACAACTGGAGTCTGGTTGGTGGCCTGCACTGTCCAGGACAGGGGTTTCAATGCTAAAAGCCGAAAGCCCCCAGCTACTGGGAAAAGCTGGTAGCCCCCATCAGCCATCTGACAAATCCAAGTAGGTGACAAAGTGAATAGATTTGTGTAAATTCATTCACATTAATTTAAAGATAACCTACACTTAAGTTTTTAAGGAATATTTAAATGTTATTTAACAATCAAAATTCCACTGGTATCTTAAAAAGTTGAACCCCACTCTCAAAATTAATAACTAGAGAAGAGTTTGTTCACAGGTAACCTAATATAATATTATTTAAATGCTTATCAACAATAGCAACATGTTATTTAGGTCTAAGAATTGTTTCCAATATTTTGGGAATCAAAGCAGCAGGATTACTTTTTAAAAGAACTGCACAACTGAAAAATGCTAGTGAATTATTCATGTTTCCATGATTTTAAAGACCATGCTATGGTATCAACAAGGGCATAATGATTTAAAATATCTATAGTACCTCTAAATTTATATGGGTGGAGAAGGGGAATGAAGTAAGTTCTAGAATTTGGCCACACCCAACAAGATCTATCATGCCATCTCCGTAGAGGAATAAAAACATTCTTGCTAATGATCAAAGTGTTCTCTGGCAAAGGCAAAGTGCCGAGAGAGGGAGATTAATTCTTTTAAGTTCCGCAGCAATAAAGTACTTAATGTGATCATAATGGCTTGAAAATTTAATAAATTCCCCAATATTCTTACCACTGGGCCATCTTTCAAAGCAAGCACTGCGGAGGATGAAATGTGGTGCCATGCATACTCTGCCCTATTCTCAAAAGGATATGATGAGAGATGTTTGAATGGTGCTGAATTTTCAGAATATTTTCCTCCTTTAAACATAGCTTTAGGTAAATACAAAAAGAAAATTAACTTCAACATGTCCCTGGCATCCAAATTTACCTTTCTTAATTTATTTCTGATTACTTTCCAACATAAATCTTTCATCCTGACTAATCTGGTTTCCTCATTATCTTCATACTGGCCATACACCATGCCAACCATGTACATGTAAACACACCAATAATTTATACAATTTCTCAATTCCTTAAGAACCTCACTGTGGTGTATATGAAACATCCCTGGAAGCCCAGTTGAGTGACCTCACCTAAAACTACGGGCTTTCCTGGCTGGCTATTTGACTGACTGATCCATTGATTCAATGATTCATCACAGACTCCTTTTACAGGGATATGCTGTGAGACTGCACCTGGAGAAACATCCTACAATCTCTAGACTTCACGAGCACCTGGCTCATGTCCCTCAACAATGAGCTGAACGATGATCACGGTCACGAAGTCAAGGACCTCTGTGCCACTGGCTCAATCACAAGCAATGAGTGAATCAGAAGCACCTGGGATTTTTTTTTTTTTTTAACTACAGATCCTTGGGCTCCTGGAGTATACGGGGTGGGGGTCAATCATGGCATTCTTGTGTTTTTAAAAGCTCTCCAACTGATGCTATAATTTAAGAAATTTGAAGCATGCCATGAAAGAAAGCCTCCAGGCTGACAGTACTTCCAGTGTCCCCACAAATCGTGGGATGCCTGAAGCAGGCCCACCAAGATGAAAAGATAATGTCTGCCGCCACCACCACACCAACCCATCTTCTGACCCAGCTATAAACCTGGCAGAAGAAATGTAAATTAGTGCAACTGTTTAAAGAAGAAAAATTAAATTCACAGTCATACTCTCATACTGCTATGACTCGTATATTTCTTTTAAAGTTACTCTAACATTTATGTGGCTTAATATAACAGTAAAAGCTGTATGGTTTTTTTAGTTTTAAGTAAGTTTTATGTTTGAAAACATTTTTATTAAACTTTCATTTTCGAGATTTGTTTATAATAATCAGCATTAGCTGGAATGTTTAACTTGCAAATAACAACATTCTGTTTGTGCAGATGTTACTGTCATGCTACAAAAAGTGGATCTACAGTTTTATTTTTATGAATCATGGCTATTAAACAATTTGGCAGCCTTTTTAAAACAACTTTGTTTAAATAGATCACTCTGTTTCTTTACATAAAAATATTTTAATTCTCCATTTTTGGAAAACCTTATCCTGATAAGATGCCAACATATAACTATTTTATAAAACAATAACATAGTTTGAAAAAAATTTTTAATTAGTATATAAAACAGAATTTTCTTCATAAGATAAAGCTAGTTATCTTTTAATTCTCTTTAGTTTTTATATTTCTATTTCAACAATTAACATTAGATGTTAATTTTAAAACAAAGTAATAACAAAAGAAATGGGAAATATTTGTAATAATTATGGCAAAAGATGAATAAAAAAGGACAAAACCACAAAAGAAAATTAGACAAAGGATATTAATAGGCCATTATCAAAAGAAAACATAAAAGGCCAAAAAACATTTAATTTCTTCATTGATTTTTTTTTCTTTAGAGAGAAGGAGGGAGAGAGAGAGACACTGATTTGTTATTCCATTTATTCATGCATTCATTGGTTGATCCTCGTATGTGCGCTGACCTGGGATCGAACCTACAACCTTGGCATATCAGGACAATGCTCTAACAGAGATACCCAGCCAGGCCCCAGTAAACATTTAAAATATTGATTTTTGAGCCCTATTCAGATAGCTCAGTTGGTTAGAGCATTATTCCAATATGCCAAGGTTGCAGGTTCGATCCCTGGTCAAGGCACATACAAGAATCAACTACTAAATGAGTGGAACAACAAATCAAAGTTCCTCTCTGTCTCTCTTTCTCGCTCTCTCTCCTTCTCTCTCTAAAATAATTGTTTTAATTTTTAAGAAATATCTATTTTTTTAGAAACCAAAATAAATATAAAACTGAAGTAAATAATATTTTTCCCTATCAACATGACAAAGTTTTTTTAAAAAACAATATAACCAATATGAAGAACTGGCACTCTATATTATCCTAGTCAGGGTGCAAATTTTACAACCCTTCTGGAAGGTATTTGCCACATGTATCAAAAGCTTTATGATGCACATACATTCAGACGGCTAATTTCACTACAGGACCTCTTCCTAAGGAATTAAACGGACAAATATTCAAAGATACAGACATATACCTATATACACACATACACAAATTCAATATAGTATTATTTGTTACAGCAAAAATCTGGAAGCAGCTTAGGTACCCAACAATAAGAAGCTTGTTTTTTTATACTCCTAAAGAAATTTAAAACTATGGAAAAATGATAGTTTTGGAAGGGAATGAGAAAAAAAGGTGTCAATATTTAATATTTAATATAATAATATTTAATACTATGATGCTAACTTTGTTTCAAAATAATATGAAATACACTGCTCAAAAAAAATTAGGGGATCAGGGAACATGCAGATACTCCAGTACTTTCAGCTTTTGTATAGTGCCTTTTCACCAAAGAAATAAAAGTTGGGTTTGCATCTTATTTGCATAATCGAACAACTATGACTTGTCATTTGCTTTTCTGATGTTCTTGTTTAATAAAAAAAAAAATCTTTTTTTTATCGCTTCATATTCATTTTGAAATATCCCTTAATTTTTGTGAGCAGTATATATTTATCCTAGAGACCAGAAAACTAAATGGTATCATCTCTGCAGAATGGAATTATGGGGTCATTTTTATTGGATTCTTTGGGCTGCTTTTCTTCTTTCTTTCTTTCTTTCTTTCTTTCTTCCTTTATCTTTCTTTCTTTCTTTCTCTTTTTTTCTTTCTTTAACAGAGATATCCAAATATCTTTTATTTTTATTTATTTTTTAACTGAATTTATTGGGGTGGAACTGCTATTCTATTTTCCTGATTTCCTATGGTGAAAATATATTACTTATATACCTAGAAAAAAATCAGACTTGAACTTATCTAAACACATTAAAATTCTCCATAATGAGCAGAATAAATTTACCAATAAGATGAGCTTACTACCAAATATGCCTACATTGTAATATATTTTGTATTTACTAAATATTGAAAATTTTACTCAAGTATAAGAAACAATGAGTACCTAAACCTTTGACAATGTTGTCACTGTTTTTCTGAAACATTCAAACCTGGAAAGAAGGTGACTCGGTCCCCCAAATGTGTGAGCAGAACGTACCGTTCCGGGGTTGGTGACAATCATGCCTTTGCATTCTTCTGCATATTTCTGCCATTCCAGCTCTTCCCACTGGAGCATGTTGGCGATCTCCTCTTCGGGAACCAGCGCCTTGCTACAGCGCAGTAAGTAGAGGAGAATCTGGTGCATGGACAGCACTTCCTTACCTCCGTCTTGGGTGGGAGCAGGGGAGAAAGGAGAAAGATACGGCTACTCAGTCAACAGCCAATCGTCAGCCAAGTAAGAAAAAACAAGGCAGGGGGGAAAAGAGCATTCATATAAATGTAATTTAGAATTTACATTGTTTAACCAGGTACCAAATAATGCAAAAGCCGTTTGTTTCATTGACGAACAGTGCTTGTAAACCATCTCATTTACTAAAATGGGAATAGCAACAACACTATAAATGATGAAAGGTTCCATTTGTGAGGTGTGAATATAAAAATGGTGTCTACCTAAATAGATTTAAAACCACCTAGAATAAAGAACCACAGTTTATAATATACAGAACTTAAATATTTTATCATTCTTTCTAGGGTAACAGATGAGAAAGCTCTTTAGAAGTAATGTTATTGTCTTAAGGAAATTCTAAGCTTCTTAGATATTTATGGATGTTTTCAATAAGCTATTGTTGTGCAATGGTCTAATTTTTTGGTACTAATGTGCTGCACCTGCCGTGATGAACGGAACTAAAGAGCCTGTACTAATATCATAAGATCATCATCAAGTAAGTACATGGAAAAATACCAAGTATTCTGAGGCTTACAGAACACATATGACCAAATATGGAAGATAAAAACAACAAAGGACATAAAGTACCTTGGAAAAAGACAATTCACCTGGTACTTGATGAACCAAAGACTCATTTAATGTGGGCAGCTTCTTGACCTATACCTCATACTGTTTTTCTTTGCTTAGGCCCACCCAAAGGAAGGACAAGAGGACAATGACTACCCTCCCCAGGTCACAAGATATGCTGGGAACAAGCAGTACAGGACCAAACGCTTCATGGAGAAATGAGGGACCCAAGATGGTGGGGATGGGTGGACACAAGTTAGAGTGTCCTGTTTGTGCTGGAGGAGTAAATGACACCCAAGGGATTTGGGGTACCAAGAAATGGAAAAGGATGAAAGATTTTAACACAAGTTGCTATGGGCTAAGAACTTGAACAGGCCTACACATCTGAGAAAGAATAAATATCAAGATTTCTTTTTGATTTTTTTTTAAATCTCAGATGCTACTCTGAAAGTAGATGGCATTGCTGCTACAGAGCTACTATATATGTAGGCATGGACTCATTTACTAATCTAAATACTTGTTCATTCACTGAAAAAATATTTACTGAGCACCTATTATGTAGCAGATGCTCTTCTTGATGCTCTAAACAGTCAAAGCCTCTTATGTTCCAGTGAAGAAAAAGAGACAATAAACAACTACATAACAGATCAGAGTGCTGTGAAAAAGAACCAAACTGGGCAGGGATGGCAGCCGTGTGTAAGTGCATGGTCAAGAGCAGTGTTTGTGAGGCGGTGCCATGGGAGCAAAGACTTGAAAGCAGCAGATGTGGGAGGAAACTGTCTTGGTTAAAAGGCAGAAGTCCGGGTTCGATTCCCGGCCAGGGCACACAGGAGAATCGCCCATTTGCTTCTCCACCCCTCCGCCGCGCTTTCCTCTCTGTCTCTCTCTTCCCCTCCCGCAGCCAAGGCTCCATTGGAGCAGAGATGGCCCGGGCGCTGGGCATGGCTCTGTGGCCTCTGCCTCAGGCGCTAGAGTGGCTCTGGTCGCAATATGGCGACGCCCAGGATGGGCAGAGCATCGCCCCCTGGGGGGCAGAGCACCGCCCCTGGTGGGCGTGCCAGGTGGATCCCGGTCGGGCACATGCGGGAGTCTGTCTGACTGTCTCTCCCTGTTTCCAGCTTCAGAAAAATGAAAAAAAATAAAAAATAAAAAAAAAAAGCAGAAGTCCAGGGTGCAGTGAGACTGATGTGTTCCAGACCCTGCAGAGGCCAGTGCGGACGGAGTGGGGCGAGGAGAGTGTGAGGGAGGCAGCAGGGAAGTCCAGCCACGCAAAGCTCTAGGAGCACAGAAAGACCTCTGGATTTTATGCTCAGGTGGGGGCGTGTTTCCCAGTACGTGCTACTATGAGTGGGTCCATGTCACAACCATGGGAGGAAATACAAACAAAAACATAAAGGTCTAGGCCCTAAGGAAGCACATATGTCAATAATGATTAATCACTATTCCTAGAGGAATCTTTGTAGAAAGCATTCTGAAAACAGAGTTCTCTTAACCAAAGACACTGAACCTCTCTAAAAAAAAACTGTCTAAAGAGTGACTAGAATGCAAAACATAAAACCCACATGAGAACATGTTGTCTACTGACTCATATTGTTCACAGCCGTGAAATTTTTTATGCCTTATTACAAAACATCTGCCTCAGACTCAGGAATCACCTTTGATTAACACACTTCCATAGTTAAGTACCCATTTCTCAGAGTTTGTCTCAAAAGAGAATTCAACCCGCCTGCATGTGATATGCCTTTCTCAATGAAGTTGTCCCCTTCACAAAGGAGCCCAGCAAACCCATAATGCCGGGGGCACGAGAGAACTCCGAAGCGGACCAGCTGACTTGCACCCAGGGCAGCAGGGATAGAGGAAGCCCGCAGAGGCCAAGAAGACCTGCTGCTCCAGCTAGATTCACAAGGCACCAAAGAAAGAAAGAGCAAAATAGTCTTTGGCTCATAATCTTTTACTTGGTAAGATTACTAAAGAGTACTTTGGGCCTATCAGGATACGTCAGAGTGTAGGACACCATAAGAAGGAGCAGAGGGCATCTGCTATAAGGATCAGAAAAAAGACTGAGATTTTATTTGGAGAGGTTGGTGTGTGGTGGATGGAGCAAATATATGCAGCTCCAAGTATACAAAATAGCACTCAACTCTCGCCACCAGCAGTTACAGATGGCTGACTTCATAGCACTTCACATAAAAGTGAAATAGAGTAGGGGCACTGGATTTAAAGCAAAAAGGCTAAAAAAAAAAAAAACTAAAAGAATTATCCAAGAGAAGAAAATACTTAAGCCTACAAACCAAGGGTATTGCTCAATTTAGGGGAGTATTCGCAAGATAAAGAAAGAAGACTACCAAATGCTTATAAAAATGCTTCCATCTAGTCCTGGCTGGGTAGCTCAGTTGGTTAGAGCATCATCTCCTTATGCTAAGGTTACAGGTTCAAGCCCCGGTCAAGAAACATACAAGAATCAAGCAATGAATGCATAAATAAGTGGGACAACAAATCAATATTTCTTGCTCCCTTCCTCTCTCTCAAAACTCAATCAATAAAAAAAAAAAAAAAGAATGCTCCTACCTAGTCTTGGCGCAAAGCTACCAACAAGAGAGTTTTACCACAGCATAAAAATGAGAAACACTTTTTAAAAAAGTACACACATCAGGTGCAAAGTTGATAATGCTGAAGGAGAAAGTGTAAATCCCTGTTGAAATCTGCTAAATATTTAAAATAGCCACTAAAGCCTAAAAAGATAGAAATTTACCACTGTGAAAATGTAGAACCTTAGGACAGATACGCTAAGTAGAGGGACTGAGGCACTGCCCCGGGTTCAATAACGGGGTGCAGTCCTTATGGAAAATAAGAAAATAAGAAAGGGTAAACCAGGCTAGAGAGTCCTGCCAGAGCCCCTGCAAGGGCTGTATCCCTCATACTCAGCCCAGCAAAAAAGACTCTCATAAATATTTGGGGAATGACTTTCTGAAGCAGATAAATGACGTGGCCACTTGCTCGCAGACTGCCATGAATTTACTAATGTTAATGAATTGGCTCTTTTGGTTTGTCTGTTTTGCTACATGTTTATGTTGGGGATTTATGGAACCATGTCACCGAGGGCTAAGAAGTAATTTTTATCTCATTGGCTGAGATAAATAGGACATGATATAAATGAGAAATTAGAGTGGGTAAGCTAAGGTTAGCAGGAATGGTGCCAACTCTGGGCCTGGAACCGTGACAACGGCTCATTATTCAGGAAGAGCTGGAGTTTGTGTTTCAGGGAATGAATCTGGACAGTCATTAATGAACTGACAGACTTTATAAACTGTTTCTTAGAGACCCAATTCTCTCCATTTATATTGCTTGGTTATTTCTACGGTTATTTGCAGGGGAGGGCAATTTTTTAGGGAATTTGTGTTAAGAATATGGCTGGTTACACAAATATTTTTCAACAGTTGAACACTCAATTTTAACAAACACAAACAAGCCTTCCTCTTTCCCTACACTGAGTCTAGCTGTGTAACTGCATGTCCCCTCTCTGTTCCCACTAAGATGCCTTTTATAATCTTCATGTTTGAAAATTTGTATCCACAAAATGCATTTTCTAAAATTTCCAAATATACTGCTCACAAAAATTAGGGAATATTTCAAAATGAATATGAAGCAATAAAAAAAAGCATTTGATATTTTTTATTAAACAAGAACATCAAAAAAGCAAATGACAAGTCAAAGAAAGTTGTTTGATTATGCAAATGAGATGCAAAACCAACTTTTATTTCATTGGTGAAAATGCACTATACAAAAGGCTGAAAGTACTGAAGTATATGCATGCTCCCTGATCCCCTAATTTTTGTGCGCAGTGTATAAAGTTTTATCACTTTTATTTTTCAAATAACATTTACCTCCCTGGGAATTCATTCAGTTAGGTTTCTGGGCTTCTGTTACCACACCTGAAACCTAATTCTTTAGAACAAGGCAGCTTCCAACAATCAATCTGCCAGATAATCGATTTACAAAATTGATTCAGGATTTCCAAAGTTTACTGCAACAATGGCATAAGCAATGAACAGGCTTTCACACAGATGCAGCCTTCCTATCTTGAATTATACCATGCCCCAGCCCTAACAACAGTCAAAATAAAACCTTAAACTGGCTCTAGGAGAGTTCATTTCAACTGACTGACTACTAAAGGTAGAGGCGGGAGAGAAAAAAAGAACAGATTTGAAAAAGTTCCTAAAATCTCAATAATCTGGGCCTGACCTGTGGTGGTGCAGTGGATAAAGCGTTGACCTGGAAATGCTGAGGTCGCAGGTTTGAAACCCTGGTCAAGGCACATATGGGAGTTGATGCTTCCAGCTCCTCCCCCCCCCCCTTCTCTCTCTCTGTCTCTCTCCTCTCTCTCCCTCTCTGTCTCTCTCCTCTCTAAAAATGAATAAATAAATTTTAAAAATCTCAATAATCTGGGCCCTGGCCAGTTGGCTCAGCAGTAGAGTGTCAGCCCAGCATACAGAAGTCCCAGGTTCAATTCCTGGTCAGGGCACACAGGAGAACCAACCATCTGCTTCTCCACCCTTCCCCCACCTTCTCCTCCTGTAACCATGACTCGAATGGTTCAAGTAAAGTTGGCCCTGGACACTGAGGATGGCTCCATGGCCTCGCCTCATGTGCTAAAATAGCTCATTTGCTGAGCAACAGAGCAACAGCCTCAGCTGGGCAGAGCATCGCCCCATAGGGGGCTTGCCAAGTGGATCCTGGTGGGGGTGATTGCAAGAGTCTGTCTCTGCCTCACCGTCTCCTACTAAAAAAAAAACAAAAAACAAAAAAACTCAATAAACTGGTTGTTCTATGGTTTGACTTCAGGTAAAATGACTTTCATTGTATAATCTTTGGTTTACACTCTAAGCTTAATACTGGATAAATGTGTACACAGCAATTGCAATAGCTGTCTTCAGAACAGGTAAACTGAAGAAGTGAAGAAAAAATATGACTGACAGACTTTCAATTAGTTGTAATAAACTGATATAAATGCAAAGCAGATGAGAATGAAAGGGACATGAAATACTGAAATATATACAAACTGCTCGTTCTCACAGGAGTGCAAGTAAGATGCAAACAGTTACAATGAGACTACCTTTTGCCTATTAGGCAAAACGACAGAAGACGAGTAATGTTCAGTGTTGGCAGATGCACAGAACATGGGTACTGTTACAAATGCTGGTTACAACTACAAATTATGTCCTTTTTAGAGAGAACTCGGCCAGTATCTTTCCAAATTTAAAATGTGCATACTGTCGTAAAAAATAATTTCACTTCTAGGACTCCATCTTATAGAAACATCAACAGAAATGCAAAAGGACACATGTACAAGAATATCCCTAAGTATTTATGAAATGGGTAATAAATAAGAGATCTTCAAAATACTCTTCACTAGAGGAATCGTCAAAAAAGTCAATGTCCATTCATACTATGGAATTCCATCTAGGTTTTAAAGAATGAGGCAATATATTTATATAGAAGATGTCTGAAATAGTTGAGTACAAAGGCAAGCTGTGTAACATATTAAGGGTTGGCCTACTGAAAGAAAAACCATTCACTCTTCTCATACAGGTTAAAACAAATACAAATCAAAATACTTATAGCACCTACTCATTTCCACATGTCTAGAAAGGGGTGTGAATTTTTTACTTTATACACCTTTGTATTGTTTATCACATACACACACCCAGTCAACCCAATTAAGGGCAGAGATAACACTTTAATTCTGTGACAATAAAATGGTCTTTTTATCTTTTTTTCTTTTGTGACAGAGACACAGAGAGTCAGAGAGAGGGACAGATAGAAACAGACAGACAGGAAGGGAGAGAGATGAGAAGCATCAATTCTTCGTTGTGGCACCTTAGTTGTTCATTGATTGCTTTCTCATATGTGCCTTGACCGGGGACGTGAGGTGGGGAGGGAGCTATAGCAGACCGAGTGACCCCTTGCTCGAGCCAGTGACCTTGGGCTCAAGCTGGTGAGCCTTGCTCAAACCAGATGAGCCTGTGCTCAACCTGGCAACCTCAGGACCTCGAACCTGGGTCCTCCGCATCCCAGTCCGATGTTCTATCCCCTATGCCACTGCCTGGTCAGGCTGGTCTTTTCAATAAATGGTGCTGGGTCAAGTGAATATGCATACTGAAATCTCCAAGGTTTCCTAAGTCTGTATATTTTTAAAGGAAAGTCTAATGAAAAAGTATACTGTGTTTAAAAAATAATAACCTTTTTTTTAATGACAACATAAATGTTATCCCTAAATAGTTATGAAAAACATTTTGTGAGAGTTAAAATCCCACAAAGTAAATATCTAACACAAGATTTTTCTTTGAGGTGATTTTAAAACTGTCCACTTTCTTATACAGATTTGTTTGGAAATGCCTAAAGGCAGATACATACCGAAAGAAAAGACTTTTCAACAAACTCACTCTAACACTATTTTCTAATAAGTTCACTGCTAAAGCTCCATTATAAATATCAAAGATGCATTCAACTGAAAAGAAAAAAAGACTTTTCAATAAAATAAAACCAGATGTACAAAGAAGAAAAGCTTTTGAATACATTTTCTAGACAAAATAAACATTAACAATAATACTAAGAATCTGAGTAACACTATTGTAAAATAAAAAGTCACAGAGAGTGAGTGGAGTGAGGCAAGAACGAACCCTGAGGAAAATTTAAGCTCAAGTGAAGACACAAGGAACAGAGGCCATGAAGGGATACATCCGAGCCAGGAGCAGAGCGGGGAGAGCTCAGCAGACAGACAAGGTCAAGGGCCCAGGCACCACATCAGGAAGGAGACTGAAACAGAAGCATGTCTCCCAGATTAGGTCTTTTGGAGCAGTGGTCCCCAACCCCCAGGCCGCGGACCGGTACCGGTCCGTGGGCCATTTGGTACCAGTCCGCAGAGAAAGAATACATAACTTACTTACATTATTTCCATTTTATTTATATTTAAGTCTGAACAATGTTTTATTTTTAAAAAATGACCAGATTCCCTCTGTTACATCCATCTAAGACTCACTCTTGACACTTGTCTCGGTCACATGATACATTTATCCATCCCACCCTAAAGGCTGGTCCGTGAAAATATTTTCTGACATTAAATCGGTCCGTGAGCCCTGGCCGGTCGGCCTAGCGTGCGGAGGACCCGGGTTCGATTCCCGGCCAGGGCACACAGGAGAAGCGCCCATTTGCTTCTCCACCCCTCCGCTGCGCCTTCCTCTCTGTCTCTCTCTTCCCCTCCCGCAGCCGAGGCTCCATTGGAGCAGAGATGGCCCGGGCGCTGGGGATGGCTCTGTGGCCTCTGCCTCAGGCGCTAGAGTGGCTCTGGTCGCAACATGGCGACGCCCAGGATGGGCAGAGCATCGCCCCCTGGTGGGCAGAGCATCGCCCCTGGTGGGCGTGCCGGGTGGATCCCGGTCGGGCGCATGCGGGAGTCTGTCTGACTGTCTCTCCCTGTTTCCAGCTTCAGAAAAAATGCAAAAAAAAAACCGGTCCGTGGCCCAAAAAAGGTTGGGGCCCACTGTTTTGGAGGCTGGTTTTGACATCAGCTTTGACCTGCGGCAGCAGCAGTGGGGCGGGGAAAAGGTTAGAGGGGCGGGGCACCAAGCACAGAGGACTGTGGATGCACTGGAATCCGACAGGCTCTCCGGTGAGTTCCGAAGCCTGGGGAGGAAGGCTTCCTGTGCCCAGGAAGAGTCGACATGAGGAAAACATGGGCATGAGGCTCAATTTCTGAAACTGTTGATATGCATTCATGGGCAGAAAGCTTAAGACGCTGAAATTATAGATCACAGGTTTATCACAGCAGCTACATTTTTTTGTCTGCAGTATGTCTGAGTGGCTGGCATATAGAAGAAAGGCAAATGGTTGAACTGACATTTCCATGGAAGGTGGTGGTTAGTATGAGGTGCTGAGGCTGCTAGAGCTGAGAGACAGAAATTGAAGCAAAGCACTTAGGCAAGAAGGCAAAGAAAGTGGGCTATGCAGGGAGAAGAGGAAGGTTTAAGTAGAAGCAAAGACAAGCAGGGCATGAGCGTCGGGACACACAGGAATAGCTAGGATTCCCGAAGCACGTGCGATCAGAATGAGACCCTGGGGTGGACTCACTGAGGGTGGTGAAGAATGCACCCAAAAAAAATCCCACGGTCTCATTACAAACCCAAGTATTTTAAAAAACACTAAATATATTGCCGTATCTCACAGCTAGACTCTTGAAAAATATTTTAAACCAATTAAAACATTACTTAAAAATGTTCTAAAGTTACTTATATTTTTTAACTTAGTCAGAAAAGATTTTTTTTCACTGTAAAATAAAATATGTCAAAAAAATAGGGAAAAAACTTCTAACACTACCATCTTAATACAACTATTAATGCAGTCATTTTTAAGTTATAACCATATTGTATGTAAAATTTTATTTATTTTTTTTGTTTTTTGGTTTTTTGGTTTTGTTTTTTTTTTTGTATTTTTCTGAAGCTGGAAACGGGGAGAGACAGTCAGACAGACTCCCGCATGCGCCCGACCGGGATCCACCCGGCACGCCCACCAGGGGCAACACTCTGCCCACCAGGGGGCGATGCTCTGCCCATCCTGGGCGTCGCCATGTTGCGACCAGAGCCACTCTAGCGCCTGAGGCAGAGGCCACAGAGCCATCCCCAGCGCCCGGGCCATCTCTGCTCCAATGGAGCCTTGGCTGCGGGAGGGGAAAAGAGAGAGAGAGAGAGGAAAGCGCGGCGGAGGGGTGGAGAAGCAAATGGGCGCTTCTCCTGTGTGCCCTGGCTGGGAATCGAACCCGGGTCCCCCGCACACCAGGCTGATGCTCTACCGCTGAGCCAACCAGCCAGGGCTGTATGTAAAATTTTATAATCATTGTTTCCCAATTAACTCTAAGCATTTTTAAGGCACATGCATTTTTTTCATATGAATTTTAATACTTGCATGATATTTTATCAATCCATTTTTTAGTTGCTCATCTAATTTGGGGCTACCATAAATTATGCAGGGGTACTAATCAGCGTGGATAATTTTACATTTTTATGTCTGTCATGAGAAGTAAATAATCACCCGTGTCTCTGGAGCAAAAGTTGTCCCTAAGGATAAAAGGAGAACTGCAGGCATATTTTCAGGCGCACTTTACCTCAACGAGTCACTGACTAGCCAAGATTTACCTGGAAGGAATCTGACAAAACGTGGCATGAAATGAAATCTCGGGCAGCAGGGAGGGCTGTCTTCAAACAAAGGACCTAAAGAGAACAAGTGAAAAGAAAATAAATAAAACAGCCTTAGAAAGCAAACACTGCAACTTAATTCCTAAGATTCATTATAATGACAAACACCACCAGAAGTGGGAGTTTAAAAAAAAACAAACCCTGGCCGGTTGTCTCAGTGGTAGAGCGTCGGCCTGGCATGCAGAAGTCCCAGGTTCGATTCCCGGCCAGGGCACACAGGAGAGGCGCCCGTCTGCTTCTCCACCCCTCCCCCTCTCCTTCCTCTCTGTCTCTCTCTTCCCCTCCCGCACCTGAGGCTCCATTGGAGCAAAGATGGCCCGGGCGCTGGGGATGGCTCCTTGGCCTCTGCCTCAGGCGCTAGAGTGGCTCTGGTCACGACAGAGCGTCGCCCCCTGGTGGGCGTGCCGGGTGGATCCCGGTCGGTGCATGCGGGACTCTGTCTGACTGTCTCTCCCCGTTTCCAGCTTCAGAAAAATACAAAAAAAACCAAAAAACCAAAAACCTACTCTTCTTCTCAAGAGGTGAATCAGTCCTGCAGTAAGAGCGTCCCCTCCCGTCCCCTCCCGCCCCGTCCCATCCTGTGAAGACCGAAGTGAGGAGACCACCCAAGGTAAGAAGAGAATGAAAACCCTAGTAATTTATCCTGTGTAGTAGATAAAGCAAAACTATTTTGGAAACTCAAAAAATATAAAGATTTTTGTTACAACTGAACTACTGCATGATATCATATGCATGTATTTTTATTCCTTTCTATTTTAGTCAACAAGAAAAAAGAGATAGAAATATTACAAAATACTTGGTTTGAAAAGCCATTCATCAATATACACTGTCCTGAAAATAAGTAACTGTCTTCTGGAATACAGACACTCCAAGAGTAAACTGGTAACTAAGACCCCTGTCCCAAGTTCTGAATCGATGTGGCTCACAGTGTGTGAATTGTGTTTTGAGGGCTAACCAAAGTTCTGTTTTTATCAACTGTTATCTTAGAAGTTTATTACAGTAAAGTTCAATAGATTTAAAATATTAACTAATAAGATTTTCCCCAGTACACATAAATCTAGGTTAACTCATAATAACTGATACCATCTTCTTACGTATAAATTAGGTCATGGATAATGGTTATCTTAGGTAACAGACACTATCAAATTGTATTAAAATGAAACCCATAAGAATTTATTCATGCCAGATGATAGCAAGCATTCCTATGAACCACACTTTTCCTTGGGTATTTCAAAAAATAATAGAAATTTCAACTGTGTTCCCCACCCCTACCATATGCCACAATGTTCTATAAGCATCACACTCTCCTTTAAATCCTATTATTTACCTTTAAGATTCCAGTCATACAATTCCAAAATATCTCTGAATAGGAATAATGAAAAGAGTTCAAGTCCCCTGACACAGAAATTCTGAAAAATAAACCAAAATCAAATTACTATAGTACTGCAAATATATATTGACTGAAGGTTCAACTTGTTCTAGTCAAGTGTCTTTTAAAAATCTATGTACTCTAGCTGACCAATGTCACCCCATTAAAATTAATTGTCTAAATTAAAAAAAAAATAGCGTCTATTGAAACTATACTAAAACCATGTAATTTCCTAAAAGGTCTGACCGCTGTCCTACAAATAATAGCTCATTGGCTTGAGACACAAATGAAGCAGGCAATAGTGGCATTAGGATTCCTAAGAAAATGTGAATTCAGTCCTTCTCAATGTTTAAGTAAATGTAAAATGTTAAATTTAAAGTCTTCTTTATGTCATAGTTTTCTAACTGAATTATAAAATTGGAATCTCCTCAGGATTTTTATTAATTCAAATTACACATACACACCAGCAGGTGCTCATAGGTTTATCCCCCTCACGCCACCCCTGCTCCCTGCCATCCCCAAACACACAGAATCACTGTCACAGAGTTACGTAAACTGAGGCCCTTTGTACCAAAAAAGTTCAAATTCTTAATGAAGGCGTATAAAGGGCTGCAACAAACTACAAAACTTGGTACCAAAATTTCTCCAGTAAACAAGCTTAACAGATGATATATTTGCAAGTAAGACTTGTCTCATAATTCTTCCTCCTATTTGTTTTGCTCGGGGTTCATAAATCACCCTGTGTGAGATAACTCCAGAGCCATAAACCTTTACAATAGCAAATGAAGGCTTATGACCTTAAAACTCAAAAGGAAGCAAAAAACCCTTTTAAGCTAGAGAATAAAGGGGTGGCCCTTTCCCTTTAATTCCTTCTGAAAGACAGGTAAATTACCGGGACTTGCTGCAAATGAAACAGGTGCAAACTAAGCACGTGTGTCATGCTTATCAATCCCCCCCTCCACTCACCGCCCGCCTGTGACAGCTACACTATTCAACAAGGTTCACAGAAGAGCCGGGGGCTCAGGAAATCGACCCCAGCTCCAACACAAGGTTAAGTGCACAAGCTTGTTTGCTGTCTAGTTGTTATTTCTTAGTGTGATTTGTTGACATCACTAAATTCAAGATCAGGCGATGAATCATTCTGAGATTCACATTAATCTTGCTTTGGAATTTTAAACCTCTCGCATATATTTAGATAAATCTGCTGCTGAGCATCCGCAATGAAAAACAATTAGGAAAAATATGTAAATATATGGGAAGAAAAATGAGCCGAGCATTGATCTTGTCATTGGAGATAATGAATAAGATTATTCCGACAGCTATCAGATTCAGTTTCACTATTCTAATTTCCTCTGATAACAACCAGTAATCAAAATCTGTCCCCTATCCAAAACAAACTAGAAACTAATGTAAAGTTACTATCAGTAGATGAAAAACAAGGAGAAATGGGTTCAAAAGTTGAAAAATGACCCATATTTTAACCTTGTTTCTAGAGCTCCATATCATTGACATGATATAACAGTGGACATGATACTTTAGGGCAGGGGTCCCCAAACTACGGCCCGCGAGCCACATGCGGCCCCCTGAGGCCATTTATCCGGCCCCCGCTGCACTTCCGGAAGGGGCACCTCTTTCATTGGTGGTCAATGAAAGGAGCACATTGACCATCTCATTAGCCAAAAGCAGGCCCATAGTTCCCATTGAAATACTTGTCAGTTTCTTGATTTAAATTTACTTGTTTTTTATTTTAAATACTGTATTTGTTCCCATTTTATTTTTTTACTTTAAAATAAGATATGTGCAGTGTGCATAGGGATTTGTTCATAGTTTTTTTTATAGTCCGGCCCTCCAATGGTCTGAGGGACAGTGAACTGGCCCCCTGTGTAAAAATTTTGGGGACCCCTGCTTTAGGGTATTCCTATGGCCAAAGCCAGAGCTGTCCAAGTCCGATGCTTTCAAGATACAAGTGCAGAATAAACAAAAGAGCAAAGCTGATAGTAATCTTCTGCCTTACCTCAGGCATCATCTCTTCGATGAAGTGAATCGTGTAGTCTATGTTGAATCTGATTACTTTACACAATGGAATCTGCAATAATAAGGAGAGGTTCAGTTCCCAAGTACCATCCTGCCGGCTCATGCTGCACCGGGTTTGCTACCTGACCCAGAAGGCCATGAACCAAGTGAGAAAGTCTCACTTAGTCTAAGCTGCTAGCAATGCTGCACACGAAGCCTGAGCACTCTGCTGGATTTTAATGGCAAGGACCCAGCTGGCCCGGCCATGACAGGAAACCTGCATAATGTTGGTGTTTAATTAACTGTATGAGCAACAACACAAACATGGCAAGAACCCATTAAAACTAAACAAATCGCGGCCCTGGCCGGTTGGCTCAGCGGTAGAGCGTCAGCCTAGCGTGCGGAGGACCCGGGTTCGATTCCCGGCCAGGGCACATAGGAGAAGCGCCCATTTGCTTCTCCACCCCTCCGCCGCGCCTTCCTCTCTGTCTCTCTCTTCCCCTCCCGCAGCCAAGGCTCCATTGGAGCAAAGATGGCCCGGGCGCTGGGGATGGCTCTGTGGCCTCTGCCCCAGGCGCTAGAGTGGCTCTGGTCGCAACATGGCGACACCCAGGAGGGTCGCAACATGGCGACGCCCAGGATGGGCAGAGCACCCTCCCTGGTGGGCAGAGCGTCGCCCCTGGTGGGTGTGCCGGGTGGATCCCGGTCGGGCGCATGCGGGAGTCTGTCTGACTGTCTCTCCCTGTTTCCAGCTTCAGAAAAATGCAAAAAAAAAAAAAAAAAAATATGCAAAACTAAACAAATCGCTTCTAAAGAACAAAACCATACTTAAATTCTCTCTCTCTCTCTTTTTTTTTTGGCTTGGATTTTTAAAAACCTTTCAGAACTTGGGCTCTTTGGGCAGACAGATCAGGAATAGCTGGATGACAGGTCGTTAGTTTCAGAGTCATGAGTCAGTGAGGTGCACACAAGTCATGCTGCCTGTTTAGCTCTGGAGCAAAAGCAACTGAGGTAATAATAATAAGCTAAAATAAAGATAATAATAGTTAGCCCTTGGTGAGCCAGGGACTGTTGTAATGCTCCACATACTGCACTCATGCAAACCCCCTGAGACAGGAGTAACTGCTGTCTGCCTTAGGCAGAGAGTCACCGGGTACCTAGCCTAAGGGAACCGGAAGCTGCTGAGTTCAAAAATCTTGCTCTAGACCCCAGCACTAAGCCACTGGAGTATATACCTCTCAGTACCTGTTCTAATACTCAGAGTCCATGTGAAAATGAAGGAAGGCTCATGTTAAATAAATCCACACCTGTCTTGCTTCACCAATGTATCATCAGACACTAGCCTAGTGTCTCTAGACATAATGGGTTTCCCCTAAGTATACTTTTGAATGAAGGAAGGAATGAGATAGGGAGGATGTGAAGCTACCGCAGTGGCTGGGCTGGCTGGCTGGGGAAATAAAAGACTCGGAAGACCTAGAGATGCGTTAAGTAGACTTTTTTGGCCGCTCAAACTGTCCATGAGATAATCTGACATAAACGTAATCATTTTTACAAATCACAGCAATCAGAAAGAGACAAATTTTAATTCCACCAGTTAAAGAAATGGTAAGAAAAACAAAAATAGTCTTACAATGCCATCTACTGGAAACCTTTTTCTCAGAAATTAAATTTAGGTGCTTTTTCTTTTTTTTTAAAGGATAATGGCTAATTTGAGTAAAATTCATAATTAACTTTTAATAAGAGACCGGTATTCAACCCTCTTGTGATAATAAATGAGTTCTAAAACACCTGAAGCAATATGCTAAAGTCATTACCATTTTTAAGTTCTTTTTATTCCTATATTTAAATGATTTGAGAGCTACAAATTTTTGGTCATTATTCCTATTTTTTAAAAAAATATCTTTGCTAAAAAAATGTTAGGTTCAAAATTACTTTAAAATAAGTTACAGCCCCTACTTTTTTAAGAAGGTGGGGATCTAACAGAGGAAGAAAGAGAAGAAAGCAAGTGAGAACAGAATATGATACAATGTAACTTACAAGTACAATCAATAGAGCAAACACCCAAATAGAGTATGAAGTCAAAAGAACCAAAGGAGCCCTGGCCAGTTGGCTCAGCGGTAGAGCGTCGGCCTAGCGTGCGGAGGACCCGGGTTCGATTCCCGGCCAGGGCACACAGGAGAAGCGCCCATTTGCTTCTCCACCCCTCCGCCGCGCTTTCCTCTCTGTCTCTCTCTTCCCCTCCCGCAGCCAAGGCTCCATTGGAGCAAAGATGGCCTGGGCACTGGGGATGGCTCTGTGGCCTCTGCCTCAGGTGCTAGAGTGGCTCTGGTCGCAACATGGCGACGCCCAGGATAGGCAGAGCATCGCCCCTGGTGGGCATGCCGGGTGGATCCCGGTCGGGCGCATGCGGGAGTCTGTCGGACTGTCTCTCTCTGTTTCCAGCTTCAGAAAAATGAAAAAAAAAAAAAGAACCAAAGGAGGTAACATTTGAGTTGAGTCTTCATAGACGGATGGGGAGGGGTTTTCCAGGTCATCCAGAAAATTTAAGTTGGGAAAGAGCAGCAATTTAGTTCGTAGCAAGACAGAGAGCAGGGAGCTGGGGGAATACCAAGTGATTTAGCTGTTCAACAGTAATGTTGAGTTGACAGTGAGAAGCAAGGTGATTATAGGTTGGAAAGTATGACCTATATTATGCAAATTTTATAAACAAAATTGAGGATTCAGGGCTTATCCTATGGCAGTGAGAAGTCATTCAAGTACTTTAAGTGAGAGACTATCATAGTTTACATTTTGGATGAGTTGCTATGCTACAGTGTAAGAATGTGAGCAGAGGTTTTCAACTGGTAGCGGTGTGTGCCAGAGATGTCGTGCAGGTCCACGGAAGACTGACGGCCCTGATGTTGTATGAGGATCATCAGGGTGGTTAACTCTTTCGTACACCAGCACGAAATTTCTGGTGGACCAGCAGTGGTCTGCAGACCTGCGGTTGAAAAACACTGGTTTAAAGGGGACCAAAGCTGGAAACCAGATGACCAGACTACACAGTTTAAAGAAACAGGCCAGGAGCCCCAAAAAAAGAAAAGCGGGGAAAATTTTAAACATCAGAGATGTTACTGAAATACACAGTGACCGTTCTGATGTGGAAGTGAGAGATGAATAGGGAATAATTTCCAGTATTTTGGCCTAACTAACCAGACACATCACAATGACACTAATACAAAGAAATTCATTGGGTATCCCCTAAGTACTCAAACCCAATATGCGGAAAAGATGATGTTCGGCTTAGCACAGGTTGGGGATGAGGTACTTGAGGGCACGCTACGGTGGGTATGCCAGCAGGAATCTGAAGTAGGAGTGTGAAACGTATGTCACAGCTATAAACATCAGAATATGCATAGGAGGAAAAACTGTGGGTGAGTCTACATCGCTCAAGAGACTATACCAGAGAAAAGGACCAGAGCCCTTGGGAATAGTAAGCAGGCAGGCAGAGAAAAAACAAAAGTGTAAACTTAACTTCTTTACCATATGCAAAAGTAATTCTGAGGGGTAAGTCATACAAGTACAATCATTTCTACTTAAATATTGCTTTTTGGAATTCTTTCTTTGACCTCTTCTTTTACACTTTATTTTCTTTTGGACTCTCACCCACGTCACTAGAGCCCTTCTCAGACACACACATTGGAAATGCAGGATCTCCTTTTCTAATCAAGCTTTCATTTCTCTCTGAGATGCAGACAGAACTTATCATTATCCTACACAGTGGAAGCTCAACTGATAGGGAGCTTAACTGGTCAATCAAATAATATAAATATCTACCACCATTTCTTAAAACATCTTTGGATACTAACCCATATTAACTCCTTTAACATCATACCAAAAACAAGAAAAAAAAAACCCTCCCTAAATTTCTACATTCCAACTCGACTCTTTCCAGACACTAAATGATCCAATCCAGGGCAGGGAAAGCCAATAGAGGCAGGAGGGAAATGATTGTGCAGCTTTTCCTGAGGATGGGATAAGGTGTAATGCATCTAATACAGACATCCTTATAATTTTAGTTCCGTTGTCAAAGCCCTTAGTAACATCAGGTATGATAAAGGACTGAATTCTCCCAGAAAGCTCTGTACTTAGCCAATAAGACTTTCAATCCACTTCAATTCAAGCAGACCTTAAAAGAACTTGTTGAAACTAGATTTGGTGGAGATTCTAACATTATAATCATTTGCATGCCATTCTTCCTGATGTGCTTTCTGTAGCAAGAAAATGAAGATCAGTAAAGTGATTTAATAATTCCTTTTCTTCGGAGGCTATTTCAAATTCAAGAGGCCTTTGATGGATCTAAGTTCTATGAACTGTACAACATTTAGCTTAAAACTTGATTTATTTTATCAACATCTCTAACATAAATGATGGGACTTATCTTCTCATTACAGAGTGAAATTCTCAAATTTGGAGAATTTAAATATTTTTATATAAAATATATGTAAAGCCAGTAATTTTCCAGTCTATATTTTATTTCATAAAAACAGTAACAATTGCAATTGATTTAGTATTAACAGGCTCTCAGCGCCTAACCTGAGAAATTTTAATAAAGCTCAAAGAATCACATGTCCAAGGTCATGTAAATAATTAAGAATAAGTTAAAAACAATACAAAGAATTAGAAGATGCAAACTCAGGTCTGACATCTTTTCCAAAATAAGAAGTGCATTTTTCTGCCTGACCAGGTGATGGCGCAGTGGACAGTGTCAGACTGGGACACAGAGGACGCAGGTTCAAAACCCCAAGGTCGCCCAGCTTGAGTATGGGCTCAGGCTCGTCCGGCTTGAGCACAGATTCACCAGCTTGAGCACAAGGTCGCTGGCTTGAGCATGACGTGACCCCCTTCCTGCTCACTGGCTTGAGCCCAGAGGTCACTGGCTGGAAGCCCAAGATCGCTGGCTTGAGCAAGGGGTCAGTCACTCTGCTGTATCCCCTGGTCAAGGCACATATGAAAAATCAATCAATGAACAACTAAGGTACTACACCAAAGAATTGATGCTTCTCATCTTTCTCCCTTCCTGTCTGTCTGTCCCTATCTGTCCCTCTTTCTGTCTCTCTGTCTCTGTCACAAAAAAAAAAAAAAAATGCATTTTTTCAAGCAAGAGAGAGGGAGAGATGAGAAAAATCAACTCATAGTTGTGGCACCTTAGCTGTTCCTTGATTGCTTCTCATACATGCCTTGACCAGGAGGCTCCAGCTGAGCCAGAGACCCCTTGCTCAAGCCAGTGGCCTTAGGCTCAGGCCAGCTACCTTGGGCTTCCAGCCAGAGACCTTTGGACTCAACATGATCCCATGTGCAAACCAGATGAGCCCATGTTCAAGCCAGTAACCTTGGGGTTTCAACCCTAGAACCTCAGCGTCCCAAGTTGACGCTCTATCTACTGCGCCACCGCCAGTCAGGCAAGAAGTGAAATATTTACTGTATGCCAAGCTCTGTAAGATAAATACTTCCCATATGTCATCTCATACTTATGTATAAAAGCCTACTGCTAAAACGAATATTTCTATCTTAAGATAAGAAAAATGAAGACTTATAAAGACTGAAATGTCAACTCAAACAGTAAGTAGAATTAACTAATGTTTAAAACCTGTTCTCTCTTAAGCCAAATTGCTTTTCTTCTTTGAGTAAGCTGATCCTAAAGTTAAAATGAGATCTACAGTACTTCTAGAGAATTAAAAAATAAGATGATTGATATTTTTAAGTATTTTCATGGTAACTAAATTATTTGTATTTGCAAGTTCTCTGAAAGAGAAAAAAGAGGAAATGCATTAGGGAGGAGAAAGTTGGACAACAGGACTACTAAAAGTCTTTCTTACTCTAAGATTAAAAGGTTGGCTCTAACCAAGAGTCTGAGTGCCTGAGGCATTTTAAAAAAGACGACAAAACCATCAAAATTCAAAAAAATTTTAGTGTCTTTTTATATAGTTTGTTTAAGAATAGTCCAATATAAAATTCTGTAACTATGTAAGGTAATGAATGTTGACTAGACTTACTGTGATTATTTCACAATATATACAAACACTGAATCATTATGTTGTACCCCCCAAATTAATACAATGTTATTTATCAATTATACCTAAAAAAAAAAAAAAAGTGGTCCAATATTCTACCCTTTTCTGTATTATGGTCTACCCTGGACTAAATGTGGTATGTATTAACAAATGATTCTATTTTTATGTTTACAATGTAATCATCTCATAGAAAACTCTCTCCTATAAAATATACTGTGGGATAAAAAAAATCTCATTAAGAAAACAATTTGTTTTAAATTATTATTACTACTATGGAATCATATCCACATATAAAGTAAAAAATAATAAAGAAAGGGACATGGCTGGGCAAAGATTTGAATCTTTATACTCTCCAAACAAAGAGAATTTTGAGTTTTAAGTAAATAGTACTAAAATAACCTTTTCAAATTTCTTATGTTATTTTCTGCAACCAAACCAGAAAGGGTTAAAGAACACTGTATTTTGATGGAGACGCACCAGCGTCTCATAATTCAGTGAGTTCTATAACAATATCTAGCCTGGCTGAAGTGTACTGCTCCTCTCTCTTACTGAGCGACCGCAAATTCAACTACGTCCACCTGGAGCAGAGTCAGAAAGACAGCTCCCAAGATTGCCAGCTTTGAGACAAAGATTGTGACGCATAGATACAGAACTTCCATTTGAACTATTACTAACAGAGCAGCCTTATTATCTGCAGAAGAAATATCATAGATCTGTATGTCAGAAAAAGTCTCTTAAAGAAGACAATCCTGGGATTCAAAAGTGGAAACTTGTATGAAATTAATTCAACCTCCAGATGTCCTAACCCAGCTCTATTTCTTTCTCTTCTGCTCAGAGACTAAATAGTAGCTTCCTCTTGAAACTTTCCAACTTTTCTTTGAAGGACGCCCTACCCAAAATAGCTTTGACACATTACTCTGCAGTTTATCCTTCTTTTTCAATCGTTCACACTCTCAAAATGTTTTTCTGACACATTTACTTACACCATTTAATATGGACCACACCTGTGACTCACTAGCACAGATGTCCCCCTCCCACCTGCCACACCCTGCCACAGACCGCCTGCAGCTCACGCAGAAGGACACGAGGTAAATGTTACTTAGAAGTCAGATGAAAGGAAATTTATTTTGACTTTTAGAAAGAAAGCATGAAGGGAAGGCAAGGAAGGAAGGGCTACAGGGACGGAGAAAGCCAGCCAATGAGCACATACTTACATTGGTCAGGGGGGCGTGTGCAAACATAGAAAATCCTTCAAAGATGTACTCATGATCATCATATTCTATAACAGTTGGCCTGTCAGTCTGAAAGTGACAGAAACATAAAGCTTGAATTAAATACCGGCATGGTTTGCATGTGCAGAAATCCATCAGGACACAAAGCAACCACCAGAAAAATGTAAGGACTCCACAAACTTTGATAATGTTTTTGCAAACACCAGGGAGAACTTTATACAAAACTATAAATTTAGGTGGAATTCTCCAGCTTCAGTAATATTTATATACTGAGGTAATCAAAAATTATTATGGAAGCCATAAAAGAAAAAAAGGCTATATGGCTTCATTTTTTAGGAGCTCTATTTAATCTCACAATACTACCAGTCCTCCTCTTCCTGAACTATATTTCTGAACTAAAAGAAGTTCTATAAGAACAAGATAATTACACATTGACTCAAACTTCAAAGTGAAAAAAAGACTCACCATCAAGGCGGTTAAGACTAACAACCACCGGAAGCCTCCGAAAGGCCTCAGGGTGCCCAAGCTCAACTCCTCACAGCTCTACTCCCAGAACCTCCAGGAGAAGCCAACCCACCAAATGCGGTAACAAACCAATTCCTGCATAATGCCAAAGACCTTCACTATCTGAAAACTGAATCTGTAATTAAAACATAAAAATGTTTATGCATAAGAGGCTCTCTTCCTTACACCATTCTTATACTCCACAATTTTTAATCCTAAATATAGAACTAATTATCAAGATGGATAACCCAGGCCCTGGTAAGTTGGCTCAGAGGGAGAGAGTGTCTGCCCAGCATGTGAAGTCCGAGGTTCGATTCCGGGTCAAGGCACACAGGAGAAGCGACCATCTGCTTCTCCACCCCTATCCCTCCCCTGCTCTCTCTCTCTTTCCCTTTCTCTCTTTCTCTTCACCTCCCACAGCCATGGCTCAAATGGCCCCAGGCACTGAGAATGGCTCTATGGCCTCTGCCTCAGGTGCTGAAATAGCTCAGTTGCCAAGCAATGGAGCAGAGGCTCTAGATGGGCAGAGCATTGCCCTGTAAGGGGCTTGCCGATTGGATCCTAATTGGGGTGCATATGGGAGTCTGTCTCTCTGACTCCCCACATCTCCACCTCTCAATTAAAAAATAAGATTGATAAGCCAAAAGGTATATTTTGTACGTAAGTACTGCACATTATTCTTTTAAGCATTTTACACATACACACACACACATACATGAAGAACTTGGCGAGGAGAGGACTAAAGAATATCCACACGTACATTATTTGTCTTGTTAATATTACTGTTACTTCTATTTAAACAATTCAACAAAGTTGGTGTAAACTAAATATAATAAAAAAAAAACTTCTAACAAAATAACATGGCACAACCGCTCCAGAAAAGTTTGGTAGTTCCTCAAAATATTAAACATAAAGTTACCAAACAGTCCAGCAACTCCAGTCCTCAGTTTATACCCAAGAGAAATAAAAACATATATCCACACAAAACCTGTCCACAAACATTCACAGCAACATTGTTCATAATAGCCAAAAAGTGCAGACCACCAAAACGTTCATCAACTGGTGAATGGATAAATAAAATATAGTATATCCATATAACAGCATATTATTTGGCCATAAAAAGAAATATAGTCACATGTTACAAGATCAGTGAATCTTGAAAACATTATGCTAAGTGAAATCACATATTCTGTGATTCCATTCATATGCAATACCTAGAATAGGCAAGTGATAGAAAGCATCGTAGCTCTTGCTGAAGGCTGGGGTAGGAAACAGCTGACTGCTACTAAGTTTCTTTAGAGATGATGAAAATGTTCTAAAATTAGATTGTGATGATAGTTTCATGATTCTGTAAGAAAACTAAATATAAAATACACTTTAAATGGGTAAATTCCAAGGTATATGAATTATACTGACAAAGTTGTTAAAATATATAATTATTAATATCTAATTTTGAAATTAAAATCGCTTGATGATACTAGTAATCAGAGCCAATAAATTTTGTACTGTGAAGGGCAAAATAGCATAGTTAAATAGCTCACAGCCACGCACAATGGAGTCAGACTGCCTGGGTTCAAATCCTCTCTCTGCCATTTACTACCTGAATAATCTTGAGCAAGCTACTTAACCTCGTCTGTAAAATATGGACTGCTGCCCCACTTGCACAGTGGGGATAATAATATCTGCTTCGTAAGTTTATTATGAGAAATAAGTTAATACATGTCAAATACTTAGAATGGTGCACAATACCATAGTCAAGAAATATTAAGTATTATCATTGTCATAACTACAATAGGTTTTCTTGTTTGGGTCACCAGATAACATGTAAGATATCCACTGATTTTAAGAAATGTAAAAAAGTGTTCTACGCATTCTCCCACCTCTGCAGTTCTGGTATTCTTTGGCTATTATGTGGTACCAACAAAATAAATAAATAAAGGTATGGCAAGCAGCATAGTAAAAAAGTAATAAATAAAAATCATGATAAAGGCCAACATGCTCAACATAAAAATAGGTTATTTTAAGAAAAATAACATTTAAAAACTGAACCGGTATTTAGTCTATTCATACTTTAACCTATTTAGACACATGCAACTTATTTACATTCTAAAATAAATAAAATCCGATTCTGTTAGGAACTTACTAAAAAGTTTGTGGGAGGGGAGACTGTAATCCGATAGTGGAAAAGCCGGCCAGCATTGTTGGTCATAGGACGACAGGGCTTGATGGCCTGAGGGAGGAAACAAGCAAGTAACAGTAAATGAGCCAAGTGTTTTTATTTAAACATAGACTGTATTTTCTAGCTTCGCATCTGACACAAGGTTTCCGAGTGTTCCTTCCCAGGCTGGTGGGAAAGAACAGCACTCGCTTCACCACTAAGGGGCTGGTCCCCAGTATCCAGCTCACTTCTTCGTGTGCAATAGGACAGGTTCAGACAACGCCAAGATCTTTCTAGATCTACTTTGTCATGACTATCTTTCTGTCTTCGTAAAATAATACAATAATTGAGCTTTGGCTAAACTCCCAATAAACTGGAAAAAAAAAAAAGACAGGAAAAGTCATCTCAGAAAGATTAGCAATAGGTTTTGATTGGGGAATGGGGGCAGTGGAAAGATTAAAGATGCTGAGCACAAACAGAAGGGACCAGAAATGAAAAGAGGATGAGAGGTGGCGGGAGAGAAGAAGGAGCTTAAGTCAGGAAAAGGGAACCTGAAAGGGGCCCAGAGAGCACCAGTGGAACCATGGCAGCTGCGACAGACACAGAAGGTGCCCAGACCTTTCCAGGAAGGACCTGCTGCCGACGGAGGAGCGGACAGCAGTCTCCTGGCGAGGCAGACATTTGAAGGCCCAGCCATCGAGCCCAATTCAAATGGGCAAACACTCCTTGGTTCATGGGGCTTTGTTGGGGCTGACTCATAGTTTGGTTAATCCCTCTGTCCAATCCTGCTTACACCCTCCTCTTTTCACAGGTGAAGACCCCAAAGAAACACCACACACCCCAAACAGCAACTGAGCATCTGCTTCTGGAAAATCCAACGCGGGACAATTGGTACCAACAAAGTGAAGCCATATAGATGGGGTTTGGAGATAAACCACTACCACCCAACCAGCAGCAAGGGTGGCAACAAGGGCCCATCGTGGTGGAAGGCGGAGCGCATGGCCCCTGGCAGCAGATGGCGCACCAACTGAAACTTTCAAAGGAGGGGAACTGGGAAGCTGTGCCAGTGGAAGCAGGTGCTTAAGAAATGGTAGCTATGAGGATAAGGGGATGAATATCTAGTGCTAAGCACCACTGACACTTTACCATGTTCCTCAAACTTCAGTGGGCCTTTCAATCACCGGCAGGGCTTGCTGAAACTCAGACTGCTTGCTCCCCACCTCCAGAGTTTGAGTCAGCAGCTGAAGCAGGCTGAGAATCCGCATTTATAACCGGCTCCCAGTGACACAGATACCAGGCAGGAGACCGCAGTTGGAGAACCACTCCTCTATAGAAATGAACAGCAGAGGAGGAGTAACGGCAGCTGAGAGCCAAATGTAAAAGCCAGAGGGTCTGCTGGCGGCAGAAAGAAGCTCTGGTTGCCTGCAGTGAGGTCAGAGCAAACCAGGACCAAGCCCAGAGCTCAGCTGGGTCAGAGTGGGTGGGCCTTCAAGACAAGTAACAACAACCAACCAAGATAGGTCTGTTATGCTAAGATCAGGGACCTACAACATTCCCACCCCTCACCTCCACCCCAGTCAGTACCCAATCAGTCTCCCCTCCTGACCAACAGACCTATGATTAGGGTCATTTCACACCATAACCCAGCTGGGAAGCTGCTGGGAGAGATTATGCCCCAAAGGAGCTTTAAGAACTGGCCAGCATGTGCCAGCAGGTCCGCACAGGACTGGATGCTGAGAGTGATTGATCAAAGGGCCAGAACATGAAATTGGATAAGGAAGACTTAATTGACTTGAAAGCATTCAGGATTCAAGGATGCCAGGACATGCTAGCAACTCCCTACTAGGACGTCTTTTAAAAAGCATGGAAAAGTGATGACCCAGGCGAGTCAAGTTTAAATACTGAAACTGTTGTGACGGGCAGAGGAAGGAATTCAAAGACTCAAGAAATTGGACAGACTGGGACATATATAGTCTCTATGACTGAAGATAATCATATTACAAGGGAAGGCCCAGAGGACCCAACGGCTACCAAGACAGAAAGGAACGTGCTGGGGCTGGGGCACCGCGTCACTGGGCAGATCGGGACGGCCTTCTCTGCGGGGCAGGGCATGGCAGGGCTGACTGTGAGAGAGGCTGTCACAGAGCACAGCTTGCTGACAGCAACCAGTATCACAAGCTCTGAAACAAGAGGCCAGAGAGGACGGGGCTGTCAGAAGCCAGGGCACACAACTATCATGACAAGCAGGATGGAAGTGGCAGTCAAGGGAGTTGGACACACAGAGTCTGGAAATAGTCAACAGAACATGGTGACCCTGGGTACAAAATAAATGGAGAGCTGACCCACGTATTACTTACTTAGTTTGTACCAAGAGAAGAAATCAAGAGTGATGACTAAGTGGCTGAAGGTAGGCTGCTCCAATAAAGTCAGGATCCCTTCACCAGTTCCAGAGGAGATCAAGTTTTTAGACTGATATCCACCATTGACTGAAGAGGTGGTCAGTTCCCAAAAGGCCCTGCAGCACCATTACAAGCAAAAATGTTCACGACAACCCTAACCCTCCCCAAAGGGGCCTATCGTCATTCACTGGGGTAATAATACAGTGGGGAAAGAGGAAATCCAGACAGTTCAAGGAGTGTTGGACACAGCATTTGAATCAACACTAATTCTCAGAGACTGGCTGCACTGTCCTGGTGCCCCCAGCAGGGTGGGGACATGAAGCCAAGGTAGTGAACAAAATCTTCATCAAGATCCAGCTTATGCCTGACCAGGTGATAGTGCAGTGTGAATAGAGCATCAACAAGGGACCCTGAGGACCCAGGTTCAAAACCCCAAGGTTACCGGCTTGAACATGAACTCACCAACTTGAGCATGGGGTCACCGGCTTGAGCGTGGGATCACAGACATGACCCCATGGTCACTGGTTTCAGCCCAAAGGTCACTGGCTCGAAGCCCATGGTCATTGGCTTGAGCAAGGGGTCACTTCGACTGCTTAGCCCCCCAGTCAAGGCACATAGGAAAAGCAATCAATAACAACTAAGGTGCCACTAAGGTGCCACAACTATGAGTTGATGCTTCTCATCTCTCCCTTTCCGTCTCTTTCTCTCTCAAAATATAAAATAAAATAAAAAGATTCAGCTTACAGTAAGTCCACTTAGTCTACAAATGTGCCCCGTGGTCATTTCCCTGGCCCCCAAATGTATCATTGGAATTGATTAAATTGACTGGTGGCGCCCCCCAACACTAGGTCACTGATCTGTGGAGTAAGAGCCATCATAATGGGAAAGGTCAGCAGAAGCACTGAAATTACCACCAGCCTCAACCTGGGCACCACCCCCAACAGTATCGCTCTAGAGCAGTGGTTTTCAAAGTGTACACCAGGGCGCACTAGTGCGTCCTAAAAGATTTCCAGGTGCGCCCTATGGTATTCCAAAGAAATATGTGCCTATTGAGGACCAAAAAACCAACAGGATTTTTAGAGTTTAGATATTTCAGGGACATAGGTATGGGGAATGGGCTGTAAGCTGACAGTCTGCCCAACCCCCCACCTCACTTGCCTGATTAGGTTGCAAAATAGTCTTTGCAACCTACTAATGGTGCTGTGGTGCTGGATTGTTTACACTACCCTCCATGTTTCCCAGAAAGACTGGAGGCAAGTTTCTTCTATCCTTTCTTTGGTGAACAGTTAAGATGATATGTATGGTGGGGGGTTTCTGCACTCAACACAATTGAGAGTAAAGAGAGAAGAATTCTTCAATGTACTGATGAGGAAATGAGAGTTTGCCTTTCAAATATATGCCCAAACATTGAAGAAATTGCTAGGACCTATCAGGCTCATGTTTCTCATAAACACAAGAATGAAAAAACTTAACATATTCACACCAGGACCTACCAAATTTACTAAATCTTACTAAGAATGTATCTATATGTATAAAAAGATAACATTTTTGTTGTTTTTTTATTATTTTTAACCCCTTTTTTAGAAATTCTAAAAAGCATAACTCAAAAAATGTTTTAACATAAAAATGTTTTTTAATGTCAAAATAAATTTAATTTTGTCATATTTATTTTGTTTAATTACCATAAAGGCACTCTTGGACTTTATATTTTTTTCTTTAATATTTGACTTAATTATTATAACATATTTCTCAGAAATTTGTATATAGTGCACCTACAATTATTTGTAAGATTTTAAATGCGCCCGACTTCAAAATGTTTGAGAACCACTGCTCTAGGAGGTTAGTGGTTAGTGGTTAGTGCCACCCATAAGGATCTGAACCACACAGGGGTAACGATCCCTCTTATAGCTCTGATCATTCACCAATCGGGCTCCTGAAGAAACTAAACAGACCCTGGAAGATGACTACATACTACCATAAACTCAACCAAGTAGCAGCTCTGGGTACACCTGCCGTAACACGTGTTGTAGCTTAGTTAGAGCAGATTAAAACAACCCCAGGTACAAAATATCTGGCAACTGATTTGCTGAATGTATTCTTTTCCATCCCAAAGTAAGGACCAGAAATGGTTCACACGCACAGGGTACAGACATTTACAGTTTTGCCACTGGACTATGTTAACTCTCCCACTCACTGTTAGAACACATTCAAAAGCTCTTGACCTTCTGGACAGACTACAGAATATTACATCTCTGACGTCACTGTGCTGATCAAGCTAAAAGCCTACATGAAACACACATGCTCCTCTGGGTGAGATAAACTGTACAGAGAATCAGGAGCCTACCACAGCCACCCTGTCTCAGTGGTCAGCTGTATGGGGAGTGCCAAGAAACCCACCCAGAGTGAAAGACAAATTAATTCAGCTTCCACCCAATGGGCCTCTTCAGGTTCAGTGGGCAGCGTACTCCCCACCGAGGAATACCACTCTGGCCCATTTAAGGAGTGGTGCGCCAGGCTGCCGGCTGTGTGTGGCTCAGCCGAGAGGCCTCCAGTTCTACGCTGCAGAGCCACACAAGCCCATCGTGCTCAGAGCAGTCTGTGGCCACACTGGGGGAATCATACAGCTGGTCTCGGGGCCCTGGAGCAAAGCCATGCCATCTTGTGTAAAGAACTACACGCCTTTGAAAAGCAACTCCTGATGTGCCCTGGTAGATTCAGAAGGTGAAGCCAAGGGACAGCAAACAGACATGTGGCTGGAACTGCCCATCGCAAGGCGTGAGTTTGGGTAAGACCAGAAACGATCCATCATGGGACGAGGGTGCCACATCCGGAATCAAGCACATGAGGAGCAGCGGGCCGTCAAGCTGCAGAAGCAGGCGGCCCACTGCTGTGCACCAGCACGCCTCTCCTCCCTCGGCTGATGACCGAGGATGGAAGGGTGGAAGCAGAGGGGCAAGCCCAAGCTTGGGTTGCAAACGCATAAGTCGGGAAGGGGTGCAAGCTAAGAACGGCCTGTGCTGCAGCCTCATTCAGGAATGGATCCAAAAGACAGTGATCAGGGAAAATCTCCCCAGTGGGCAGTTTCAGGTGCTACACCTGGTCATCCACTTTGTGTGGAAAGAGAAGTAGCCTGAGGTCAGACTACAGATGGACTCATGGCAGAAGCACATGGCCATGCCACCTGGTCAGAGGCCTAGGAGGAGAAAGAGGGGAAGATCAGGGATAAGAAGGTCTTGGGGAGAGACCTGAGGGTGGACCACTGGGAGTGAGCAGAGCGATCTCCAGAGCACCTGTGGCTGCGCATCGGAAGGCACCCGCTATGGAACAGGTTCCAAACCCCAGAGTCGGCAGATCGACTCGGCCAGATGGTGTCAGCATCCTCAGTCATTGGCCCCAGCCACCACGGTTGGCAGGAAGGGCACGTGAATGAAGTGGCCACAGTAGTGCAGAGGGAGGCTTCACATCACTCAACGGCACGGACACACTTACCAAGGAAAAGCTGGTTAAGCTAACTGCCACTGCAGAACGTCCCACCAGCCGCTGACAACGACCAGTGCTAGGCCCCGAAACGGCACCATTCCTTGAGGAAACCCACCTGACACTTGGTAGGAAGCTGACTACATAGGCCCCAGCCACCTTAAAAGGCCAAAGTTTGCTCTCATAGGAATAAACAAGCACTGTGTGGGTTTGCCTGCCCACAGATACTCAGCCAGCACCCCCGTCCACCCAGATCTCCCTTCAAAGAGCCTGCTATCCACTTGGGGGGACAGCAGCAGGGAGCCTGCCGCCATTGGCTCCTTCAGAGTCAGCCTCCGCTGCAGAGCCCCCTTCCCCAAAGCATGCCCTTCCTGGGGCAGCCTGCTCTGGGGACAGAGGGAGTGGGCGGGGGGTGGGGGTGGGGGAGATGAAGGTCAGTCCAGCTCAATGCAAGGCAATTCTTTCCGACAAGCCAGGCTTTCTCAGCCCGTCAGAGGCGCACTGCTCCCTCTGCTCCATCCCGCCCCCACTCTCCTGCCTGATTCCACCTTGCCCCCAAGCTCCACTACAGCATCTGCCTCCAGAGAGCCAACCCGAGGCACGCATGCGCACTGACTGACAGGGTGCAGATCTTGTTCACTGCTCCTTGCTACCCTTGCCAACTGTCAAAGACAAATGCGGTGAAAGTGAGGCAAGCAGTTCAAGTATCTGTAATGACTCACCCTCTTTATTCGAATTATTGCCATGACCTCAAACAAATTTTAAATAGAAATTAAGGACTTACATATACTATGTTTAAACATAAAATGCTCAATAATAAAGTGGCAATCCTAGGATCAATAAGAATAACTTACAAAAATAAAAGATGATGAAGGAAAACAGCTGAAAGGGAGTCATTAAATGTAACTCTATTATGTACAAGTATTCAGCTCAATCAGTCAAACATGTTAGGACTGTCCCTGACGAACCAGGAACTGGGGTAAAACCAACGAGACGAGGAAAGGAAACTGATCAAGACAACAGCACACCCCAGGTCCTCCAAAAGAGGACGCATGCCTTATTATAGCACCTGAGGGAGATCATTTCTCCAGGTTAATTCATAACCAATTGTAATAAAAATATGAAAAAAAATACTGCAATACATACAGTTTTAAAATAATAAAAGTCAACTCAAAGACACCTTGACTATTCTAAATAATGAAACTTCCAAAACTTTTTACGGTTTGCTGATCACATTCCCCACTCGAAACCTGAACCCAAGTACTTTCTTCTCCAATTATCATTAGTGGAGACTATTAGGGAATATGAAAAAAATGTTTTCAATGGTATTCTGAGAAAAGAATAGCAACAGCATCTGTCTACTTCTGGCTTGTCAGTGCGTACAAATATAAGAGCCCAAACCAGTTACCTCTTCTCCGGGATAAATGCTGTGTCTAATTCCTGTGCGCCTGGCTTTTGCGCTGCACTTGCAAAGTGGGCCATCATTCATCTGTCAGAAACAAAAGGGGATTCGTTTTTAGTGGTGGAAACTCCACACTCTGCACAATGATGCTTCGGAAACCGTGTGGGTTTTAATGTCATGAGGACTGAAGCTCTGAAGAGACTTCACGGTTAGAAGGTTAAACGGATGTTCCAAAACCAATAAAGCTGCGAACTGTCCCCACTGCCTGATAAAAGGACACTGTATGCTGGGTTCCCAAGTTCTTTGTGCAGCCAAGCAGGAAATAGCAGTGTCGGCGGGCTGTGGGCCCCCACCTTTTCCCACCACTTTTCAGTAGGTTTCTCCTATTTCTTATTTCAGGAAAAAAGACTCTTTCACAAAAGAAAAGCATATTTTATATACTGAAGGAACACACAGAATGCTTTGAGGGTAACCAGCAGATTAAATGTTTATAAAAGACAAACCTAAAAGTATCTGAAGCAGAGAGAAAAAAATGTCTACCAGACCCAGGAAGACCTTTCAGCACTGATCAGGTACAATCTATGTCTGGTTTCTCACCTGAATTCATTTGACTGCCCTGAGCTCCACCACACGATTCAGTAAGGGAGTGATTCCTCAATGCCTCTTGGGCAGAAGGATGACTGCTAAGCATTGGGGGGGTGGGGGGGGTGCTAAATAGCTCAGGGTCCATATACTCGAGGAATATTTACTTATTCTAGATAGGAGTAGTAATATACGATATGCTTAGTAATTTTAAGGAAACAGAAAAAAAGTCAGTCCAGATGGAGATACCACTGGCTTCAAAGAGATGAAATCTGTGAATGGCTGAACAGGACAGGAAAATAAGATGGTTATTCTATAAGAGGTGCCAGCGTGAGGGGAAAAAGAAGAGGAGGAAGCCCAGTGTTATGCTCCAGGGACAGGAGAGGCCATCTAAGTGGAATGGACCATTACTGTGAGTAAGATGACCAAACAAGCAGAACTGAGGTCAACATCTTAAAGGGTTGTTTAAGGACTGTCTGCAACATAAATGTCAATATGGAATTAAAAAGACCAAAGCATCAGTTGGGGATGAGTGTAGAATTTCATTTCTCTCTCTGTGTTAATGAGAAATCTATATATACACACATATATATAACATATAACATATATGTTTACACAAACATTTCTTTAAAGTTCTAGGGACTTGTAACTCATTGTGTCCAATGAAAATACCTCAATAAAACTTTGAAAAGAAATATTACAGTGAAAACTAGAACTTTCTCTATTCTTTTGGGAAATCAAAAGCTCCAGGTGGTATAGCAGAGAAATAACATTGCTACCTTAAAAAAAAATCAGGTTAAAATATTATCCAAAGTAACAGCTGGCAAACAGGGCTGTGATGGGAGCTCCTCGAAAGTCAAAGCACACTCCTAATGATGGCCACAACTGGTGATAGGAACGTGGGAAAATCATGTGCTCACCAATTCTCAGGGGAGAGACAGACATCCCACACTCTGGCCTTTACCAGGGCCTGGGCTCTGATGCAGAGCAGCCCTTTCTAAGGCTCAACTGCACAGAGGACACAGAACCAGATACAGTGAACAGATGGTGAGACTACACGGGATACCCTGGGAGGACTAGGACCCACAGAAACCAAGGGGTAGACTTCTGGACAGGAGAACAATCCATTAAAAAAAACCACCCTGGGGGGAGGGGAATGACTACTGACAGACACAGGATTTCTTTAAGGGACACGAAAACGATCGAAAACAAGATTATGATGGTTGTACAATCCTGTGAATACCCTAAACAACACTGAATTGTATGTACACTTTACGTGTGTAAACTGTATGGTATGGAATTAAAACTCCCTAGAGCTGTTTGTGAGATCATATATGATTACTATATCAGAATAATTCATTGACAATTGCAAACATTTCTGCTTAAACCCAAATGTACTTCTGCCCACAAAGTACATTTCTGTCAGGCCTCTAACTGTATTAATTCTATGGAGAAAAAAAATTTAGATAGCTGTCACTTAACAAGAGCCAGAAAAGCATTCAAATTAATATCGAATGGTATGAATTTATTTGCAAAATATAATTTTAAATTTATAGGTATATGTTCAATTATGCTTAATAACTTCATATGCATCAGATACTATTTTTGTTCATGTTGTACATCTATAAAACACCAGTGTCTTTTAAAGATATTATTTTGTATTATGTAATACTTCACAGTAGAAATAAAAACACACCCAGTTATGCCATCATTAGCTCAAACAAGGAAAAGAACTTATATGGAATTGTGACTATTACCAACTAAGAAATAGGAAGTCTCATAGGACTGAAACACTGTTTATTCAATTGCTGCAAAATACCTCTCAGACAACTGCTTTTCAAAAGACCTGCGCCTCTCTCCCTCATCCTACCATTTGTCTCCTTCCCTTTATGGCAAGTTTAACGAGGCAGTGCCATTATCCGGTTCCCTGACACAGGATTTACCAACATCGTCAAAGGTGATTCAAGGGACGGTTGCCCTGGTGCTTATGCTCTGGAGCTAAACTCTGAAGCTGAAAATAAATGAGATGTGAAGAGTGACGCACAGCCCTCAGAGTAAAATTCAGCTTTGATACCAGTCAACACGCACTTCCGAGCCTGGAGTCATAAAGGTGATGTGTGAGTTTGCAACCCTCAGAGCAATAACATAAAGCATGTGCGCACCTGGCCTGGGTCGTTGTACCAGAGTTCATCGTGAAGTCGGTCGGGATGGGCCTTTTTGCGTTTGATTTCTGCAATGACGTCAAAAACTTCAGAGTCTGAGCTGCTAGAACAGGTGCTATCCTCATCGGACTCACACTCGGATTCACTGGAACTTTCTAACGGAGGTGAGGGAGAAACACGGAGAGAGGTTGGAGAAATTCACAAGGTGGCTGTATGTGGACACTTCCAAGTAACCCAAACCTCTTAATGTAAGGAGAGCTGTTTATTCTTTCAGCAAGTACATATCTGAGCCCCGCTCTGCCCCAAGCACGCTACTCAGCAGTATCGTGAAAATAACACAGCCCATAGTGCTAAGTCACGACCTCTCTGGGAAAGCAAACAAGGACTTTCACAGAGAAAGACTCAGTGAGCGATGCCAGAGAAAATACAAACCACAGTAGTGTAGGCTTTCGCATTTTACAAGGTGTGGCAATTCAGAAAAGCACAAGTCCCCCTGACCTGGAAGGGCCACCAACGATGTCCTGGCGGGGGTGCACGGATCCAGGCGGGGAGGTGGGGGGGGGGAGGGAAGGAACACAGAGGGCACAGCGCAGGCAAGGGCATGCGGGCGAGAGCACGCTGGACTCTGGCGGGAGTGAAGGTCCCACTGGTAAATACCGGGACATGAGGGACTGAGGGTAATGACACCAGACCGGGGGCTCTGAATGCCAGATTCAAGAGTTGACATTTTTTTCTCAATAGTAACAACAAAAGATTTAGATATTGGAAGTGACTGGACAAAAACAAACAGAATTACACTAAGTGAAGTGAGCCAGTCCAAAAAGACAAATAATGTGTGATTCTACTTATATGTGGCATCTCGAGTAGTCAGACTCAGAGAAAGAAAGCAAAATGTGGGTGCCAGAGTCTAGTGGAGGGGGGTTGGGAGCTGCTGCTTATGGGAAGAGTTTCAGATTAGCAGGAAGCAGAGAGTCTGGAGATTGTACAACTCTGAATGCACTTAACACTACTGAACTGTACACTTAAACATGACTGTGTTATGTGTATTTTAGAACAATTTAAACAAACAAACAAACAAACAAAACACCAGGCCTAGACCTGAATTACCCCTGCAAGAGACTGATGTGGTAGAGCACAGTAATAGACCCCGACCCTCACACAGGGTGTTCTCGAGTGTGCCGTGGGAGATGCTCCTGTCACCTCACTTGCAAAGATGACCGAAGGGCGGCACAGAGATTAATCAGGCTGACTGGCTCCGCCAGGCTCCACCCACATGGGCTCGCCTCTCAGCACCTGACACGGTGCAGGCAGGCAGGGGAGAGCCAGAGGACACAAAGGAAAACGCACACAGAACATCTCATCCACACAGCCTCAGAGACCTCTGCATCTACCGGAACCTCAGACACGAGAGAATAGTCCACCATGTGAGAAAGTTATGGAAACTGTCTCTGCAAGTCGAGCAAAACCTTCAAACAGGCCTGGGCTATTGCTGCATATCCTCATCAAACTAACAGCACCCTGACAGTGGACAGGGCCATGGGGGATGGACGCCTGCCTGTCAGAACCACGAGGAAGGGGAATACGTCCCTGCTTTTGGCCAGAGGCTGGCTATGGTCCCTCTGATTCAAAGGGGCGAGATAACTCTATAAGGACACAATTGTTCGCAAATGAGATCTCTTATGCATTTTGCCGAATGTGACTGACAGAAACTAACATCAAACAGGAAGTTCCATTGCATGTATTTTGCTGGACATAATTAAGGAAAAAAGAAAAATAAGAGCATTTCAATTTGGGATTCCCAAGGACATAGCCCAGAACCTAGGATTAAGCAATAATGAAGGCACAGGGTCGTGTTCTAGAAACTTCTGACGCACCCAGGTCTTCATCCAGCTTCGTCTTGGGCGGCTCCCATGGGGGTCGAGCAGCTTTGGCCTTTTCTTGCCGGCTCCCCAACTCTTCCTCGAACTTGTCATATAAGTCGCGGAGCCTACTGGTTCCAACTACAGTGGAATCGCCCTTTGAAAAATAAAGACTCAGCATTAAAAATTATACCAAAAAAACTTCCCAAAGAAACCTCACAAGTAATCAAAGATTTGCAACAACAAGGAGCTATTTTCAAAATGCCCGTTGCTGGGAATTATGCTGTCAATCAAATACACATCTATAGCTGACAGTGCTCAGGGAGGTGCAGTTTGCCAACATTAAAAAACATTAGAATTGCTTATCTTTGCTTTTTTTATGACAAAAAAAAATCATAACCCCCTGAGAAGTCATTATACCTGACACCCTCCTAGAACACATACACCCCCCTCACTGCAAAACACCGACAGTCTATCTTCTACATTAACCCAATAATCAAAGAAATGTACCCCATACACACAAGGATACACACCCACATACACCATAAACACAGGGCACACACATGCCCTCCACAAACCGCTAACATAGGCTTCTGCAATGCATTCCTAGAGGAATCGCTTCCCAGGATGAAAACAGTCTTAAATGACCATAGTCTGACATAATTTTTAAAATGTAAGAACCAGACCTTTCAGGCATAAAAAGAAAATTAAAACAAATCATAAAATCTGCAGTATCCCCAAAAGGGGACACTGTTGTTCCTCAGCACCCCCTCATTACTGACGCTGGTGATGCCGGGATCACACTGCCATTCTCAACAGCTCAGCGCCCCGATGACAGAACCAGGACACGGAGGCCAAAGCTAGGCTTCTGGTTCAGCAGCCTTCCTTCCCCGCTGGAGCTTTCACGCATTCATAAACATGTAAGGAAAACATAAAAGTTCTGCCTGTCGGAACTCTCTGAATCTCGGTGTCTTCAACTCTGTTGTTTCCAGAATAACACCTATGGCAGCCCAGCCACTGTCCCCTTCTTCCTTGCTAACAGAACCATGATTTTCTTTAATTTGAGGCAGAGAACTCCTCACTTCAGGGTAGGGGTCTGAGCCACAATGCCCCAACCCCTAAAGATGTCCCCATTCTAATCCCCGAAACTGAACACTACCTTTCATGGCAGAAAAGAGACTGCAGATGCGATTAAGGTTACAGAACTTGAGGTGGGGAGACTATCCTGGATTAGCTGGGTGGGCCCAATGGAATACAGGCCTTTAAAAGCAGAGTACCTTTCCCAATGGGAGTAGTCAGAGGTGCAACTGAAGAGACAGGAGATATTCAAAGCACAACCAGAACTTGACCCACGTTGCTGGTTTTGAGAGGAAAGAAGGGGTACGTGACCTCTAGATATTGGAAACCACCCTTACCTGCCAGCCAGCAAGGAAACAAGGACTTCAAACTACAGCCACAAGAAACTGAACTCTGCCCACTACATGAATGAGCAAGAAAACAGGTTCTCCCCAGAAAGGAACACAGCCCTGCTGACACCTTGAGGTGGCTGGTGAGACCCAAGTTTGACCTCCAGAACTGTGAGGCCATAAATGTGTGCTGCTTTAAGCCATAGTTCACGGAAATTTGTTATGGCAGTGATGGAAAACGAATCCCTGAGGAAGACAGAAGACAGGATGAAAGACACAATCTGTGGACAAATTACTAGAGGAAGGCTCCACCCAGCACTGCCCGCTGCATCCTGTGTCCGGTGTGCAAGGACATGGTGCCTGGAACCCTGCGGTTGTCCGTGGAACCAGACACAACACATGTCAAACTACAGCCCAGCGGCACCGAGCCACTGAACCAACCAGGCTCGTTTAGGTCATGATTAGTCAAGTGTTGTTTCAGTCATGCCCAACACAATGATGGGGGTACACTCTGAGAAATGCAGCATTAGATGATTTTGTCATGTGCAAACATCAAGAGCACTTGCACAAACCTAGGTGGTCCAGTCCACTGCACACCGGCACACGTGGGAGAGCCTATTGCTCCTAAGCTGCAGGCCTGCACAGCATGCTACTTGACAAAAGAACCCAGCATTAAATCAAGCTCAAGAGAAAATGATGCAATAATACACAGAGTAAACTCAAGACACAGGGCAGCTGCCAGGGTAACATGGTATACTGTTTACAGCACTTTTTTATATAAAGAGTGCATTCTAAAACGGTAAAAAGGATAGCATTATAATAACATGGTAAAAAGAATAGCATTATGAACATATAAACTAGTAACACAGTTATTACCATTATCAAGTATTATGCACTATATATAACTGTACACTACACCTTTATACACCAGGCAGCGCAGGTTTGGTTACACCAGCATCACACACACATGTGAACAATGCATTGCGCTGTGGCATGAAGATGGCTACAAAGTCACCAGATGATGGAAAGTCTTCAGCTCCTTATGGGACCACCAGCGTATACACGGTCCATCAGCTACCGAAATGCCATTATGTGGTACATGACTGTACTTACAGCAACATTCTTAAGTGACAAATACCTTCTTTTCAGGGATGTTTTGAGGATTCAATAGGATAATATGAGAAGCACGGAGTTCAAGTTCTGGCACCATAAAAGTGCTCAGTATGTGAACTTTTCCTTCCCTGTATCACATGAGCTATGACTGAAAACCCTGCTCTAATTAATCAAGTAAAATATCACATCACGATGAGAGACTTCTCAAACCCTTTTTTCCAAAGACACAAGAGTCTCCGTAAGTAAGGGTTCAGTCCTAGTAAAAAGCTATTTTCACAAAATTCCAAACAAGAGAATGCTCTTTTATCTGACCCCATGCACTAATTCTAACACCTGCAACCTCACAGGTCCTAAATCTGTGGATAGTCATTCCTTTACTTTCTCATTTAATCAGTGAACATTACTGTGTGTCATCCCTGTGGCAAATAGAATTCAATTAGTGGGATGGAGGCATAACACCCATCCGGAGAAGAGAGAGAGAAATAAGGGGAGAGGACAGAAAATATAATGCAGACAGAAGGAAAGGAGAAGAGAAGAGAAGCACATGGAGGAGGTCGTGGAGTCCCCACAGTGAGGGCGCGGGCTGCCAGCCCCATCTCGAGCAGCTCGTGCACCGAGCCTCTCAATGGCCCCCTAAGAGTGACCAAATCTGCCATCCCACAAACCAGCCCGTATGCATGAGGAACTTTCCATGGTCACCTTCGGTCAAGACGAGACTTAGAAGACAAACTCAAATGTTTGCTTATTTCCCACTTGGAGGAAACACATACACATGCACACCATAAACTGCATAGAGTAGCTACATGATTAAGAGCTTACAAAGCCACCAGGATAAGACTAGCAGCATCATAGAAAATGCAGAACGGACACTTTCACTGACCTGCTGCACCCTTGCCTTTGTAAAACAGCTTTTGTCTGCTGCAGTGGTTCTCCACTGGGGTGGGGGTTCCCCCAGGGGACACTGACAAGGTCTGCAGACAGCTTTGGTTATCACAACCGGGGCGGTGGTGCTACTGGCACCTAGTGCAGAGCCCAAAGATGCTGCTCAAGGTCCTACAATACACAAGGCAGCCCCCTCCCCCACGAATTACCAGCACAAACTGCCAACCGTGCCCGGGTTTAGAAACCAAGTCTGCAGCCTCGCTCCCGTCACACCTACCACCTGGTCCATGGGGTCGCTGGAGTAGTAGTTTTCCGAGTGGGTGCAGCGGATCCACACGGGCTTCAGCAGCTCCTCCTCCTCCTCCTCGGCCTTGTCAGGCAGCGCCTCCTCCAGCTCCTTCTCCTTGATCAACGTGTAATTCTTCTCCTTGCCGGAGCTCTGGCTGTCACTCCATCTGTCCTTCTCTTCCTCCCAGCGAGCTCTCTTCTTCTCCCTGCTTGGGGAGCGACTTCAAAGGGGGGGGGGGGTGCGAGGCAGCTAATTATTAAAAAAGTCCTTCTGTTATAAAATTATATCACTTGTTCAGTTCACTTTTCAACTAAAATTAAAATGCCATGCCAAACCACCAGTTACTTCCATTAAACCAGCCAATCCCAAACACCAGCCTGGTGGCATCAGAATCACCTGAAGTGACTTGTTTAAAAATACAAATTCCCAGGCCCTACCCCAGATCTACTTACTGATTCACAGTCTCCGGGGCTGGGGCCCAAGAATCTGTATTTTTAATAATCTCCCCAGGTAATTCTGGTGAGCATCCAGTAGGTTCAGGAACAGCTGGCAAACCGTAACTCCTAGAAGAAAAAGATACTTGGGAAATTTTTGGAAATCTCTACGTACAGACAAGACAGTTCCACAGTGAGAATACTAGTTTTGATCCTCCACATCTTGCTCTGCCAGGAAAAAAAAAAGGTTTCACAGAACACAGTCTCAACTTGGACATAAATTTAGCCTGAGGACTATAATCTAAGTGATCCAGATACATCACCCTCTCCATCCCTCTGGAATCCCACACCTGGGTATTACTACATCAACCACCACTTTCCTTAATTCTAATCTGTACAATACTAGTACTAACTCAGTTAAAAAGGATAGAAATAACTCTAGCTCTTTGACTTTCTGGGGCCTGAAATTTGCAAAGGCCGATCCTACGGATGTGCTTGAAGGGGAAACCTACAGGACAGATTTTAATTTAGGCCCCAGAAACTCAGGTGGGACCACACAGAGCCTGAGACCCAGGCAGGGGAGTGCCTGCTCTGTCGCACTATGCCGGCCGCTCTGCAGCTGCCCAAAGTTACTGTTACCCAAGAAAGCTTACATCTGCATCGAAGTCACAAATGAACTCTTTCCCTCCACTCTACCACTAACTTCTAATTTTATGACAGGGAAACTGTCAGTGTGTAGGTGTGTATACATTGGGGGAAGGGGTAGGTGATAAGGAAGATTATATACATCCAACTTGTTGACATAATTTCTAAATATTCCAATGTACATCATCTGTCAACAGGAGAAAAAAATTCACTATAAAGTAAAATGTATTCATTCACTGTAGGAAAAAAAATTTAAGCATTAATAAAATTAAAACAAAAATCACCCCAACTATCACACAGATAACCACTATATTTCACAAATGTGTTAAAACATATCAATATACGAATGTATATATATATATATATTATAAGTAAACACAAGCTTTAAAAAAAACTCTATAGCTTGTCCTTCTCACTGAGTGGTTAATTAGGAACACCCTTCTATTTCAATATATGTATATCTGAATCATTTATAAATGAATATTACTCTTTCATATGTCTATACCATAATTTAACAAATCTGATCATAGTTATTTAGGTTGTCACCATTTTTTTTTTTGCCATTATAAACAATGCTGCCATGAACACACCTGTCAGATTATTTGACACAAAGTATGTGTGTGTGCTTTTCCTTAAGGCTTCTCTGCAGACAGGTAGTGCCAGATTAGTGCCAGGTTGGATGATCACTCAAACAGTAGCGGCTTCCCATCTGTCAACGTGATTATTTTTAATCCCTGACATACTGATGAAAACAGTATCTCATTAAATTTAACTTGCTCATTTTCATCACTAATGAAATTATACATTTTAGGTTTGCTTCTTTTTTAAAAATAATTTTATTTATTTATTTTAGGTTTTATTTATTCATTTTAGAGAGAAGGAACAGAGAAAGAGAGAAGGAGGGGAGGAGCAGAAAGCATCAACTCCCATATGTGCCTTGACCAGGGAAGCGTTCCAGGTCGACGCTTTACCCACTGCGCCACCACAGGTCAGGCTTAGGTTTGCTTCTTTTATGAACTTCTAGTCATATGGTATGCCAATATTTTTTAAAGTAAGGATGTAGTCCTTTTATTTATTAATAGACTTTCTTAATAAGATAATCACCCTTCTTCTGTCATATGTAACCTAACCTTTCTCAGTTTTCTGTATTCCTTTTAAATTCTACCTGTTTATTGCTATATGTAACTTGTGTATGGCCAAATTCAGATTTTTACATTTATGCTTCCTCCTCAGTGTTATGCTTACAATCCTTTCGCAGCTCAAGGTTAAATAAATATCTTTTCTTCAGTTAGACATAACACTAAATTTTTTTTACTCTATCTCTCCAAGATGTAAGGCAGAAATTTCTGTTTTCCTTCCAAATGGCTTGCTTGCCAGTTGTCACCACATCAATTTTTACTCTAATTTAAAAATCCAAATTTATGGGGGATGTAGGCATTTATATAGTTTTGACTGCTGCTCAATATTTGTTTCATTGATCTATTTATACCCATATCAAATTGTTTTAATTCTTACGTGTTTTATAGAACATTTTAATACTACTAAAGCTACATTATCTTTTTTTCCCCTTATTCTCATTTTTATTCCAAATAATTTGGTTCATTAAGTTCTAAAGCCCATATTTCAACTGGTGACACTTAAATGATAGACTATTTTGAAGAAAACTAGTACTGTCCCAATGCTGTCTTCACTTCCAGTATCAGAGTGTGGCATGCCCTCTATCTACTTTTATCACCTGCTTTGTCATAAGCTGCATTTATATTTTCTCCCCATTGAGCTATATATTTTTTAAGTTGTATTACGACATTTAATTTTGCCCTGGCTGGGTAGCTCAGTTGGTTAGAACGTTGTCCTGATACACCAAAATTGGAGGTTCAATCCCTGGTCAGGGCATATACAAGAACCAACCAATAAGTGCATAAATAAGTGAAACAACAAATTGATGTCTCTCTCTCTCCATCTCTCTCCCTGCCTCTCTCTCATAAATCAATAAGTAAAAAAAAATTTTGAGATTTAATTTTAATTAATATAAATTTTCTGTAGTGAATCTACATTTTTTTTCCACTACATTTTCTAAATAAGTATTCCTGGTTTATTTAGGAAGGCTATTAATTTCAGTAAGTTTAATTTATAACTGTCAACATCAATGAGTTAATGCTCATTGTTTCTTAGCTGATCCACTCGAATTTTCCTGAAAACTCCATTAGCTAATGATGGCAACTCAGCTCCCAGCGGTGTGGTTTCGTTTGCTTCTGGAGCTCCCCTCAAGCCTGACACTCTGCTAAGCACTGGACTGACACTCCTATTTAATCCTCACAAGAACACTAGGAGGCAGATACAAACACCCCCTACCGAGGGAACAGAATTAGAATTATGCCACTTGTCCAATATCACAAAGCTAGAAAGTGGTAAATGCTAATATAGTTATCTGACACAGACATTTTAACATGTACTAAAAATCCCACCAAAAGTTTATTACTACCAAGAAACACAGGAGAAAGCCAACCTGATGCCCCTCCGGTTAGGCAGGTATAGTGAGTGATGGGTGGTCAAGGTCGACTGTTGTGAACATAATTAGTATTCCTCTTTTCTTTTTTCTAACACTTGGAGAGGGGCATTTTAAAACAGGACATCTTTATTAGTAAGTGTCTCAGGCATTCCAAATTTCAAAATCCGAAACTGCTTCTTAACAATATACTATATTACAAATTATGGTTAACTTTTTCTCCTTTGCAGTATTTTCATCTCTAACTTTTTTCTCATCTACTGATCAGTGAGAACTCACAGGTTCCAAGTCTCTGCCTTCTCCACAAGCTACTGGGCATTGGAAAAGAAGCCAGCAGACTGAAGACTGATTTCCAACCCTTCACCTTAAAAATCACCCACCTCAAATGGGTTCTCAATGGTTTCCACCGTGCACAGTACCTCGGCTGTTTTCTATCTGTATCTCCTCCTTCATCTCGTCCTCCACAGGTCCTCTCACTGAACGAACTCTGTCCAATTAATCTCATCTAATCCAGGGCTTCTCGTTTTTCCATCCAGGATCTCTTCTCTGAATTTTACACCCATTTATCCAATTTACTGCCACACAATTCCATCTGATTGTCTCACAGGTTTTCAGCTACATATGCCCAAAACTGACTCATCCTCTCGCCTTTCTTAGTGTTCCCCACCAGATCTCAGAGGATGAATGTGGAGTCTTGTGCCCTCCCGATCAGTTACAAAGTCCTACTGAGTCTATTTCATAAATATCTCTCAATTAGCTCTACCGTTCCCTATTACTGCTGTCACTGCCTAGGTCTGGGCACTATCATTTCTGTCTGAATTAATTACAAGTGCCTTCTACACTCATTCCCTCCAGACTTGACCTTTGCAGAGCATGTCTCCACACTGCAAGCTTCATACAGACTTTTTTCTCTTCCCCCTTGAGCCCCCTGCCCTAATACATCCCTACACATACTGTAGATATCAGTAACATGTCAATTTCTCTATGACTACTCTAGACTGATTTTTCAGAGAAACATGAACTATATCAAAAGCAATTCTCACATCACTTAACTGTCTTATTCCTGTAAACTGGGGACTGCTGTTAGCAACTATCACTTGCACCAGTACAATAGCTGGGACACACAGTAATGTAATGCACTTATTTGCTTGTTGATTAAGTTACACAAGGTTAGGTGACAGTGATAGGCACTGGAGCCTTGCCTTTTTTCTAATTTGTATGGGAAGGCCTGTAAGGCCTCAACATTAAATTTGATTATTTTGACATGGTAACAATGCTCATCATGAGATAATGTTCTCCATCATATTAAAGAAATCTGCTTATATACCAACTTTGCCGAAGTTTCTACTCATAAATCAATGCTGGTTTTATTTCAAATATCTAATGTGCAGGTACTGAGAAAACCCTATTAATTTTAACACTAGAAATTAGTTACAGATTTCCTAATATTAAGCTATCTATCCAAGCAATCTCAAAATAAATTGTTATTTTATACACTACTAAAAACAACTTGCTAATATACCAATCAGCTTTTCATATCCATATTCATAAGAGATATTTTTTTAGTTTCCTTTTCATTGATTAGGTTTTGCCCTCTGAGTATTTCTAATATCACCTCATGAGCTGAGCTTTCCTGTCATGTTCTTCAGTGTTCTAGAACAGTTTAAAACTTTTTAGGATGTGGTACAAATTCAACTTTTTCAATTTTTTCCCATGGTTATTGACTATTAAAATTTTCTGCTTCTTGTGTGAAGTTTGAAATTTTTGTTTCCGTAGAAATCAACTCATAACATCCAAGTTTCTAAATTTTTAAAATATTTATACTTACATCAACATGCTGTAAATTTTAAATCTTTTTCATTACTCATACCTTTCTCATATCTAATGCAATGTATGTTTCTCTTTCCTTGATCTGCACACTCTTTAAATTGCTGGACCTTTCAAAGCAGGCTTGCATTTATTTTCAAATATTATAGTGCTTTTTATTTCATCAATCTCTTTTCTCTTCACATCCTTTTTTTCTGCTTTTCTTGTACTCTATCAGTTTCTAGAGCCAAATGATCAAGTAATAATTATATATACAGTTACCATTTATTTGGCATTAACTCTGAGCCCAGTTCTAGTGTTTTGCACAAATTATTTCAATGACCCCTCACCACTCAAGGCAAGGATTAAGTGTCCTTATTTTAGACTGACACTGAAGCTTAGAATGGTTAGATAGCTTTATCTAGTAACAAAGTTAGAAGGACTAATAACTGACCCCAAATCTGTCAGACTCCAGAGTGCTATTCTTAATTACCAGTATATAAAACCATAAATTTTACTTCTCAATATAGAATTGGTTACACCTTGTAAGTTTTAGTTTATAACAATCTCTATGTCATTTTTCTAAAGGTGTGTCTGTAGTTTGCTTTCTGAAAGTTTTAAAACAATTATGAATATATGGTTTTATTAATATATAGTTTTACACATATAGTTTTATAGCAATTGACGTCAGAAAAAGCCCATATAATTTCTAATTTTTGGACATTTATCAAGATTTTCCTTGTGCTGCATTATCAATACATCTTGAAAGAAAAGATTTTTAAGTTAGTGGCTGCTTTAGCTTTTCACAAGGCATTTTTGGAAGACTCTCAGGCTATTCAGAAGACGTGGCTGATACTTTGCATAAGCACAAAATATGAATTCATGAGATAATCCTATGACTTCTTCCAGTGTGCACTCCTTGCTTACCTTCCAGATCTCTGGTACTCTTTTTTGTAGGACCTTTCCAGAGATGGTGATCTTCTGCTGTCCCGGTGCCTGTGTCTCTCCCGTTCCCGCTCTCTTAAAGGAATTAATACACAGAGCTGTTTTCAACAGAAAGACTCAAAAACACCGTCTCTTTTCACTGAATTCATCTTCTAAATAAATAGACCTGACCTAAGAATTTTCCAGGCACTATTCTCTACGGGACATTTTTATTCATCCTTTATTTATTAGAGAAGAAGGGAGCTTTTCACTTTACAGAAGTGAACTAACTTGGATATTTTCTGCTGTTTCCTTTAAAAGGAACCTGATGCTAAGCAACAAAGGGAATTTTATTATAATCTTCTCTAGAGACCTCCCACTCAGCCAATTCTTGGTTATGTAACCTAGAGGGAAAACTTTAAAGAATTCTACTGCCTTTGATTTCTAGGACACTCTCAATTTTACCCATAAAGAAATGTAAATTAAAACTTCAATCATAATGATTAGAACCAAGTTCTATAATGAAAGGGTTCTAAACTCCTGTATGTTACAGGCCCGAGTTGTAGTTCTAGCTTCACTAATTGCCATGAGACTCTAAGTCACTTTACTTTAAATGCTATTTTCATCAGCAAAAAAACTCTGAGTTTATTTAATATAGAAACAGAATGGGGAATTTTAAAACCTCCCCATGTAAAACTAGAAAAAGTAATGATAAAAATAATAACTTCTGAGTCTATTTAATAAATGCAATGAAGATCTGGACCAAAAATCATAACTCTAGTGGGTTTGAATCAGAATTAAATCAAAGGGAAATAACCACCTGATCTCAGAAAGAAACCAAAATGCTTATTATCCTGAGTATAGCAAGACTACAAAATGGTATGAACTCAAAAATATCCCCCAACCTATAGTCTAGAAGAAATGCAAATACATTAAAATTAAACTTACAAAAGAGATCTGTCACTGCTTCAATATAAAAAACAAAAAATTGTTTTTTCACTTAAGTATGACCCTTCCTCAAGGAAGACTCCTTTGACTAAACACTTTGGCATAAACATAAGCCTCAGGTATACACCAGCTGTCCAAAACAAAGTCGCAAGACCCTGGGATTCTACAGACTTTATCCAATACGCTTCAAAAATTACAGTTCACTTTTAGTAAGTGGTACCACATGACAAAGATATCATTTGTAGTGGCATGGCTGCTAAAAAGAATAATTTAGATTACCTATATTCCAAATAAATATTCTATGTAACGGATAGTCCTAATTTTTTGTTTGCTTTTTAACATCTAGGCAACAGAATTTTGCATGCAAGAAAAGCACCGCTACCTCTGAGTGGGTATCAACTGAAAAGACCAATGTGGATATAAATCACCTTTGAAACACATTCTGAGGAACCCCTTTAAAGCCAGAAAAACAATGTTTGGGTTACTTTCCCAGAGACTCATCCTTTACTTGCGAGCACTAAGCTATCCCTAGACGTAAGTAACACAAGCCCCCCACCTGCACCCCATGGCTGCGGACCAATGGCTGCGCACCGTGTGCCCCAGGGACCTCCGCGGTAGCACAGGTGACCGAAGGCCCAGCACCATTACCGTCACGCTGCAAACAGCATGGCCAGCGCGCTGTCTCAGCGCTCTCTCTTCTAGAGTAACCTTGATCTCTCACAATAATAAATACATACATCTACTTCCTCACAAACTTTCTCTAGAAACAGTTTGCCTTAAAACATTCCTGTAATTATTCAACTACATTCTGGGAAGGAGAAAAAACAGGAAAATGGAATTTGAAAAAGGATAAATTCTCTAACCCAGAGATGAAAGAGGAGTAGTCGTCAGAGGATAGACTATATAGCATTTGCCTCAGCTTAACACAATCTAGTGGGTAAATGTGTCAAGCTTTGCTTTTCTCCAATATACTTACAGAAGTTACACTAGGACTTTGCTTGCCCCAGGTGTATTTCACAGAAGCACTCTATGTAGACAGATGACAGACACCCTACCTAACTAAGATCCCAAAGGGAGCCGAAGATAATGTGGCTGTGACACTAGGCAGCTCCAGGGCAAACACCCAAACTACAACATCATAAAACAATTCCAACATAAATAAAGGCCATTCAGAAAGATGAGCTGACTACCTAAGCAGGTCCTTCATAGCAAAAAGGCCTTGTGGTTTAGGACCATGGAAATCAAAAGTGATTCTTTTGGCACTGGTTTCATTTTCTATTAGACATTCTCAGTTTACAAGACATCTGAGTTTCTTCAAACACACAACTGCAAGTTTAAGCCGGGATGGAAAAATTTAGGATTTTACAGCAGAGTCCTAAAAACTCAGCTCTAACTTAAACCCCCCAAACAGAAAGACAAATGCAACCTGGAACACATAAATTTGTGCCAAAATGCTTCCCCACAGACAGGATTATTAACAATCATTTTAAAGTCTGAAGCAAACCATTTACAGTTTAGATTTTCATTATAAAACTATCACTACACTACCACAGGCATCTGCTAACCACAAATAATTAAGAATAAACCTGACCGGTGGTGGCACAGTGAATAGAGCATCAACCCAGGATGCTGAGGTCCCTGGTTCAAAACCCTGAGGTCGCCAGCTTGAGCATGGGCTTGCTGGCTTGAGCCCAAGATCACTGGCTAAAGGCCAAGGTTACTGGCTTGAGCAAGGGGTCAGTGGCTCTGCTGGAACCCAAAAGTAAAGCAACTGTGACTTGATGCTTCTCATCACTCTCCTCCCTCTCTTCTCTAAAATAAAAATAAATAAATAAAAATTAAATGGACCAGGCCTTGGCCGGTTGGCTCAGTGGTAGAGCGTCGGCCTGCCGTGCAGAGGTCCCGGGTTCGATTCCCAGCCAGGGCACACAGGAGAAGCGCCCATCTGCTTCTCCACCCCTCCCCCTCTCCTTCCTCTCTGTCTCTCTCTTCCCTTCCCGCAGCGAGGCTCCATTGGAGCAAAGATGGCCCGGGTGCTGGGGATGGCTCCTTGGCCTCTGCCTCAGGCTCTAGAGTGGCTCTGGTCGCAACAGAGCGACGCCCCGGAGGGGCAGAGCATCGACCCCTGGTGGGCGTGCCGGGTGGATCCCGGTCGGGCGCATGTGAGAGTCTGTCTGACTGTCTATCCCCATTTCCAAGAGTGACTATCGCCCTTTACTGGAAAAATGTTCCAACAGAAGCAGACTGACAGCCATGATGAAAACACGGAAACCGGGAAGGGAACTGACTGCACAGGAGCCCAGCTCTCTACAAACCCACACAATGACAGGAACTGATTTAAGGAGCTCAGAGATTCTTAGCACAGAGATCTCATGAGACAATGAAGGTCAATATACCACAGGAGACAGAAAGAGAATCGGCTTGCAAGGGGAAAATCTCAAATCTTTCATCAATATAAAGAGTTCAATGAAAGTACAAATAAACATTAGTACAATCGTTACCTGTGTATTTTTATTTTTCCATCTAAACCAATGGTTCCTAGACTTGGGGTAACAGTCACACCACCCCTTGAGAATCCGGTGTTAGGTACTGATTTACTTATAGAAAAGCATACCTACTTACAAAACTTTACATATACCCACCTATAAACCCTGGTTGAAGAGCACCTGCTGAAAACTTTATTCTCCTGTATATATAGATATTTAGCCTTTTGAAAAAGGAAATGTAATCTGGAATGGAATACTACTTTTTAACTACACTTTCTTCAGTGTGAATTTAAGTGCAACAAAATCAAGTTACAGCTATGTTGAAAACTATAAATTTGATAATGTATAACTAGTATTATTTCATTTTACAAGGAAACAGAACAGAAGGCAACAATGTACAATAAACTCTATTTATCCTAAAAATCAGAAACCAAGTTCTGCTTATTAACTAGTTTGATTCTTAATAGATGACATATGCAGATCATCAATTTCAAAAGAAATCAAGTGCTGTAACCTGATATGATGATGCTCATAATTCAATAGAATGCAAAAAATATGTAAGATCTTTCACTGGATCCTCATTAAAATGTGAGTTGTATTATGCAGAGTAATCAGCTTACATCCATTAAAATGAATCTACATGGATAATTTTGGAATGCTTTTCAAAAGTGCCTTTTTCTGACATCAATTTCGTTACTTGTCAGTTGTCTCTTCCTCTTTAAAACAGCCCAAAACAAGCTTCATCTCCTTTCATACATAGAAATGAACTGCTGGACCATTTTGGTCTGGTTGGCTGATCAACAGAAACGGCCTGTGTAGGGGCCTCTGCATTTCATTAAGAAACACGTGTTTTACCTGCTCCGCTCATACCTCCGGTGGCGAGACGGCGTTCTGCCCCGGTCATAATCTGATCTGTAGCGGCTGTCTTGTCTTCTCCGGTCAGGGCTTCGGCCTCGCTCCCGCCGATCCAGGGACCGATGCCTCTCACCTCGCCCATGACTGTGATCCCGGTGCCTGTGATCGTCATAGTGTTTGAGCCTCTCGGGGGACCTTCTCTCACTGGGAGCCTTTGGCAGTGGGTAAGGAGGGAGATGCCTATAATGAGGACTACTGCTGCTGTTAGCACTGGGTGGGAAAGAACTGGGGCTGTTCTGGAAGCTATTAAAATTGGGGGGTGGGAAATTATGGTGCGAATATCCAGGAGGGTACTGATAATTGACCTGCTGTGGCATGACTGGAGGGGGCGGGGGGTGGGGCATGGAAGGAGGGGGCATCATGAAGGGGAAAGTGCCTTGTCCAGGAGGGGCTCCAGGGACTGGCGGGTTATTCGGACAGGGCATTGGGGGTGGCATGGGAGGAAAACAGGGCGGTACAGGGAAGGGGGGCCTCAGCTGGTGGTTGGGGAAGGGTGGCCGGATTGGGCAGGGGGGGAGAGGGCCTTGTGCTGACGGAGGCATCGGTGGAGGAAAGGGTACGAAATCTGGTCGCGGAGGCAGAAAATTGGGGGCTGGAGAGTTCGAGAACGTGGTGGAAGGAGCACTTGGAGGTTCATATTGATATTGCACAGGAGGCTGCTGAGGGTGAAGCAGTCTCAGATTCTGGGGCCTGAAGGCTGGCGCTGAGGGTCTGGCTCCATGTCCTCCTCGCCCTCGGGGACACCCTCGTCCTGGGTGGAACGACATTCTATGACTTTGTTGTAGGCAAGAAAAAAAGAAAAAATACCACTATAAGACTGGTTTCACAAATGCCTGAATAGTTTTAAAAGCAAATGTAAGACCCTTTGGGCCACTGGAATATGCCACCCATCTAATACCAAGTGCTCTGTAACACGTGCCACTCCTCACGGCTAGGAGGCTCCTCTTTCCCTGCCTCAACCACCCAACCCTCCGCCATGGTCGCTCCCGGACCTTGTCACTCCCTAAAGCCGCTCCACCTCCAAATGTCAACTTCAACATCCCATTGTTCAACCACGTGCTACCATGTCCTTGTCTGAGTTCCATGAAACTCCTGACCTCCCCAGGTACCCCGTCTGCACACCCCGTGTTTTCTATATCTGTACCAGCATCTTCCTGTCTCCACCTTCCTTCCACTCAGCATGGACTCTAAAATCAACATAACATGCCCTAAAAGGAATTAGTCATCTTTGCTCCCAGACACCACCACTTGCTCATTTTTATGCATTTCCTAGCTCAACAGATACCATTTAGGTTCCAGGTACTTTCACCTTTATCATCTTTGCCAGAGACATCTTTGCCACAAACATTTTCACTGCACAACTAATTGGCCTCAAAGTAATTTTTCCATAAAAACGATAACACGTAGTCCAAATTTACCTGAGCTGTGCCTTTCTACAAGCTGGTTCTCCGGATAGTCAGTCCTTCCAAGGAAAAGCTAGAAATCCACTGCAGGCCTAGGACCCTTGCTGCCAGTGGATGTAGCTAGCAGGTGACAGAACTAGTGTTGGCGAGCAAGGTGGCTGCTCCAAAGGTTATTCCTCCAGGGACCATCACACACAGCTTGCACCACTGCCTACAAGGAGTAGCCTCACCATGGCAGGAACAGATGTCCCTTCTCCTCCTGGGACTGCTGCACAGTTTAACACCACAGCTGGTCAAGAGTAAGTCAAGTCAGCCTCCTGCCTGACCACAGCAGGAGCAAGTGTCTCAAGATCTTTGGAGAGCCATTTCAACTTCACATATTATACTTAGCCAAGAACTTGTCTTCATTCCATGAGAAATGTGGGTTCACGTTTTAGGATTGTCCCTCTTCTCTATTTTCCCATTAATGTCCCCAGAAGTGCATCAATAACTGAGTGCTTTTTGACAAAAACAGATTTTAATAACATCCTAGCACAGCTTCCTCAACGTGTGATCAAAACAACTTTACTTGGCCCTGGCCGGTTGGCTCAGTGGTAGAGCGTCGGCCTGGCGTGCAGGAGTCCCGAGTTCGATTCCCAGCCAGGGCACACAGGAGAGGCGCCCATCTGCTTCTCCACCCCTCCACCTCTCCTTCCTCTCTGTCTCTCTCTTCCCCTCTCACAGCCAAGGCTCCACTGGAGCAAAGTTGGCCCAGGTGCTAGGGATGGCTCTATGGCCTCTGCCTCAGGTGCTAGAATGGCTCTGGTTGCAACAGAGCAATGCCCCAGATGGGCAGAGCATCGCCCCTGGTGGGCATGCTGGGTGAATCCCGGTCGGGCGCATGCGGGAGTCTGACTGCCTCCCCGTTTCCAACTTCAGAAAAATACAAAAAAAAACACAACTTTACTTAGGCCATAAACATGGATTGAAATCATAACAAACCAATATGCAACACCTCATGGTGATGGTCTTAATTGCATTTCAGGCACTGGCCACCTGGCTCAGTGGTAGAGCATCAGCCCAATGTGTGGACATCCTAGCTTCAATTCCTGGTCAGGGTACACAGGAGAAGCGATCATCTGCTTCTCCAACCCTCCCCTTCTATCTATCTCTCTCTTCCCCTCCTCTAGCCCTGGCTCAGTTGAAGCAAGTTGGCCCCAGGTGCTGAGGATGGCTCCATGGCCTCGCCTCAGGCACTAAAATAGCTCAACTGCCAAGCAATGGTGCAACAGCCCCAGATGGGCAGAGCATCACCCTGTAGGGGGCTTGCCTAGTGGATCCCGGTCAGGGCACATGCAAGAGTCTATCTCTCTGCTCCCCATTTCTCACTTAAGAAAAATAAAAACATAAATTAAAAAAAAAAAAGAGTTAGCCTTTCATCCAGATGACAATCATTTGTCCCAAAAGTGAGTTTCTTATTTTGAAACACACTACAATGGGAAGAGAAAGAGGCTGAGGGTCCTCTTTTAGGGGCAAAGTTGAACCCACATTTCCCATAGAACAAAGACAAGTGCTTAGGTACAATCCACAAAATAAAATCAGTTATATGTATAGTATCACCATGAACCTACACACTTGAGATGCATTCAAATATTTTGTATTTTTTTTTTTTTTTTTTTGCATTTTTCTTAAGCTGGAAACAGGGAGAGACAGTCAGACAGACTCTCGCATGCGCCCGACCGGGATCCACCCGGCACGCCCACCATGGGGCAACGCTCTGCCCACCAGGGGGCGATGCTCTGCCCATCCTGGGCGTCGCCATGTTGTGACCAGAGCCACTCTAGCGCCTGAGGCAGAGGCCACAGAGCCATCCCCAGCACCCGGGCCATCTTTGCTCCAGAGGAGCCTCCGCTGCGGGAGGGGAAGAGAGAGACAGAGAGGAAGGCGCGGCGGAGGGGTGGAGAAGCAAATAGACGCTTCTCCTGTGTGCCCTGGCCGGGAATCGAACCTGGGTCCTCCGCACGCTAGGCCAACGCTCTACCGCTGAGCCAACCGGCCAGGGCTGATTTCCTTTTTAATGTCCCTCTATTATTTATTGTTACCTTTTTCACAGTAAAATTGCCTTACAGTCAATGAGTCACTCTGCAAACATTTTGCATGCAACCAAGATGTCTATAACAAAGATGCTTATGACAAAAATACCAGACACATATTAGTCCTAAAGTCATACACCAGGGAATTGTCTAACAATTTTTCCTTCTTTACTCTCTTTAACTAAAAATTTATTTTAAAATTCCTACCATTTTTGATTTGTAAATACTTCTTGAGTTCACCCAGTTCACATCATCCTCTCTGACCTGGCTACTACACTAGACTTTATACAATCACTACCACCACCCCTCAAGCGTGTTAGGATTCCTGCTCTGTGCTTCTTCTTAGCAGGTCCTATGAGAATTACAACTCACCAACTAATTACCCAATTCCATCTTTGATGTCAGCCTGCAACTTAGAACCACAAGTTCCTTCATGGCAGGGCCCTGAGTTGTCTCATTAACTGCTCTGGTCCGAGTTGCTAGCCATGTACACAGCCCACATGAACACAGTTCCCCCCCCTTCACATATCTAAGTCCTTCCCATAGTCCATAACCCAGCGCCACTATTTTCTCCTCAAACTGTTCTCCCAAAAGTGCCATCACTACCAAGCACTCACCACGTATTGCCTTGCATCATGACGTACTGTCTTGATCAATGTCACATCTTCCACAGAGAATATAAGCTCTAGAGGACGGAAAAAACAAAATAGACATACAAATGTTTCCTAAACTGATAATGCCAGAAAATATTTCCACAGTTATCTTAACATTAATTTTTGCATTCTCCAATGCATTGAGCATACTAATAAAATTAAGAAGACATTGAACTGAATTATTAAGTTTACAACTAACTTTTAAGATGTCCTTAATACTTGTCCTGCTGACTCAAAACAATCAGTAGCTAAAAAGACTGAAAATTTGGGCATATTCCACTTCTAATTTGCTAAAAGTTTGGGAGGAAATAATCATCTCTTCTCCCTCTACATATTTTAATTTCTCCCAGTGTTCAAACTCAAGCATAACCATAATCTTGTAGAGATAATAGTTATCCTTGATTTTAATTCTCCATTCTTCCCTTAGAATATTGTAAATGTAAATGACTCTCTAAATACTTAAACTTCAGAAAAATGTTATAAAAACTCAAATAAATATTAAATGCAACAACATTAATGTAGAAGCATCTCCCTCAAGTCTTTCTAACTAAAGTTTTACCAATAAGCTTAAGGTAGGTTTTCAAATGGCTCCTGAAAATACTTTCAGGTTATTCAGCTGTTATCAATCACTGGAGTTAATAATACAGAAGACACCAGATAATAGCTAATGATAATTTTTCAGTCCAAGGTCCTCAAGATAAATCTAAGGCCCAGCCAGCTGGTCTTCCCACCACCAGCTACTCACTGCCATCGAGTTCCAACTCCATGCTTGTTATTAAGCCCCTCTGCAATCTGAGCCCGACTTCTGCGGGGCTTACTCTCCATTATCTTCCCCACGAAGCACCTGTCACCCCAGAGTTTCCCAGTTGCCTAACACAGTGGTCAGCAAATTCATTAGTCAACAGAGCCAAATATCAACAGTACAACGATTGAAATTTCTTATGAGAGCCAAATTTTTTAAACTTAAACTATATAGGTAGGTACTTTGTTATTAACTTAATTAGGGTACTCCTAAATTGGCCTTTGCGCCCATACATGGTATTTTGTGGAACAGCCACACTCAAGGGGCCAAAGAGCCGCATGTGGATCGCAAGCCGTGATTTGCCGACCACTGGCCTAACATACCAAATACTATCACCCAGCTTGTTCTTTGCCCTCGCTTTTCTGAAATCTCCTACCCTATGAATTTTCCCACTGAATTCTACCCATCCACCTATGTCAAATGCCACTCCTGTGTAGCCTTTCCTGGTTCCCTTTAAGAAGCAATCCCGCCCTGGCCGGTTGGCTCAGCGGTAGAGCGTCGGCCTAGCGTGCGGAGGACCCGGGTTCAATTCCCGGCCAGGGCACACAGGAGAAGCGCCCATTTGCTTCTCCACCCCTCCGCCGCGCTTTCCTCTCTGTCTCTCTCTTCCCCTCCCGCAGCCAAGGCTCCATTGGAGCAAAGATGGCCTGGGCGCTGGGGATGGCTCTGTGGCCTCTGCCTCAGGCGCTAGAGTGGCTCTGGTCGCAATATGGCGACGCCCAGGAGGGGCAGAGCATCGCCCCCTGGTGGGCAGAGCATCGCCCCCTGGTGGGCGTGCCGGGTGGATCCCGGTCGGGCGCATGTGGGAGTCTGTCTATCTCTCCCTGTTTCCAGCTTCAGAAAAATGAAAAAAAAAAAAAAAAAAAAGAAGCAATCTCATTCCCTCTAGTCTTCCCTTAGTCTGTACTTACTTCTTTTACAGCACTTACCAAAGACTGCCTCCTGTTATAGTCATGTGTGCACATGTCTAACTCCTTCACTAGCTTATTAGCTCCTTGACGACATGGGTTGATTCAGTCATTTCTGAATTCTTCACAGCTCCTGGCAGAGCATCCTGTACATAGTAGGTAGTCAAGAAATGTTTACTGTCTCACCAATAGTATATGTCTCTATGTTGCTACTGTACATTTCCCTTTCACATATATCTACAACAGATTCGCATTACCAAAACCAGACAGAGACCTTTCCACTGATTAATGCACCATGTAATGAGCCAATACAGTGGGGCACTGTCGCAGGCCCTGTGGACTCAAGAATAAGTAAGACATAGAGCCTGCAGGACTCAAGGAGCTCAGAATCAACACACAAATACATTTTTTTTTTAAATTATATAATGCAATAAACACAAGAGAAGAAATCTGTGCAGAATCTAGGGGAACACAAAAGAAAGTGTTGAACCTAGAGGTGGGCTACAGTCAGAATTGCTAACACTCTCCTTCACTGTGAAATCCTCAGGGACACTTTTATAGATAAAATATCTGTAAACACTGATTACAGAAACTGACCTACTAAAGCTATATAGTCAGGCTGTGCTGTGGAATGCAAGCTTTAATTCAAAAGTTAAGGAATTCACTGCGACTGGAAAGTAATCATTTTCTGCATCTGCCTACTCCTAGGTTGATGTTTGGTCGCAGAGAAACAGAGGGAGCTCTTTGGAAAAATTAACACATCCAAGAACATCACTCTATAGAGAGTTGTAAAGTGTGACTACAATTTTATTAAGAATATCCTCTCCCCACCCCACCCCCGTTTACTCCGCAGGCCCATCACCTTCCTCCGGCTGTACTGCGCGTTTCTCCGTTTGCATCTCCCGCCAGACTGCGAGCCCCAACCAGGCAAGCGCGGGGCTCACGATCTACCTCCCGTCCCAGAGGCGGGCGACCCCCGGCCTGGACCGGCGCATGCGCTCTACAAATGAATGAAAGGTCTCATTTGTCACTGCTATGCATGTACCGTCCTTGGGCCGCTTTTCTGCCCTTAGCTGCAGATCTGAAGAGGGGCTGTACTATCCTAACTTCCAGGCGCCTCTCGCCGCAGCCCCGCCAAAAGCCTAATTTAAATCCGGACACTCGGAAATACTCCCTCTTCGAACACCGGCGAAGTGGGCCTTTTACCTACAAAAAGGCTCCTGGGCCGGGAGGTCGCCGTCAGAGCACAGCCAGGTTTATCCTGCCAGCCTCCAGGACCATAGCGCTGCTTGTGTCTCCGGAACAGGAAACGGGGGGAATTAAAAAGCAAACCTTAGAAAGCTGGATGGACCTCGAGGGAAGCTGCTGGACTCGCCGCAGCGCCTCGTGCACGGTGATTGGCGCGTCAATAAAAGCGATGGACATCTAAACCAATTGTCCTCATTGGGCCCTTCCATGCCCGCCTCCTGCCCTGGACGTCCTCCAATCCGGAACCACAACCGGGTGAGCGCGCGTTTCTACCCCGGGAGGCTGGTAGGGCTGGCTCTCCGTCATCGGCGGGTTCCCGGCCCGCGTCTCGGTCTCACTGGGACCCCCGAGAGCGGGACATGAGCGACTCCGCGGGAGAATGCGCTCACCTCCGGCGCTACAGCGAGCTCCCGGTGTGGGTGGTGGAGGACCACCAAGAGGTGAGCGGGCTGCGGCGGAGCCTCCTTCGTTACCTGAGCGAGTCGGAGTGCTGTAGGGGGAACACCTGTCCCCGGGAAGCTAACTTGGAAGAATATGCGCTTATTCTGCCTCGCGCAACTGTAAACTCCTATGGTTTGCCCAAAGTCCCATAGCCAACCAATGGTGGTATCGGGATTCGAGCCCGGGGCACTGTGACTGCAGAGCCCCGTATTCTTAACCTACACCTTATCGCAGCCTCCGGCATCTCCAGCGCAGTCCAACTGTGTAGGTGGGAGGCTTTTTGATAAAATTACGGTTGTCACGTGAAATGGGGACAATCATCGCAGCATTATTGGTGCCAGTAGTGTACACAGACATTTTTTTTTTAACACGGTGCCCTGTTTTTCTAAACGCTAAAGGTATTTTCTATTTTAATGGCAATGCTGTTTTAGAGTAGCGAAAACTGCCTGAATGCACACTTCTGGAAGCCTGCAAAGGAGGACCATGGATCTGAGACTTTTTTTTAAGTCGCATTAATAAACCTTGGGAGTTCTCGATATGAAAGAAGAAAAAAGGCGATTCCCGACTTATGAATAGAGAAAGGAAGTTGGCTTCTCAGGACCTGGGTATAGTGTGTACGGATCTGAAAGAAAGAGCAAGTGTGGGTTAGGTGGTGCTTTCAAATTCACTCCTAAACCTACAGCTGATGAGACTAAATGGACAGAGCCCTCCAGACCACCTCACCTTCCTAAAGGAGGGAAAGGTAGCTGGACACATTTGTCAATGGCAGAACGGGTGTTAACCAGCAGGGGGTTTTTCTGAGCATCAGCCCTTGTCTGTTTCCTCACATTTTTGTTGAATTTGTTGTGGCTGCAAGGTGGCAGCAAGAGATGCCCATTAAAGCCTTTGGAGGCCCTGGCCGGTTGGCTCAGCAGTAGAGCGTCGGCCTGGCGTGCGGGGGACCCGGGTTCGATTCCCGGCCAGGGCACATAGGAGAAGCGCCCATTTGCTTCTTCCCCCCCCCCTCCTTCCTCTCTGTCTCTCTCTTCCCCTCCTGCAGACAGGGCTCCATTGGAGCAAAGATGGCCCGGGCGCTGGGGATGGCTCCTTGGCCTCTGCCCAGGTGCTAGAGTGGCTCTGGTCGCGGCAGAGCAACGCCCTGGAGGGGCAGAGCATCGCCCCCTGGTGGGCGTGCCGGGTGGATCCCGGTCGGGCGCATGCAGGAGTCTGTCTGACTGTCTCTCCCCGTTTCCAGCTTCAGAAAAATACAAAAAAAAAAGCCTTTGGAGGTGCAGGTTGGAAGTTCTGAGGAAAAAAATAAAGCTTGAGATCATTATCTATTCTAAATCATCTATAATAAACATTTCCTACTTGTTAACGACTTAGTGTGCATCCTGTTATGTGCAGTTACATTTGGCATTGTTTTACACTCTGCAGTTAGTTGAGTGTATGTTCATGATTTCAGTGCTAATTCTGAATGTGCATGTGTCTTTTACAGGTCCTGCCTTTCATATACCGGGCCATTGGCTCCAAACATCTTCCTGACAGTAATATAAGCTTTGTGCATTTTGATTCACATCCAGATCTCCTCATTCCTGTGAATATGCCAGCTGACACTGTATTTGATAAGGAAACTCTTTTCGGGTAATGTATAATTTTGCTAATGATCTTTTATGTCCTCGAAATAACATTTGCAGTAGTAGATGATAAGCAGTTAAGGGAAATAGACTTTATTAAGCTCATGAGTTTTTATTTGTTGTTTTTTTCCTTCTTTTCCAAGTGAGAGGAGAGAGAGACAGACTCCCTCATGCTTCTCGAATGGGATCCACCTGGCAACCCCCATCTGGGGTCTATGCTCTGCCCATCTGGGGCCTTGTTCCAAACCTGAGCTATTTTTACCATCTGAGATGGAGGCTCCACAGAGCCATCCTCAGCGCCCAAGGCCAATGCACTCAAACCAATCAAGCAATGTCTACAGGAGAGGAAAAGAGAGAGAAGGGGGAATGGGGAGAAGCAGATGATTGATTGTTTATTCTGTGTGTGCCCTGACCAGAAATCGAACCAAGACATCCACATGCTGGGTGATGCTCTACCACAGCGCCAACTGGCCAGGGCCTTATTTGCCTTCTTTATTTTATTTAGAGCAAGTGTTCACAAATTTTTTTCTTAAAGAGCCAGGTAGTACATATGTGAGGCTAGCTGGCCACATGGTCTCTGTTACAACTACTTATATCTGCCCTTAGAATGTGAAAGCAGCCTGACCTGTGGTGGCGCAGTAGATAAAACGTCGACCTGGAAATGCTGAGGTCGCCGGTTCGAAACCCTGGGCTTGCCTGGTCAAGGCACATATGGGAGTTGGTGCTTCCAGCTCCTCCCCACTTCTCTCTCTCTGTCTCTCCTCTCTAAAAATGAATAAATAAATAAAAATTTAAAAAAAAAAAAAAAAACAAATGCACCACTCTGGTGGGAAATTTAAAAAAAAAAAAAAAAAAATGTGAAAGCAGCCATAGACACTAGGTAAACAAATGCTGTGGTTTTGTTCCAATAACACTTTATTTACAAAAACAGGTAGCCCCACCAATGTTTGCCAACCTCTGCTTTAAAATACAGAATTTGCCTGACCTGTGGTGGCGCAGTGGATAAAGCGTCAACCTGGAAATGCTGAAGTCGCCGGTTCGAAACCCTGGGCTTGCCTGGTCAAGGCACATATGGGAGTTGATGCTTCCAGCTCCTCCCCACCTTCTCTCTCTCTCCCTCCCTCTCCTCTCTAAAATGAATAAATAAAAATAAAAAAAATACAGAATTTTAGAAATAAAGAGACTTAAAGAGTTATCTGAGCCAGTTCTCCCTTCCTCTCTGCTTTAAAATCTGGATGCTGAGGCACAAGAAAATTATCTTAAATACACATAGTTCACTAATTTAATGTGTATTTTTTCCTTCTGGTATTGAGTTTTTTTAACCTTCCGGTTTATTTTCAGGTCACAAATCCTACTGACTTTTAGTTAATAAAGCATCATAGAGATGGAAGTGAAATTGGTAATTTGTACTCCATCCTTCAGGAAGGATCATACCTAATGTATCTGAATAATGACTTCCTAGCCTCTCTTCTGTAAGAAAGTTCCTTGAAGTTCTGTCCCTATCTCATTATGTATATATTTGTTAGAATGTAGTCTACTTGTATAATATAAAAAGTTACAGAGCAGTAATTTTCCTGTTTTAATAAAGAATTAAAAGATAAATGCTGTGAATTAATTTTAGTTTACTTCATTTGACTTTTTCCAAAACCCCAAATCAGACCACTGGTTTCTAAAGAAACATGGTAGCCCTGCCATTGTCCTTACTCCTTTTTATTTAAAGGTTTTATGTTTTAGAAATTGAAAAGAATTATGAAACAGATATGTAGCTTTACAGAGAAAGGAATCTATTGAGAAGAGTTACAATATTTAAATTTTTGTAACTCTTGAATATTTGCCTTTCTAGAAGACAGATGGATCCTCATATCTGCTACTGCAATTCAGTCTGTTGCCATGTGTTTCGGTGGAAGGGTATGAAAAAAATTCAAGAAGAGAAATTCTTGAATTTTTTTCAGACCCTTTACAGATAATTGTGAATATTCTTTAATAGTATACTGACAAGTGGTAGTTCCTTAAAGTTTAGTTAGACTGTAGAATCCAACAATTCAGAATCAAGTCATGGCTTATGAGTCAGTCTTTCAAGAAAAATGGTGTTTAGCTTACAGTTCAATCACAAGCGCTTTTTCTTGAGACAACCATTATACTTCAAAGTATATAACAGAAGTACTTTTGGTTCACTTCCCATTTTGCCACTGGAATATTTTAAAATGTATACTTTAATCAAGGGTTAATCATGAAAGGACATTCTTACATGAAACTGGCTTTGGGGGGTGAGGGGAGAGTTAGTGCTTGGTAGTGAAGAATGCAATGACTACTAGTGGAGTTTGGTTCCATTGCTTGGATTAATCTTAGTGCATCAACCCACCATTGCTTTGTCCCACCTGTGCCAATGTCAATACCATGGAAATGGGAAATAATGCCTTAGTGTTTTAGAAAAATTAGTTTTAACTAGTGGTCACAGGGAGGATCTCAGGAACTGTCCAAGGGTCCCTCAGACCACACTTGGAGACCTTAGATTATGTATTTAATATCTTAAAATATTGTAAATGAAATTACATTTGGAAAAAAAACCACTCACTGATAGTTTTCATTCTTCTCTATTTCTATTCCAGAGAATTAAGTATTGAGAACTGGATTATGCCTGCTGTTTATGCTGGCCATTTTTCTCGTGTAATATGGCTTCATCCCACATGGGCTCAGCAAATCAGTGAGGGAAAACATCACTTTTTAGTAGGCAAAGATACTTCTACCACGACAATCAGGTAATTTCCTTATATTTATGAGTATAAAAGGGGTTGAATGCTTCTGATTTATTTTAGATTCCTATAACAAGTATCTCGGCACACATTAGAGTCAGATTAAGCCTTGGCTCTTCCAAAGAGAATTCTCAAAACACCAAGAACAAGTTTTCAAGTCTCTTCACCTTCTTCACACATTGTTTATAGTTTGTTGCTGGCCAAGATTGTTTTTGAATAATGTGATCTCATCCTCTATTGATGACTAATTTTATTAAATCATTGAAGTACTTTTTAGATTTAAGTATTTAATGATACATTAAATTGGTCTACTGAATAGAACAATTAGCAGTAAAAAAGCAAAATCATCTCAATTTTTCTATATAAATCCAGTAGCTAAAAAGTAGATTTGGGGTTTCAATTATATTAATATGATTAGCTTTAGATAATTTAAATTAAATTATAGAATTCAACTTGGGTTACATATATTACTATTTTTATTACAGCAGCTATGTGACCTATGTTTTGTTTATGTTCTAAATTCTCCTATGATGGGCTGGATATTTTAAGGAATGGAACTAGAACCTTCTATAACCTGAAGGATAGTGGGATTAAATAGTAATACATTGAAAATGAAATCATCTTTTCACTGAAAATGATACATTTTACTTCTGACCCATCCTTAATTGTCATATATTCTTATCAAATACACAAAAAACAATTGTTATACATGAAATTGTATTTATTGAGAACGTAATACTCGGGAACTAGGACTCCGCATATAGTAAATACTGTACATAACACTGGTACATGTGAAAGGGCAGCAGGGTTTTTATTGAGCACATTAGTGACTAGGACTCCTTTAACCTATTGCAGGTTTCTGCAAAATCAAATTATTTTGAACAATCTGAAATGGACCTTTTAAATTCAGTGTATAATAATATTAGGAAGGTTTTAATTACCTCATGATTTTAATCCTGCAAGTAAAAATTTATGGAAGAGACTCACATACACGCAGTCTGAAACGTGTTTGTACTGATGTAAGTAAAGTGAAATATCCATTATGACAGAAGATTACAGATTTAGAATAAGGAAAATAGCCTTCGTCTTTCTTAGGATGATACAGTTTTTTGTTTTGTTGGGTTTTTTTAGGATGGTACAGTTTTTAATAAGCCTGGACATTAGTTTTATTGTGTCAGTAACCTTTTTTGGGGAAATTATATCTTTTTTTATTTAAGACTGTCTATGTTGGCATAGAGTGAGTGGGAAATAAATATTCACCATTTTAGTTGGCTAGCGCCTGCCTCTGGAAAAAGCATTTGGTTTCACTGTTCGTACTACCACCAAGGCATAATATAGTTGAAAAGCTAAGATCATGCCAGTATGTCTGAAATCTCATATCTGCAATTTGTACATTCAGCACGTGTATAAGGTGTTTTTTTTTTAATTAAGTGAGAGCTAGAGAGACAGACTCCGGCTTATGCCCTAACCAGGATCTACCTGGCAAGCTCCTTACTAGCTGATGCTCTGCCCATCTGGAGCTGTTGCTCCGTTGCTCGGCAACCAAGCTATTTTAGTGCCTGAGGTGAGGCCTTGGTGCCATCCTCAGCTCCTGGAGCCAACTTGCTCGAATGAACCATGGCTGCAGAAGGGGGAGAAGAGATAGAGAGAACGGGGAGGGGTGGAGAAGCCAATGGTCACATCTCCTGTGTGCCCTGACCAGGAATCAAACCCAGGACTTTCACATGCCAGGCCAAAGCTCTACCACTGAGCCAACAGGCCAGGGCCAAGATTTTTTTCAAAGTTACTTTTTATATTAAAATATTATGACTATATAACATTTAACAAAGTTTTGAAATATGTGAGAGGGGGCTTCTAATAAGAGAAATTATTTCTAGGTGTAATTTTTCTCTTAAGTGATTTTTTTTTTTTGCATCAAGTTTCAACTAGTATAAGAGAAAGCCAAAGTACTGGCTTAAACAGGATTGTTTATTTCTTTCTCATATTAGAGTTAACTATATACTGTGAGGGCCTATATGGCTTTTCTATAGTTTGGGTAACCTCGGTTCCTTCTATCTTTTTGCTCTACTATACATATATAGAATATTGTCTTTGTCCTCATAGTGCAAGGTGGGCTTGGCCCATGCCGTATGTCAGTCAGTGCAGAGCAAAAGCAAGACGAGAATTTGCACACCTAGCTGCAAGACAGACTATGACTTTGGGCAGTTAAGTTTCCAGCTAAAATCTTGGGGAACACTATTTCAACAAAGAACAGCTCTCAGTTTTTTTCTAATATGTCCTTTCTTATAGTTCTGTAGTGTTGTGGAAATGCTATATGAAATGTGTGCTAATTTGTCCATTCATCTTTAAAATAGTTTTTTCCTCTGATCCAGGGTTACAAGTACAGATCATTACTTCCTAAGTGATGGTCTTTATGTAACTGAAGACCAGCTAGAGAACCAAAAACCATTACAATTGGATGTAATTACAGTAAAACCATATAAACTCTGTAACCACCAAGAAGAAAATGATGCAGTGTCTTCTGGTAAGAAACCAAAGCTAGCACTGGAAGACGCAGAAAACACTGCCTCTACTAACTGTGACTCTTCTTCAGAGGGATTGGAAGAGGACGCAGTGGCACAGAGAAGGGGCCAGACTTGCCTAGAGCCTTCAAGTTCACGTTCTTCTGAAAGCCAGGGATGCCAGACTGCAGTCAGCACTGGAGAAATTCTGGGAGTTTTGAAGAAAGGGGATGCATTTGTTTTAGATATTGACTTAGATTTTTTTTCAGTCAAGAATCCCTTCAAAGAAATGTTCACTCAGGTAAATGCAGTATTGTTAAAACATAGAACTTAGGAATTATATGACATTTTTCTGGATCAGGGTTCAGCAGACTTTCTGCAAACAGCCAAATAATAATGACTATTAGAGGCTCCTTTCGGCCTTTGTCACATATTCTTCTTCTTGTTCTTTCAAACCCTTTAAAATTGTGTATGTCATTTGTAACTCGAGGGCCATGCAAAAACAGATTGTAGGCCATAGGTTGCCGATCCCTGCTCTAGATGGTATATGTTATTTTGCACTTATTAATTAGGGTAATGTGTACATGGATGGTTGAAAAAAAACAAAGTCGTATAGTAGAAGAAAGTATACATTACAGAACGTCACTCTCTTTACCCATTCCCGTTCTCTTCCCCTCAGTTTCTTCCCAGGAACATACACTGTGGCCCAAATTTTTATGGTGTTTTTCCAGAGATAGTCTATATCTATAAAACCCTGTGTGAACAATAAGGTGCCTAATGACACATGTACTATTTGTAGCTAATCGTTGAGGCCTGTGAGCCTTTAGGATACCTCAGCAGATCTTAATGCAAATCACCCAACAGTATAAGTATGCACAGATCTGACATAGAATCATACATTTAAACTGATAAATTCATGATCTAAATGAGCATTCCTAGGTATATTTTATGGACACATGTATCTGCTTACCTTAGCATTCAGAGAGTTGTTCCAGATCTATAGTATTTTGGGAAGATTCAAATTAGCTTTTTTTAAAGTTCAGTATTTGATTTATAATGCTGCACTTTAAAATCCTAGTTCTGTATACATATGGGAAGCCATTGTGGTTTATCTAAATAATCAAAGACTTATACTGGTCATGCCCAGATGGATGGAGTTGTGATAATGATAATATTTACAATGAAATGTAAATGGTACATTTTGCCTGATTTTCCCAGACTGATCTGTAGATGATGACATAAGATGTTCTTGTATCACAGCCATTTTTCACCTAAAGCATATCATTGAAAAAATTAAATTTTTTTCTAATATGTGGATTTTTTGTTTTGTTTTTTAGGAGGAGTACACAATTTTACAAGAGCTGTACCAATTTAAAAAGCCTGGCACCAACCTAACAGAGGTATCCTCCATTTATTTCTTTGGGGTTTTATCTGTTTATCACATTTCTAATAATATCTTACAGTTTATTAGAGTGCTTTCAAACAACTGGCCAGAGGGGGTGTGTGTGTGTCTATTAGGGAAGTTCATGATTAGTGCTTGAAAACCACGTTTTAACTGATTGAACTTGCGATTTTTATTGTAATGTGATTTCACTTGTTTTTTGAAATAACTATAATGTTGGCTTTTCTGTGCATTTAAAGGAAGAATTGGTAGATTGTGTTGATACTCGAATTCACCAATTAGAAGATTTAGAAGCGACCTTTGCTGATTTGTGTGATGGTGATGATGAAGAAACTGTTCAGAAATGGGCTTCAAACCCTGGGTAAGACCCTCAAACAGTGTTTCTCCAACTCTACTAGATTTCAGTCCTAGATATATTGCTAGATTTACTAAATTGCTTTTAAAAATTAGTATTACCTTTCAACGCAAATTTACTAACACTGGTTAGCATTTCCTGAGGATTTTCTATGTGCCCAATATAATTCTAAGATTTTTCCTCACATTATCTCATTTGTTCCTTATAATAATCTATGGTTTTGTTATTACCATTTCTATTTTATAGATGAGGCAGCTAAAGCCCGGAGGTTAAGTTGCCCCGAATCACATAGTAAGTGGGTATGCATTTAGTCCTTGTGAGGCGGCTGCCCCCATATATATAAGGCGCGGTGGTGGGTTTCATGACAGGTTAAGTATGAGTAAGACAGTCCCTGTTCTAACTAGAATAAGAAAAAAATATTAAAAATTAACCTATCATTTAGTAAGTTACTAGACAGGTAAATTACAGGCAAAAACTTGCTTCTTTTAAGGCTAGCCCAGGTACAAGTAGTAGAGTTCATTTTAAAGCTGCCCATAGCATCAGGGAGCAAGATTTGAAAGCTGGGTTTTTCATCGGGTCATTTATTTGGCCAGTTCTCTCAGTGTTGACCGACCTTGAAAACAGGGAGAGAAAAGTTCTTTTAGAGTGGTCGTCTGTTGATGGAGGGGGAAAGGCGAAGAATGCCTTTAGTATTAATGCTAGTTTGAAAGAATAGTGGCATAGATAGTATAGTTACTCTTCTCTAAAATAGTTCTTTAAATGAAAAGGCCAGACAACTAAAATAAAACTGTTAGACATAAACTTTTTGTCCCCGTGAGCATACAAGACCAGTCATAAGGTAGGAGTAAAGTATGGACAGTTAGAATCTAGTACTTCAGTCCTGTAAGATTTATTATGTCCCAGTTATTGAAAATAATCCGTCAGATGTGTGGAAGAATACTGAAGAAACTAGACAAGCAGTCACCTCTGGGGAGAGAATATATCGCTAATGGTGAAGCACACGAGGGAGAGATCTCTTCCTTTGCTGTGTGCTGCGTATTCAAAACATTCAGTGTAAATTTTACTTTAAAATATTTAGAAACATCCTTGAAATATAAATATCTTAAAACTTTATTATCATAAAGGAGAGTCGTGGTTTGGAAGAATAAACTATAATAGTACTAATCACATCAGTAACTATTAACCTGGCACTTTAACATAAGTTAATCCTTTTTCTCTTCAGTGTAGGAAAGTAATTCTAAAAATGATTCCCTCCTTTTTGGAATCATGATGGAATAGGGAGGTATTTTTGAAGAGTCAAGCTGAATTTAAAACTTAAAACCAAATAAGGTAGCCTGATAACCTTGGAATCTGCATCGAGCCGAGAGATGAGGCCACCTTCCACTGAAACCCACTGTACCTGCTGAGCATGCCCAGTAGCTCTCTCACCTGCCGGGAGCTCTGGCACGGACTTGAAGAAACAGGGAGACCTCAGCAGTGGTGAATTTAGACTTGGTTGTAATTGGGAAGGGATGGGGAAGGAGGATAACACAAAAGAAAACTGGTGAGACAGCAAGAAAAGTCTCCCCAAACTTACTGTGCCCCTAAAAGGCCAAACCCTAGAAGAGGTGGTGATCGGGGTCCAGCAGCCCAGAAAGTGTCATTAATGAAAAGGAAGAAATAACAGGATGAGTGCATACACATGCTTTCATGCCTCCTCTTTTCTTTTCTCTTTCCCTCCCAGCAGATGATTGATTGGGTGTTGGTGAAGGAGGCATTAAAATACTAGAAACATTAATTAATCAGGGCTCCAAAGAGTTCCACCTGAATTAAGTAATTTAATTGCAACATTGTAATTATATCAAATAGTATAGAACTTTTCCAGTTATAATTGTGTTTGTCAGTAAATATGACTTTAATTTTTTTAAGCCTTCAGGAAACTCATTTTTCAACATTGTGTGCTAAAAGCACTTAGTTTTCTGGCTTATCCAAATTATTTTTAAAGTCACAGTAGAACTTGCATTTTAAAGAAAAGGAAAACTAGTTTCTTGAGTGCCAATTTTCAACCTTTAACACAATCTGTAGTCCTTTTAGGTAAGAAAGCAGAAGGAAACATTTCTTAATATTTTAAGATGATATTTGAACAGCTTTATCTTTCATTTCCTAAAGATCATATGAAGTGTATTGTTACTGGTGAATGGTAAGGGTAATGAATCATCACTGTTCCAGTTTTGGTTGAGGTTTCATGATGTTTAATTGACAACTGCTCTTTTCCAGAATGGAATCTCTAGTTCCACTGGTACAGAGTTTGAAGAATCGGATGGATGTGCCAGACTATGAAATGGTAACTATTTTATATTGAAATTAAAAATTGGCGCTTTCCAGCCCTGGCCGGTGGCTCAGTCACTTAGAGCAGTGGTCCCCAACCTTTTTTGGGCCACAGCCCGGTTTAATGTCAGAAAATATTTTCACGGACCGGCATTTAGGGTGGGACAGATAAATGTATCACGTGACCAAGACAAGCATCAAGACTGAGTCTTAGATGAATGTAACAGAGGGAATCTGGTCATTTTTTAAAAATAAAATATCATTCAGACTTAAATATAAATGAAACAAATAATGTAAGTTATTTAAGTTATTTATTCTTTCTCTGTAGACCGTTACCAAATGACCCAAGGACCGGTACCGGTCCGCGGCCTAGGGGTTGGGGACCACTGAGTTAGAGCATTGTCCTGAAACAACAAGGCTGTGGGTTTGATCCTTGGTCAGGACACGCACAGGAAGCAACCATTGAATGCACAACTAAGTGGAACAATAAATGAATGCTTCCCTTTCCCCTCCCCTCTCTCTCCCTTCCTCTCTCTGTCTCTAAAAATCAACCAATAAATAAAAAATTAAGCCCTGGCCAGACAGCTCGGTTGTTGGAGCGTCATTCCTAAGCACAGGTTGCCAGTTCTGTCGCCAGTCAGAGAATATACAGCAATAGTTCAATGTTCCTGTCTCTCTCTCTCTCTCTCTCTCTACTTCTCTCTAAAAAGGAAAAAAAAAAAGGGGCCCTTTCCCCGGTTCAATTTTTGTTAAAATGGGTCATTATTTGTATTCCTGGGAAGAGTGAATGAGTAATTTTTTTAAGTGCTAAAAAAAAAATCCCTGCTTTTTAGAAGCAGTTACATTTTCAGTTTCTAGGAAAAGCATACTTTTTCCTAATTTTATCCACGAAGCCAAAGTGCTGAGGTATTTCTGTTTTTTGTTTTTGTTTTTGGTCAGATCTCCTCTTTCCAGAGAAAAGAAAGAATACAATTTTTAAAGTTGTTCATTCTTTATTGATATTTTTACTCCTTCTTTCTTTTCTCAGTAAACTTTTTTCTAGTTATAAACACCAAAGGGAAGAACAACAGAAGGCGCTCTAATAAGTGTGTCTTAGCTGTGAGAAGTGTAACTGACTGTGTGCTGGCACTGATGTGAATTCTGTGCCAAAAGAGAATGCCTGTGTGGTCATTTCTTTTATTTTGGTATCATTCAGCAGTCCTTGAAGCTTAAATGTTCCCATTAGCGGTTCACCTGCCTGTTCTCAGATTTCTGCCGGAGCTGAGACCTGCAGGCCTTCTGTTCATCTTTTATCTCTGGTGCTTCTTGTACTCAGTAACTTGTGGTTTTGCTTTAATATTTTTTTAAGTCATGGAGTATAATCAGACCACCATATTTGAACTGAAATTTACATATTGATTTTAATGCTAACTTTATAAGAATAAAAAATACCAGCGAAAGGCCCTGGTATTTTTGCAGCGGATAGAGCCACACCCCAGAGCTCCGAAGTTGCTGGTTTGATCCCAGGGTCGCCAGCTTAATCCCGAGGTCCCCGGTTCAATTGCTTTTAGAAGCAATCGGAGCACAACTAAGTGGAACAATGAGTTGATGCTTTCTCTCTCTCCCCGTTCTTCCCCCTTCCTTTCTCTCTTACCTCTCTCTCCCTTTTCCCCTCTCCCTTCCTCTTTCTTCCTCTCTCTCAAAAATAAATAAGTAATTTTAACAATAATAATAAAGAAAAAATAACAGCAAAAGAATGTTTTGGTTAAATCATGGCTAATCCAAGACTTGCCCTTTTTTTTTTAATTTTTGTTTTACTTTAAATATTTTGTATTGGTTTTTGGTATACGTCATAGTAGTGAGACAGTCACATACCTTACAAAGTATTTCCTCGATATTTCTAAACCCAGCTTACACCACACATAGTCACCCTTCTTTTTAATGGCAGTTATTAAGAACGAAAGAGAAGACGCTTAGAATTTGAAAATGCTTTGAACTCACACGATATTAATGAATGTGTCATCGTGCTGGCCTGCTGTAATTGTTCCTTGGCACCAGGGTTTTCTGACGGTTGGGAGGGTTTGTACATTGTGGAGAGCAGGGCTGTCATGAGCTGGTTTGCAGATTATGTCATCAATGTGGCGTGCCTGTAGTGCAGGGTTAGAACACTAAGTGTTTTTAGTCATTCTAGTAGAAAAGATCATGCAGAGCCTGTCATTTTACTACACTGACGGATCATTGCCAGTTAAATCTTTGATGTTAATCCAGAGCCTCCATTAAAATAACAGATTAGTGTTCTTTCCATACTCTGCACTTATCTACACTAGGCAAAACTGGGACATATTTGAGATCCAGTTTTCAAAACTTAAAAGCAGAAGCTGTAAACTGTCAGCTCGTGAGCCACTTCCAGCTTTCTGGCATGTCTGGGTCGGTGCCAGCCGTCGGCCCATGTGTAGATGTCAGTGGTGTGTGCTCACAGGTGAACAGTACCCAGGAAACTGGCAGCAGTGGGTTAGGTGAGGTAGGAGAAACGTTCCTTTGTATCCACTTGCAGCTCTGAACGTAGCGCTAAGTGCATGTATTTAAAAAGTAAATAAAATAATATGTTAAAAGAAAAGGTAAAGTGAGAATGTTATAAATAGTTTTATATCAGCTTTAGGATTGAGGTGAAATGAATAATTTGCTAGAAAATGTGAATTGTTGGGAAGACTCAAGTAAAGACAGAAATGTAATGACTCCATAATCATAAAATAAAATTTAAAAGTAAAGAATTATTTCTGGGAAAAACAGGTATATAAGTCAATTCTTTGGTGGCACAGAATTATTAAGGAAAAACATAATCCCAATTCACAAAAATATTGAAAGATTTGTCAGCAAGGCCAGTAATAGTTAAAAAACCTAAAAACAATGAAGCCTCACAGTGTAATGTTTGTCTTTTTTCCAGGTTCACCAGGCTGGTCTAACCTGTGATTATTCAGAACTTCCTCATCATATCAGCACAGAACAAGAAATTGAGTACCTTGTTCAATCTATATATTATTTACTGAAAAATTTACCAAAACCTACCCTTGTGACAATTGCCAGGTGAGTATGATAGTCTGAATAATGACCCATCAAAGGTGTCCACGTCCTAATCCTACAGACTTGTGAAAGTGTTGGCCTATATGGCAGAAGGGACTTGACAGATGTTGATTAATTCAAGGTTCTTAGCATGAGGAAATTGTCCTGGATTATCTGGGTGGACTCGATATCATGACAGGGGATCCTTATGAGGAAGACAGGAGGGTCAGAATCAGACTGGAAGATGCTAGGACACTGGCTTTGTAGGTGAACGGTGGGGCCACGAGCTAAGTGGATGCAATGGACGCAGCCTCCAGAGGCCGGAGCAGCAGGGGACAGAACCTCCCAGAGCCCCGAGGGGCACAGCCTGTGGCCCCTTATTCCAGGGTTTGTGTAAGACGATAAATTTGTGATGCTTAAAGCCTCTGAGTGTGTGGCAGTTTGTTATAGCAGCAGTGGGAAAGGAACAGTCTCCGTAGATGAATCTAAGGATTACTAATACAGTAATTCCTAGCCAATTTATTTTTACTCTCTGCTCAAATTTCAGATGTGTTTTTTTTTCCCATTAGTAATAGTTGGCAACCTGTTGTCTTTGAAGTTGGTGATATTATCCAAATAAACACAAGAATTCCCATTTGTGTGTCCTACAGAAGAATAGTTAGCTGCAGCCATATTTTAAATTTAAACATACTAATGTGCTGAATAGTCATAACTATTTAACAAAACTTCGTTTTCTCTGTTAATCTTCGAGCTAGTTTTATAGAGAACTGTTAGATTCTAAAATAAGTGCTTTAAATACTCAGATAATATTTATACTCTTTATGAAAGCATGTTAGAACATCTTTTACCATCCTGAAATATAACTCATAGATCATCTAACTTACATATAGACATAATTTTAAAATATAGAAATATTACACATAATCTATAGATAATATAATTGTCTTAGTTTGTTCAAGCCGCAGAAACAAAAATATCATAGAACAACAGAAGTTTCCTTCCCAGTCCTGGAGGCTGGGAAGTACAGGAGGAAGGCCCCGCTGGACCAGTGTCATGGTGAGGACCTGGTTTCTGGTTCATAAACAGCCGTCCTCTCCCTGGAAGCTCACATGGACGGGGTGTAGGAGCTCTCTGGGACCTCTGCTGTAAAGGCACTGATCTCATTTATGAGGAGTCTGCCCTCATGACCTAATCACCTCCCAAAGGCCTCACCCCCAGATATGATCACATTGGGAATTAGGTTCAAACACGAATTTCATGGGGGGGAGGGGGACATTTCTTCTATAGCAGTAACCACTTATATGCATAATATAAATACAGGTGTATATATGTATATAAAACAAAATATCTGTAACATAAAGGAGAAATGAGTGTAATTGATAAATTAGTGATTTGATAAAGTAATAAGTATTAAAATGCCACACTAGACTTGCCTCTTTACAAAGAGTCACTAAATGTTAGTTACAAATGCAGACACTGGCATCTTGCATGAGCTGAATACCATCAACAGCACTACCATAGTCAAAACAGCCTCTTGGTAAAGTTCTGAGAACTTAAAATCCAGTCTTCCCTCAGTTAACAGAGTAGTTACTTTCATTTCTGAAAAATTGAATGCATATTGAATCCACTTTCAAAAATACTTTGTTCATATATAGTAGGGTGTTAAATTCTAGATTCAAAAAATTGAAAGCAGGACACAGGTTGCTCACTCAGGTGAGTGCTCTGTGGGCTTTGGGAAGCCTGCAGGACACAGGACAGTTACTCATATTTATGTTGCAGGACTACCTGCGTGCTGCGAGCATTCTTGCACCCCTCCCAGTGTGTGTGATAGGGAGCAGGCGGGGTAACTGACTCCGTTTCTGTCTGTACAAATTTCTGTGCCACTGCTCCCAATCCGTCCCTCCAAATGGCTTCCTCGCCCCTCCTGAGAACCAGGAGACACTGATCACATTTCAGTTCTTAGTCCAGCTGTCTGTGTCAGTGGCATGGTAACTGCTTGGCCATCCAGGCTGTAGTGGGTGTTTCTAGAAAAACTCCCCTTGATTTCTGCGCCATCCCACTTGGCTCTTTTCTCAGTACTTCCCGCCTAGGAAACTGTTCCCTGCAGCAGCACACCCCCACGTTTCATTCTGGACAATCTCGTACACATGTGTAATTAAACTGTTTTTAGACGTGGAACCCTTATATCTGTTGGAAAGCCTCTGCCCTCCTAATTTCTAGCCCTAATGTACACACAAAAGAACTAAAGTGATGCCCCGTCACTAGGACCATGAGCCCCAGTATTTCTAAGCAGCATCTCCCCCCCTCTGGGAAACAGCTGTCTAGTGATTAAGCACTGAGACTTTGAAGGTAGCCCTCTGCTTTCAAAGCCTGCCACCAGCACTCACTTATTAGCCACTAGCTGTGTGACCTGTGCATGTTAATTCTTCTCTGTTTCCGTGTCCTTTAAAGGGAAGGTAAAAGTACCTATTTCTTGAAGTGGCTGAGATTAAAGAGCATCGTTTCTGTCGTGTGCCTGACATGAATAAACGTTTAGTAGCTTTCAGCTATTCAAAATTCAGCACACATCTGTGTCTATTTTACATGGAAATCAATCATTACAGGCTTTTCCTCACTGCACAGTATGATCTTATCCTTTCTTTGTACATTTTTTTTCTTTCTCTTGGTTCCAGGTCAAGTCTGGATGATTACTGTCCTTCTGAGCAAGTTGACACCATTCAGGAAAAAGTCCTCGATGTGCTGCGCGCCCTCTATGGGACTCTGGACGTTCACCTGGTGTATTCAGCAGAGTCTTCTCCATCTTGAAACAAGAAAACACTGGGCTCCTGTTACAACTCAGTGTAGTAACAGGGTTTTCATTAACTTATTTGTGAATGAGTCTTCCAGAGAACACTTTGTTTCTATATTAACTTTGGCTTAGAATCTTTCAGGTACAGTCAGTTGTTGAATGATGGCAATTTTATTAGCATCAGGTCTAACCCTAGTCCTTATCTTTCTTTTCTGCAATTGTCCTCACTTTTGTGAGGGTGTTTTTTTTTTTCCTCTTTTCCCCTTTTTCCACTAGGTGAGTTGAACTGTATGAAATTCCTTTATTTGTTGATGTATTTACTCAACCAGCTGACATTTATTGAGCACTTACATGTGCCAGACATAATTAATGCTGGGATTATGGTAATGAATAGAACAGTCAAGGCCCCTGCCTTTTTGAGGGACACTTAAGAAATCAATTATGGCTTGTAAGAAATGTTAGGGAGGAAAGGACCACCACAGACATGCCTTAGGAGTGCTCGTGGTTCTCAGGGCACCTTGGCCTTATAGGAAAGTTCCATTCTCAGAAGCTACTACCAAAATAATAATAATCGAACTTGCCAGCCCATGAAAATGTTGCGGGAAGTCTACCTCACCGAGACTGGGTCCTGTAGCCAGCTCTTGCTAAAAATGCTCTCAACATTGTTGGTGTTGAGGAGGTCTAGTTGAGAAAACTCAACCACACAAAAATTAACTCTAGTTTGCTAATCAGAAAAGCCCTCCTGGGGTTTTGCACTTCCGTGCAGTCAGTGTGAGCATTGATTATCATTCTAGTTCCTAAGTGCCACTTTATCAGCAGTCTGGGCAGATACTTTTTTCAAATAAACCAGCTTTTTCTGTAAATAGTAGGAAAAATGTTAAATCTTATTCTGGCCTACCATGAATACTGCCTTCCACCAGCCTCCACATGAGTAAGGAGCCCTACCTGACTTGCTCTTTAAAAAAAATAATTATTTATTGGTTTGAGAGAGAAAAAGGCACGGGACAGGAGCAGGAAACATCAACTCACAGTTGCTGCTCACCTGTGCCTCGACTGGGCAAGCCCAAGGTTTCGAACCAGGGGCCTCAGCTTTCCAGGTCAACCCTTTATTCACTGCACCACCACAGATCAGGCCTGACTTGCTCTTAGCTGTGGAACTTTTCATTTATTTAACTGGCCAAAGTGTTACTCCTTTTCAGTATCCCACATATTCAGTATTCATTTTTTTAACTACCTACTTGATTTCTTTTCCTTTTAAAGGTAGGATGGCATTTAAAGAAAAAACATCCCTTATTCCTCAGTCGGTAGTTGTTTTCATTTTGTAACTTCCAGGCCTTGGCCGCATGTTTACCTGCTGAGTTGCATGTAACTCAAGTGCTACCCAAGATCACAGTACCGTTACCACTCACTAGATGGCACCAGATCCCAATTTTCAGTGATTCTATTTTCCAACAAATATTTCTTATCAAGTTATTTCCCAAGGCTGATAGTGTGAATGCTTATTTCTGTTGTGGAAAACGAAGCAAACTGACTTAACTTTCCATTTTGATAGGGCATTATGTGCCCAAAAAAGCTTTATTTCTCTGTAAAGTCAGAATTGTAAAATAGTTATTATTTATTTTTAAATTTCGGAAAAGTTTTATTAGCGTTCTGTAAGTAGCTGTTATTTGTTTGAGTAAATTAATATTGTATGCTAAAAAAAATAAAAAGGTGTGTATTGAGGTCTTAAAGATTTAAAAGCAATCTAAAGCATGAATTAATTGTATATGATTTCAGTATATTCGTAGCATTGTTCTACAGGTCTGGTTTAGTTAGTAGTCGTTTATTACAATCCCATTGTCGTTTATTACAGTTCCCATGAACTATGATGGGATTCATCATTGTTTTAACTCAGAATAAAAGGGCATCGGTTTCCTTTTTAGGAACACTTGGATTGTTTAGTTCTCATGCTCTGTAATTCTCTTAGAAGAATAAAATTCGGATGACGTCAGAGTAATGGCGGAGTAGGAAGCGATACCGATAAATCTCCCCCAAAACTCAACAAGATCTTCAACCAGAAACAGAAAAACCTATACTTGGAGCTTCCAGATTCTTCGCAATACACCCAAAGGTATGATTGAGTGAAAAATTGGCTAAATATATAACCAAACCCCGAAGGAAATAGGGAGTAAGAAATGCTCCGCCTTCCTCACTAACCTAAACAGGGCGGCTTTCTCTGGTAACTGTGAATATAGAAACTGAGGCGGGCAAAGGGGGTGAATAGATCCAGGCCGCCGCAGCAAAAACGGCCGAACCAGGCTGTGGCTCAGAGATCCAAGCCGAGGAAAATCTGATCCTGTGGCAACCCGGGCAATACAAGCTAACACTCGCGCCAAACCCAAACAAAGAAAGACAAGCGGAGCGGCCATTTTACCCGGTCTCCTGGTCGGTGCGCAGTTAGTGGAAGAGAGATTTCTTCCTAAGCCGCGGAAGTGGGTGCCCGTGTTGCCCCACGGAGAGGCAGGGTCAGAGGCCTTTCTGTGGGCTGAGGGCAGAGTCTCTGGGCAGCCCCAGCGCCCTGGGAAAGCCACGCACGGGAGGGAGTGAGAACTACTTCCAACGGTGGAGATTTTCCGTGCTGGTGAGGGTTTTACTCAGAGGGAACCGCGGCCGGCCTCATATCCTGGTGTGCGTGCGCAGATAAGGAGTGAGCGATTCCTCCAAGTGCCTCGGCAGTGCGCGCCCGTGTTATCGCACAGAGGGGCAGAGTCAGGGGCCTTTGTGTGGGCCAAAGCGGAATCTCGGGCCGCCCCAGCGCCTTGCAAAAGCCGCACACGGGGACGGAGCGAGACTCAATTCCAACGCTGCAACTTTTCCCTGCGGTTGGGGGTTTCACTCAGAGCGTGAGACTGCTGGCCGGATATCCTGGTTGCAGACAGTGAGTGAGAGTTTCCTCCAAGCGCCCCGGAAGTGGGCGCCTGCTTGTGTTACCGGACAGAGTGGCAGAGCCAGTGGTCTTTGAGTGGGCGGAAAGCCCACCTGATTATGCTAGCAGCTCTGACTGACTGAGCCTTACCCAGAGCCCTGTGCTGAGTGGAAATAGAGTGGGGAGTTGCCAGCAATTTGAGCCTCTTACTATCCAGGCAGAGGCAGCAGCAACCCCATACCTGGACTATCAGGCTACTAATTGAGGAAGGAAAGACTAGGAGAAAGGCTCCAGGAACACGGACTCTCTCACTGTCGGAGCCTATAAATGCTAATGAGCCTGAACTCCCAACGAGAATAAAGCATAATACATGACATTGCCATAGAGACTTATCAACTGCAAACCTCTACCTGAGCGTGCCAAAGGGGCAGAACCCGGGGTACAGAGTCACCGACCAGGAAGAGGGAGAGAAAAGAAAAAGCAAGAAGATAACCTCTCAAAATCAAGAATAATCTGCAGACTTTATAACCTATCCCATTTTATTATATTTGTTCGTTTGTTTCTCTTATCTTCATTCTTGAGACTTTTTTTTCCTCCTCCAATTTGGCCGATTAACTCTCTACCGGTCTTACTCTCTCCTCTCCTTGAACTACACTACCCATAAGTGTTACATCTCCCATTATCATTTCTCTTCTCTTCCTTTCTCTCTATGAGGGTTGCACTCCAAAACCCTTAACTCTTTCTCTCTCTCTCCTTTCTTTTTTCTTCTTTTAGTGGTTCCCTCTTTTTTTTTCTCTCTCTCTTTCTTTTCTCCCTCTATATTAGTTTCTTCCTTTCTCCTTTACATCTCCTCTCATTCAAACCTCAATAACAAACAAATTATCTTATCTGGGACTCAAACCTATGTTTGTGGCATTTTGGGGGGTTTTTACTTCACCTTTTTAACTCACTAGCAGTGCTCCCATCCCTGGCTCTCCATATTATCTAGTTCTTGTTCCACTAAATACAATAGTAAGTTTTTAATTTGTCCCCCCATTTTTCCATTTTCCTCTTATTCCTCTCATCATAACTCTTAGAAAACCAACACCTAAAAGCAAATCATTTTATTCTTGACCCAAATTTTTTCCTTATTTGATTTTTGTGGGTCCATACGCTCTTTTTTTTTTCTTTTTTCTTTTTTTTTTTTTTTTTTTCTTTCTCTCTTTTTTGCCCCTTTATTACTTTTCCCCAATTCAGGCCCTCCATCACAGGCATTGTTTGTTATAACTCACAGTCCACCACAAAATTTTCTCAAAAAAGAGGGGAGAGGAGAGGAGAGGAAAAAAAGAGGGGGGGAATAATTTCCTTTTTTTAAAAATTTTTATTTTATTTTATTTTTCTTTATTTCATTATTAATTTTTTTAAAAAAAAAACAACTCTTTTCGATTTGTTATTTTTTTATTTTTTTTTAACTTTTTATTCTTTATTAAATCTCATTAATACTATCAACAAAACCACCCTCAGATGCCATTAAGGAAGAGAAAATCGAATATCATGGATACAAAAGAAAGAGAGGTAACACAGCTAGATGAGGAAAAATCTATGGAGAAAAAATTTAATATATTGGAAACCTTGGAGCTAAATGACAGAGAATTCAAGATAGAAATCCTAAAAATCCTCCGAGATATACAAGAAAACACAGAAAGGCAATATAGGGAGCTCAGAAAACAACTCCATGAACACAAAGAATATATGTCCAAGGAAATTGAAACTATAAAAACAAATCAAACAGAGATGAAAAACTCAATTAACGAGCTGAAAAACAAAGTAACAAGCTTAGCTAATAGAACAGGTCAGATAGAAGAGAGGATTAGTGAAATAGAAGACAAGCAACTTGAGGCACAACAGAGAGAAGAAGAAAGAGACTCAAAAATTAAAAAAAATGAGATAGCCCTACAAGAATTATCTGACTCCATCAAAAAGAATAACATAAGAATAATAGGTATATCAGAGGGAGAAGAGAGAGAAAATGGAATGGAGAACATACTTAAACAAATAATTGATGAGAACTTCCCAAGCCTGTGGAAAGAACTAAAGCCTCAAGTTCAAGAAGCAAACAGAACTCCAAGTTTTCTTAACCCCAACAAACCTACTCCAAGGCATATCATAATGAAATTGACACAAACCAACAGCAAAGAAAAAATTCTCAAGGCAGCCAGGGAAAAGAAGAATACAACATATAAAGGAAGGCCCATTAGATTATCATCAGATTTCTCAGCAGAAACTCTACAAGCTAGAAGAGAGTGGACCCCAATATTTAAAGTCCTGAAAGAGAGGAACTTTCAGCCACGAATACTATACCCATCAAAGCTATCCTTCAAATACGAAGGAGAAATAAAAACATTCACAGATACAGAAAAGATGAGGGAATTTATCATCAGAAAACCCCCACTCCAGGAATTACTAAAGGGGGTTCTCCAATCAGATACAAAGAACAAAAAAAAAACAGAGCCACAAGTAAAAGCTCCAAGAAGAACACAATAAAACCAAATTTAAACTGTGACAACAACAAAAAGAAAGAGGGGGAGAAGACGGAGATTAACAGTAGCAAAGGACGATGGAGTGCAAAAGTACTCACAAAATAGTTCGCTACAATGAACAGGGTAGGGACCCTTTTCATTACTCAAAGGTAACCACCATTGAAAAAACCACCACAGAAGCACATGAGATAAAAAAGATAGCAACAGAGGAAAGATGTATGGAATACAACCAAATAAAAACAAAAGATAGAAAAACGAAAGAGAAGGATCAAACAAGACACAAAACTAACAGAAAGCAAGATATAAAATGGCAATAGGGAACTCACAAGTATCAATAATTACACTAAATGTAAATGGATTAAACTCACCAATAAAAAGGCACAGAGTAGCAGAATGGATTAAAAAAGAAAATCCAACTGTATGCTGCCTACAGGAAACTCATCTAAGTAACAAGGATAAAAACAAATTCAAAGTGAAAGGCTGGAAAACAATACTCCAAGCAAATAACATCCAAAAAAAAGCAGGTGTAGCAATACTCATATCGGATAATGCTGACTACAAGACAGGAAAAGTACTTAGAGACAAAAATGGCCATTTCATAATGGCTAAGGGGACACTGAATCAAGAAGACATAACAATTCTTAATATATATGCACCAAACCAAGGAGCACCAAAATATATAAGACAGCTACTTATTGATCTTAAAACAAAAACTGACAAAAATACAATCATACTTGGAGACCTCAATACACCGCTGACGGCTCTAGATCGGTCATCCAAACAGAGAATCAACAAAGACATAGTGGCCTTAAACAAAACACTAGAGCACCTGGATATGATAGACATCTACAGGACATTTCATCCCAAAGTGACTGAGTATACATTTTTCTCCAGTGTACATGGATCATTCTCAAGAATTGACCATATGTTGGGCCACAAAAACAATATCAGCAAATTCAGAAAAATTGAAGTTGTACCAAGCATATTTTCTGATCATAAAGCCTTGAAACTAGAATTCAACTGCAAAAAAGAGGAAAAAAATCCCACAAAAATGTGGAAACTAAACAACATACTTTTAAAAAATGAATGGGTCAAAGAAGAAATAAGTGCAGAGATCAAAAGATATATACAGACTAATGAAAATGACAATACGACATATCAGAATCTATGGGATGCAGCAAAAGCAGTGATAAGAGGGAAGTTCATATCACTTCAGGCATATATGAACAAACAAGAGAGAGCCCAAGTGAACCACTTAACTTCCCACCTTAAGGAACTAGAAAAAGAAGAACAAAGACAACCCAAAACCAGCCGAAGAAAGGAGATAATAAAAATCAGAGCAGAAATAAATGAATTAGAGAACAGAAAAACTATAGAAAAAATTAATAGAACAAGGAGCTGGTTCTTTGAAAAGATCAACAAAATTGACAAACCCTTGGCAAGACTTACCAAGGAAAAAAGAGAAAGAACTCATATAAACAAAATCCAAAATGAAAGAGGAGAAATCACCACGGACACCGTAGCTATACAAAGAATTATTGTAGAATACTATGAAAAACTTTATGCCACTAAATTCAACAACCTAGAAGAAATGGATAAATTCCTAGAACAATACAACCTTCCTAGACTGAGTCAAGAAGAAGCAGAAAGCCTAAACAGACCTATCAGTAGAGAAGAAATAGAAAAAACCATTAAAAACCTCCCCAAAAATAAAAGTCCAGGCCCTGACGGCTATACCAGCGAATTTTATCAAACATTCAAAGAAGACTTGGTTCCTATTCTACTCAAAGTCTTCCAAAAAATTGAAGAAGAAGCAATACTTCCAAACACATTTTATGAGGCCAACATAACCCTCATACCAAAACCTGGCAAGGATGGCACAAAAAAAGAAAACTACAGACCAATATCTCTAATGAATACAGATGCGAAAATACTAAACAAAATACTAGCAAATTGAATACAACAACATATTAAAAAAATAATACATCATGATCAAGTGGGATTCATCCCAGAATCTCAAGGATGGTTCAACATACGTAAAACGGTTAATGTAATACACCATATCAACAAAACAAAGAACAAAAACCACATGATCTTATCAATAGACGCAGAAAAGGCTTTCGATAAAATACAACACAATTTTATGTTTAAGACTCTCAACAAAATGGGTATAGAAGGAAAATATCTCAACATGATAAAGGCCATATATGATAAACCATCAGCTAACATCATATTAAATGGCACTAAACTGAAGGCTTTCCCCCTTAAATCAGGAACAAGACAGGGTTGTCCACTCTCTCCACTCTTATTTAATGTGGTACTAGAGGTTCTAGCCAGAGCAATCAGACAAGACAAAGAAATAAAAGGCATCCATATTGGAAAAGAAGAAGTAAAGGTATCACTTTTTGCAGATGATATGATCCTATACATCGAAAACCCCAAAGAATCCACAAAAAGACTACTAGAAACAATAAGCCAATACAGTAAGGTCGCAGGATACAAAATTAACATACAGAAGTCAATAGCCTTTCTATATGCCAACAATGAAACAACTGAGAAGGAACTCAAAAGAATAATCCCCTTCACGATTGCAACAAAAAAAATAAAATACTTAGGAATAAACATAACAAAGAATGTAAAGGACTTATATAATGAAAACTATAAACCATTGTTAAGGGAAATCGAAAAAGATATAATGAGATGGAAGAATATACCTTGTTCTTGGCTAGGAAGAATAAATATAATCAAGATGGCTATATTACCCAAAGCAATATACAAATTTAATGCAATTCCCATCAAAATTCCAATGACATTTTTTAAAGAAATAGAGCAAAAAATCATCAGATTTATATGGAACTATAAAAAACCCCGAATAGCCAAAGCAATCCTAAAGAAAAAGAATGAAGCTGGGGGCATAACAATACCTGACTTCAAACTCTATTATAGGGCCACGACAATCAAAACAGCATGGTATTGGCAGAAAAATAGACACTCAGACCAATGGAACAGAATAGAAAGTCCAGAAATAAAACCACATATATATAGTCAAATAATTTTTGATAAAGGGGCCAAGAACACACAATGGAGAAAAGAAAGCCTCTTCAATAAATGGTGCTGGGAAAACTGGAAAGCCACATGCAAAAGAATGAAACTGGACTACAGTCTCTCCCCCTGTACAAAAATTAACTCAAAATGGATCAAAGATCTAAACATAAGACCTGAAACAATTAAGTACATAGAAGAAGACATAGGTACTCAACTCATGGACCTGGGTTTTAAAGAGCATTTTATGAATTTGACTCCAATGGCAAGAGAAGTGAAGGCAAAAATTAATGAATGGGACTACATCAGACTAAGAAGTTTTTGCTCAGCAAGGGAAACTGATAACAAAATAAACAGAAAGCCAACTAAATGGGAAATGATATTTTCAAACAACAGCTCAGATAAGGGCCTAATATCCAAAATATACAAAGAACTCATAAAACTCAACAACAAACAAACAAACAATCCAATAAAAAAATGGGAAGAGGATATGAATAGACACTTCTCCCAGGAAGAAATACAAATGGCCAACAGATATATGAAAAGATGCTCATCTTCTTTAGCTATTAGAGAAATGCAAATCAAAACGGCAATGAGATACCACCTCACACCTGTTCGATTAGCTGTTATTAGCAAGTCAGGTAATAGCAAATGTTGGAGAGGCTGTGGAGAAAAAGGAACCCTCATCCACTGTTGGTGGGAATGTAAAGTAGTACAACCATTATGGAAGAAAGTATGGTGGTTCCTCAAAAAACTGAAAATAGAACTACCTTATGACCCAGCAATCCCTCTACTGGGTATATATCCCCAAAACTCAGAAACATTGATACGTAAAGACACATGCAGCCCCATGTTTATTGCAGCATTGTTCACAGTGGCCAGGACATGGAAACAACCAAAAAGCCCATCAATAGATGACTGGATAAAGAAGATGTGGCACATATACACTATGGAATACTACTCAGCCATAAGAAATGATGACTTCGGAACATTTACAGCAAAATGGTGGGATCTTGATAACATGATACGAAGCGAAATAAGTAAATCAGAAAAAAACAGGAACTGTATTATTCCATACGTAGGTGGGACATAATAGTGAAACTAAGAGACATTGATAAGAGTGTGGTGGTTACGGGGGGGGAGGGGGGAATGGGAGAGGGATAGGGGGTGGGAGGGGCACAAAGAAAACAAGATAGAAGGTGACAGAGGATAATCTGACTTTGGGTGGTGGGTATGCAACATAATTGAACGACAAGATAACCTGGACTTGTTATCTTTGAATATATGTATCCTGATTTATTGATGTCACCCCATTAAAAAAATAAAATTATAAAAAAAAAAAAAAAAAAAAAAAAAAGAAGAATAAAATTCAGTCCCTGCTGTTGACTAGAACCAACATAGTAAATTATGTCTGCATATCTCAGACAGGAAATATATAATGTATCGAGGCATCCTTCAGCTGTGTTGTACGGACCGGGAGGAGGGCCGCAGTCCAGCGTTCGGGTTAGGTACATGTCACTGAAGCATGGGATTTTGAGCAGCTTTTTGGAAGCTGTGACTTAAATGTAAGCATAGGCCATAGGTTTACTGTCTTCAAGTGTTCTAAGTCCTCAAGGAGCCTTTGGTCAAAGTCTTTTATTCTTTATATGCTGTTATCTCCAAACGCTGATTTTATTTGAGCCATAGTGGCCCCTGGGTGCTGGCAGTACCGTCACCATACGGCCAGTGGTTTACCATACATCTCATGAGGAAGCGTGTTCGTGAAACACAAGGAGTTTTTGTTGGACAGCTTTCCGAAATGCCCGTGGTACATGAGCCCTGTATAAAGGTCTGGTACTAGACTGCGGCACTGCCCGCGTCCTGCGCCGCCGCAGTCCTGCAGTGCTCCCGCCCCGACTGCCTCTGCTTCCGTGCGCCCAGCCGCACTCGGGCTCCCAGACATCGTGCCGGCCTCACCGTGTTCTCATCTGAACTCAAGCGTGGACGTGTGGCGCGGGTTTCTGTGACCCTTGACTCTCCGACGCGGCTCTGAACGGAGTACTCTGGTCACTCACTGGCAGGCTGCATCTGACCACTGCGTCGGTTGGCATCCTGCACGCGAGCCTTTGGTTAGTGGTGCCTGCGATTCAGAAGCAGGACACGGCCGCAGAGGGACAGACAAGGCCAAGGCTGCCTGGGTGCACTTCCTTCGAAGACCTTCCTTGTTGAATACTCGGCCCACCTCCAGCTACATTCCTACCATGTCTCTCACTTCAAAATGCTCTTAACAGCAAGAACTATTCAGTAAACACTGGCTGTCACTGCCAAACTCAGCCCTAGTCACAATATCCTATGGTGGCTTTCAGGTCTCGGCTGCTCTTCAAGCCTCTCCTAAATACTTTTGTGTGTGTGTGTGTGTGTGTGTGTGACAGAAAGAGGGACAGATAGGGACAGACAGACAGGAAAGGAGAGAGATGAGAAGCATCAATTCTTCGTTGCGGCACCTTATTTATTGATTGCTTTCTCCTTTGTGCCTTGATGGGGGGTGGGAGGGTCCTACAGCAGACCCAGTGACCCCTCACTCAAGCCAGTGACCTTGGGTTCAAGCTGGTGAGCTTTGCTCAAACGGGATGAACCTGCACTCAAGCTGGTGACCTCAGGGTTTCAAACCTGGGTCCTCTGCATCCCAGTCCGACACTATCCTCTGCGCCACCACCTGGTCAGCCGTGTGTGTGTGTGTGTGTGTGTGTGTGTGTGTGTGTGTGTGTAAATACTGATGTTCTTACCATTTTTCTTTTTATTCATTTTAGAGAAGAGAGAGGGAAAGGCAGTGGGGAGGAGCAGAAAGAATCAACTCCTGTATATGCCTTGACCAGGCAAGCCCAGGGTTTTGAACTGGCAACCTCAGTGTTCCAGGTTGACACTTTATCCACTGCGCCACCACAGGTCAGGCAATACTGATTTTTTTAAACTCCATATTAGCTTTCACTTTATTTCGTTAATAATGGAATTTTAATTTCTTTTGCTCAAAGAAGGCAGGCCCTTGCCCATAAGGAAAGAAGTAGCAGGTCTCTAATAACTTTAAGTTTGTGTCTTGCAGTTGGTACAAGCTTCCGTTCATTCGCTATTTAAAACTTGTACTCATGTGCGGTGGGGGCGCTAGGAAAGTCAAGCCTGCCCAACCCGTTTCCTCTTTATACTTTCCCTCCTGCCTGCCTTTAAGTCAATCTGGGATTGTGATGATAAACTTACGATGTAGACAATGTTTGGAAATTGCCGCCCTCTGGGCTGATAAATTACCTCATAGAATCTGGGGTTATCCTTATCGCTTTGACATTGCTGATTTACAGGTGACCGCGAGCAGAGTCCCTCGTGAATCAGCCAGTGCATGACAGGGCACTGTGGGGAGAATGAGCACCTCCTACCAACTCACTGGTGTCCAAACGCCTCCCGGGCATCTCCGTCCTCGGCCTCAGGGGGGCCGCACAGCAGGGCAGCCTCCGCTCCTCAGGGTTCAGGAAAATGGGGTCGTTACAGAAAGGGGGACTCTCTTTCAGCTTGGGCTCCTAAGATTGTGTAGCAGCCCTTCAGACATGACCTGATCGCTCAAGAAGGGAGATGGGTGATGGTGTCAGAGTCGTGGCTGAGCGTGAACGCCAGCGTTGGGACAGAAACAGCCCTGAAATGTGCACTGCAGCACCATCCCCCTCTGCAGCCCAGGCAGAGAGGGGCCTTGTCATCACAAAGTGGCACTGGAAGTATTGGTGGCTTTGAAATCAGACCAAGTTCAAATACTGCCTCAGCCAGTTGTACGTTTTGTGAACTTGGGCAACTTACCTGGTCAGAGCCCCTTGTTTCAGAGGTGGTTCGAGGCCCGGTGCTCTCGGGGACTGCACTGTGGTCCAGCATGGCACATGAGTGAGCTGTCTACCTCTGCCCCTCCCAGTGGGCCGGGGGCACCTGGAGAGCATCGTGCATCTTGGCAGCCCCGTCTCTAGCACAATCCTTGTCTATCATAGGACCTCAAAAATGTTTAATGAGCTAGTGAGGACAGAAAATAGTGGTTACAAGAAGCTTCGCAGTAATAAACCTTGTCATACGCCCTGTACTATCCATCAGTGGTCCCCAACCCCCGGGCCGCGGACTGGTACTGGTCCATGGGCCATTTGGTACCGGTCCGCAGAGAAAGAATAAATAACTTACATTATTTCTGTTTTATTTATACTTAAGTCTGAACGATGTTTTATTTTTTTTTAAATGACCAGATTCCCTCTGTTACATCCGTCTAAGACTCACTCTTGACACTTGTCTCGGTCACGTGATACACTTATCTGTCCCACCCTAAAGGCCAGTCCGTGAAAATATTTTCTGACATTAAACCAGTCCGTGGCCTACTGCATAGGAACAGTTACAAAGGAGTAGGTGTGTTAAATACATGAGTCCAAAAGAGCTAAAATATAATACCTGTAATCGAACGATTGTAGCATAGCACAAACAAAAGAAAGGCCATCGTGTCACTTCTCCAGCTACTTTGTCATCTGTTCTCTCACATATAAACCTGGTAAGAACCATGTTCTGTACATATAGTTTGATTTTCTGCCTAAAATGCACACCTAACATTTGATACTATTGTCTGAAAATTTTGGATATGAACTCTTGGTCCCTAAAAAACATTGCCCTTAGATTCTAGCTTTACTTACTGTTGGAAAAGTAACTCTTCCTCACTTACGACTTTCCTTCCATGTGGGAGCACCTTCCACGGCAGCCCGGGCCTTGCTTTCCTTCATTCACTCCTCCCTGGGCGAGAAAGTGAGAGGAGAGAGCTAGGGATGCCTTCTTAAAGAAGGCTGTATTCTGCTCTGTCCTTCCAGCACATAAATTTCTAAGAGCAGCCCATGGCAGAGGCGTACAGCTGTCCTGGGGTGCAGTGGAAATCACAGTCTACCTCTGAGGTGCAGTGTGAGCAGCCAGTTCTCTTGATATCAGTTTGGTCAGTGATAAGGGCATTTTTATCTCCATCTGCCCGAATGCCTGTGCCTATTCCTAAGATGTTTAGAAACTCAGTGGAGAATGGTGATGTCTGTTGGGCTTCCTCAAGCCCCAGCATGACCATGCTTGCATGGACAGTCTGTAAATGCAGTAGCTCTTTGGAATTCCAAGCAAAAAAGGAGAAAGTTCTATGGCCATTCTGAATAAACCTACAATGTATCTTCTCTTTATCCAGTCGGATTCTCTGCTATGCAGTATAGACATTTTAAACTTTTCTAAAGACTCATTTTACTTGTGTTTTTCTTGGATGTCAGCCTGGTTTTATTTGATCTCATGCTAAGACAGGCAACACAGCATCCTAGTCAACTTCCTATACAAGCAACAACCAATTATAAAATATAAAAAAATCTTATAATAGCATAAAGTTGCCCTAAAAAAGGATACCTGTGAGTAAACTAAATAAAATGTTACCAATTATACTTTCAAGAAAACATTATAAAGTTATTGAAGAATATAAATGAAGGCATGAATATCTATGAGAAGATGTGTTTATATAAGAAAACTCAGTTTTATAAAGATGTCAATGTTTCCGATATCAAACTCTACACATAGTGCACTTTTAATAAGCACACCAAAGAGACTTTATTTTCCAGGTTGACACTTTATCCACTGCGCCACCACAGGTCAGGCAGAGATTTTATTTTAACTTGTGACACTTTCTAAAGCTCATATGGAAAAATTATTATGCAGTGGAAAACAGAAGAAAATTGTTAAAGGGATTAGCACTACTATGTACCAACACATATTATAAAATTATATTGATATTAATTTAAATGGTGCATTCCTAGCATGTGAGCAGGCGGACAGATAAATGGAACATAGTAGTGTCCAGAAATAGACCTATATCAGTTAGAGTAAGGACATCTGGTTTAACAGGAAAAAGTAAAAAAACTAATGGCTCATACGAAATGAAAGATCATTTCTCATTTTCATAAAATCAGCAGGCTCTCCTCCAGGCAAGGAAGGGTTCAGGGACTCATGCTCCTTGCATCTCAGCGCCGCCACCCTCCATAGGTGACTTCCCAGTCATTCTGGGGGGCATCACCATTCCACCCAGCCCGAGGCAAAGGGGAGGGGCTTCATATGCTGAGGCTTTTATGTGCCTTCCAGCTGCAAGGGGAGCTGGGAAATTACCCCGGTGTGTGTGCCCAGGAAGAAGAGAAGTGGGTTTGGTGAATACTCAACATTTTCTCCTACAAGACCCAGAGTCACACTGGAATTTAATATATAATCAGGGTGGCACTTTATATCAATGGAGGAAGATAAATTATACAATAAATGATGCTGAAGAACTAGATAACTTTATATAAAAAAAAGTAAGTTGGGTTTCCAATTCACTCCTTACAATAAAAATTACAATTGAATCTAATTTAAATGAAAAGAACAAAACTATTAGAATATGCAGGAGAGAAGGGAAGGCCTTTTTGCAAATAAGCGTGCCTGCCTGGATGAGGGAAAGACCTATGTGGTCAAGGTTGTGAATGCACCCTCCCACTATAACCAGCTCAGGCTGGACAACCTTGACATTCGCACAGAACCCCAGCTCTGGCTATGCACTTGGTGTCCGTTGTAGCTATGACATTTCTAGCTTTGTATTCTGAGGCCAATGTTCAGCATACTGTGCCCTCCTGCTGCAAGAGAGAGGTGTCTAATTAAAGTTGGTCACGAAATCCTGCTGGCTTTCATCCCACGCCTTGAGTTGACAGCAGCTAACCTGGTGTGCCATACTCCTTTTTCCAAGGCTTCCTGGAAAGTCACCAGGGCTTCCAGGTGACTCTATAATCCTTATAATTAGCATAGCCCCATGTCTTTCAAGAGCTGTGACTACTTCCTAATTCAGTCCCTCCTACCTGGGCTTCATCCTGAACAATCACAGGAGAAAGTGTTAGTAAACTTGACGCTACAGCATGCCATGGAATATCAACCCCCCAGTGAGGCCAGCAACGTGGTTCTTGTTGCCCACTGACCAGGAAGTGAGCACCTTCTCCAGCCCCTTCCATAAGGGTCAGCTTTCTATGGCCATCTCTGCTATCATCTGTTTTAGTTTAAGTCTCCCCCACCCCACCCCCAAAAAAACAGACCTTGAGGCAAGGATTTGGGTGCATATAGTTTATTTGGATGGTGAAAGGAAGCGAGGGAGTGGAGAACACGAGACAGGGAAGTGGAAGAATCAGTAAAGGGCATATCAAGAGAAGGTAAATGCCGCAGTCAGCCAGAGCTCAGCCCCGGTCTGAGCAATTGGCAAGAATTGCTGGCTCAGGGGTGGGGAAGCTTGCTTATTCATCCCCTGGTCCCCATTCCCGTTTGGCTAAGAGGTGCCTCTGAGAGCCTGGCCTCCTGTTACTTCACAGCCGCCCTGGGAAGCCCACCTTTGCCTGACCAGAGCAAGTTCGATGGTACCGCAGAACAACCCAGAAGGAGAAGCAGAGAGAGGCAGACACAAGGTGGATGCAGTCAGAATGTGCAGGAGCTCTGTGGCCACAGTTAGTAGGTGGGGCAGTTAGTAGGTGGGACACCAATATATCTGTTACAGAGGAATTACAATGTCAGTTCTGCCTGTATTCTTTTCAAGCAATTTTAAACAGCACATGTTGTGTTGTTGAAGGTGTGGGGGGCAGCATGCAGATAGACGTGTTGAGAATGTGGATTGGTACAGCCTTCATGGAGGGCAGTTTGATAGTGGATATCAGTAGTCAAGATGCGTATACTTTTTTTTTTTATTTAATTTATTTATTTCAGAAACAGAGCGAGAGTCAGAGCGAGGGATAGACAGGGACAGACAAGAACAGAAAGAGATGAGAAGCATCAATCATTAGTTTTTTGTTGCGACACCTTAGTTGTTCATTGATTGCTTTCTCATATGTGCCTTGACCGTGGGCCTTCAGCAGACTGAGTGACCCCTTGCTCAAGCCAGCAACCTTGGGTCCAAGCTGGTGAGCCTTGCTCAAACCAGATGAGCCGGTGCTCAAGCTGGCGACCTCGAGGTCTCGAACCTGGGTCCTCCGCATCCCAGTTCGACACTCTATCCACTGCGCCACCACCTGGTCTGGCGATCCCTAGGCTTTTCTAATATTAGCTAGAAAAAACCAGATGGCATATAAAATTATTTCAAACTGACAAAGCCCAAACATTGCTTAATAATATGCAAAATATACAAGTAAGGTTTTTTTTTTTAAAGTTTGTTTACAAGACCAATGATTTTGTTCACAAACTGGTCAGCATTAAGTTCACAAAAACTCTCCAAATAGAAACCTGTGAAGGGATTCCAGGAGGAGAAAGAAGTGGAATAAAATGGGATTTGGGTTTTTTACGTGTACCTACGTACCTTTCTGTTTGAGCAGCAGATGAGCGCTCACTTTTTAAAAAACATTTTGAATTTTCTTGATTTTAGAAAGCTAGAAAGGAAAAGAGAGAGAAAGGAACAGAGTGAGAGAGAAAGAGAGAGAAACACTGACTTGTTCCATTTATTTATGCATTCACTGGTTGCTTCTTGTATGTGTCCTGACTGGGGATCGAACCGGTAGCCGTGTGCATCAGGAGGACACTCTAACCAGCCAAGCTACCCGGCCAGAGTGACCACTCACTTTGTATTGGTCATTCGCTTGCCAGGTTCTGCTTCCACTGGATTTCGTGGGCTGGTCCTGGAGTGGCTTTAGGGTACATGTGGTTTCCCCCTTTTCTCTAAAAGTGGGCAGTCTATGCTAAGCAAACATCAAAGGGAAATCAACCAGATAAAACACTTGAGTTGCAATAGTGCTTCCTGGGCCTTTTCTGGAATGCCGTATATCCTGTTCTATGGGAAGGGTGTATAGATGAAAAAGGGCCATGTGTTAAACCTGACAAGCTCAAGGGACATCTGTATGATGGCCTTACAAACTCAGAGATGTAAAGTAACCACATAGGATGGTCTGAGATGAAAACCTAACTAAAGCAAGTCGTGGGGAGTAGTCGTGTACTTGGCCAGTATCTTCCCTGACAAAGGTCAGTCTTTACCTTATCTGAGTCTGTCTATTGACTTCTTTGCATCTATGATAACATGCCTCTGGAATGTCAACGTAATCCCCTTTCTCCGGACCCCCAGGGCACAGTCTCCCACCAGAACTCGAGACCACAGAACCCCTCATTGCTGTCTTGTTCTCCTGCATACCATCTCTGTGTGCTGGAAATGTTCATTGTTCACTATCCTGTACCCGCCAATGTCAAAGAACTGTCTATTCCTTCTCCCTTTAATCCTCTCTCAGGGATTTCCCTGCTTTGCTTTCTCCCGCCTTCCTAATCTATCACCATTTGGTGTCATGTATCCCCCTTCCCTACACGTTCCCCTTTGATTTGGACGTATGGAATAGTGGTAAAACTGCCTTTTACTGGAGAAATTTCTCAATCTGTTGAGATTTTGCTTCCTGGAAATTGTTGTCAGTTTGGCTCAAATAAACTCGTAAGAATTCCTGGTAGGTTTGGATGTTCTTACGTTGACAGGTAGATCAAGAGACTGCAGGTAGGATGAGGGGAAAAGTTAATAACTGCAGATGTATTTTTCTGTTATAAAATTTTTACCAACTGTTAGCAGGACTGACTATTAGCAATGCCAATCTTTCCAGGGCCCTTGTTAGGCTTTGTCCAGCTTGAGGAAGGCTTCATTGAAACATTAAAGTGCCTCCAACACAACCTCTCTACAAAGTATTTTAATAAATAGCAGTCATTAAATTGCAGCTTAAGTCTTGGCAGGAATGTGTTATAGTTAATGGGGAATGAATATGCTATATTACTCATATTAGTTATGACTAGCCGTAGAATAGAATTAAAATAAAAATATACTAATAAAATAAGCTTATAAAAGAATTTCTGTAAAGCTACCCATGTTAATCTTAGTAAATATTAAACCCAGCTTGTCACTCTAACTGTAACTATGATTTAATAAATCTAGTAATAAATCTAGTTTTGTATTTTGTAACAAAAGTATGTAATCAATCCTATGCTTTCACCTCTGGCCAAGTTCTCGATACATTTCAATGGTCTGTTCCTCTCCCGGAATAAGGAACATTAGTGCTGGTGATGAATCACAGACATTCGGCTGATGCACATCAAGAGTTAACATCAGAAAAAACAATGACTCTAGTTTATGAGTTACTTGCTTACTTCAGTTCCAGTTACAAGGCCAAGAGGACTGTAGAAGTCCAGCCAGCCATGAAAATAAGAAAGTTCCTTTCTTTCTTTTTTTTTTTTGTATTTTTCTGAAGTTGGAAACAGGGAGGCAGTCAGACTCCCGCATGCGCCCGACCGGGATCCACCTGGCATGCCCACCAGGGGGCGATGCTCTGCCCATCTGGGGCATTGCTCTGTTGTGACCAGAGCCATTCTAGCGCCTGAGGCAGAGGCCACAGAGCCATCCTCAGTGCCCGGGCCAACTTTGCTCCAATGGAGCCTTGGCTGCGGGAGGGGAAGAGAGAGACAGAGAGGAAGGAGAGGGGGAAGGGTGGAGAAGCAGATGGGCGCTTCTTCTGTGTGTCCTGGCCGGGAATCAAACCCAGGACTCCTGCACGCCAGACCGATGCTCTACCACTGAGCCAACCAGCCAGGGCCAGAAAGTCCCTTTCTTGAGAGCTACTGCACATCTGCTCTACCCCTAGAATTCTTCCCCTCCCAAATTCCCCTGATCCCCTATATAATCTGACCAAGGTGTCTGAGTTGTTGACATGGGTTTTTGTGGACAGGAGTCCCCCATCTTCTTCAAGCACTTGAATAAACCTTTTTCATTTTCACAAGTACCTGTGTCATGAATATTGGCATTTTGAGTCCAGGCAAGCAGCCAAATCTACATTTGGTAACAATAGTTTTCACTGCAGGGGTTTTACATGTCTTTTGATAAATTTGTTCCTTAATATATTGTGAATTTTAATTATTTTAAAAATGGTAATGGTGTTTATTTCCTCCTTTGTAATATATAGGATTTTTATATCTTTTTCTTGTCTTTTACCTTGGCTAGGAACTCCAGTATAATGTTGACTAGATGCAGTAAAAGTGAACATTTTAGCCTTTTTCACAATCTTGTTGGGAAAATACTTCATTAAGTATGATATTATCTTTAGGTTTTTCCTATATGGCTGTAGGTCAAATAAATTTGTAAATATGATATATATGTTTGCTCACTTATAGTTTGCATTAGGTGTGGGGGACAGACTGTAAACAGGCAGGGTCCTTATAGCCTAAGACAAGGGTCCCCAAACTTTTTACACAAGGAGCCAGTTCACTGTCCCTCAGACCGTTGGAGGGCTGGGCTATAAAAAAAACTAGGAACAAATCCCTATGCACACTGCACATATCTCATTTTAAAGTAAAAATCAAAAGGGAACAAAGACAATATTTAAAATAAAGAACAAGTAAATTTAAATCAACAAACTGACCAGTATTTCTTTTTTTATCTTATTTTTATTAATTTTAATGCAGTGACATTGATAAATCAGGGTACATATGTTCCGAGAAAACATCTCCAGATTATTTTGACCTTTGATTATGCTGCATACCCCTCAATCAAAGTCAAATCGTCCTCCGTCATCTTCTATCTGGTTTTCTTTGTGCCCCTACCCTCCCCCCACTCCCTTCCTCTCCTTCCTTGCCCCTTCCCCACCCCTCCACCCCACTCCCTGTTACCATCACATTCTTGTCCATGTCTCTGAGTCTCATTTTTATGTCCCATCTATGCATTGGTTCATATAGTTCTTAGTTTTTTTCTGATTTACTTATTTCACTCCGTATAATGTTATCAAGGTCCATCCATGTTATTGTAAATGATCCGATGTCATCATTTCTTATGGCTGAGTAGTATTCCATAGTATATATGTACCAAAGCTTTTTAATCCACTCATCCTCTGACGGACACTTGGGCTGTTTCCAGATCTTCGCTATTGTGAACAATGCTGCTATAAACATGGGGTTGCATTTCTCCTTCTGGAACCGTTCTATGGTGTCCTTGGGGTATATTCCTAAAAGTGGGATGGCTGGGTCAAAAGGCAGTTCGATTTTCAATTTTTTGAGGAATCTCCATACTGTTTTCCACAGAAGCTGCACCAGTCTGCATTCCCACCAGCAGTGCAGGAGGGTTTCCTTTTCTTCACATCCTCACCAGCACTTATTCTGTGTTGTTTTGTTGATGAGCGCCATTCTAACCGGTGTGAGGTGGTATCTCATTGTGGTTTTAATTTGCATTTCTCTAATGATTAATGATGTTGAGCATTTTTTCATATGCCTATTGGCCATCTATATATCCTCTTTGGAGAAGTGTCTATTCATTTCTTTTGCCCATTTTTTGATTGGATTGTTTGTCTTTCTGGTGTTGAGATTTACAAGTTCTTTATAAATTTTGGTTATTAACCCCTTATCAGACGTACTGTCAAATATGTTCTCCCATTGTGTAGTTTGTCTTTTTATTCTGTTCTTATTGTCTTTGGCCGTGCAAAAGCTTTTTAGTTTGATATAGTCCCATTTGTTTATCCTGTCTTTTATTTCCCTTGCCTGTGGAGATAAATCAGCAAATATATCGCTGCGAGAGATGTCGGAGAGCTTACTGCCTACATTTTTTTCTAAGATGCTTATGGTTTCATGCCTTACATTTAAGTCTTTTATCCATTTTGAGTTTATTTTTGTGAATGGTATAAGTTGGTGGTCTAGTTTCATTTTTTTGCAGGTTGCTGTCCAATTTTCCCAACACCATTTGTTGAAGAGGCTGTCTTTACTCCATTGTATTTCCTTACATCCTTTGTCAAATATCAATTGTACATAGAGCTGTGGGTTTATTTCTGGGTTCTCTGTTCTGTTCCATTGATCTATGTGCCTGTTCTTATGCCAGTACCAGGCTGTTTTGAGTACAATGGCCTTGTAGTATAGCTTGATATCAGGAAGTGTGATACCTCCCCCTTTATTCTTCTTTTTTAAGATTGCTGAGGCTATTCGTGTTCTCTTTTGGTTCCATATAAATTTTTGGAATATGTGATCTATATCTTTAAAGTATGTCACTGGTATTTTAATTGGTATTGCATTGAATTTATAAATTACTTTGGGTAATATAGACATTTTAATGATGTTTATTCTTCCTAACCATGAGCATGGTATATGCTTCCACTTGTTTGTATCTTCCTTGATTTCTTTTATCAATGTTTTATAATTTTCCGAGTACAAGTCTTTAGTCTCCTTGGTTAAATGTACTCCTAGGTACTTTATTTTTTTGGTTGTAATAGTGAAGGGGATTGTTTCCTTAATTTCTCTTTCTGATTGTTCATTGTTGGTGTATAAAAATGCCTCTGATTTCTGAGTATTAATTTTATATCCTGCCACCTTGCTGAATTCATTTATCAGGTCCAGTAGTTTTTTTACTGAGACTTTAGGATTTTCTATATACAATATCATATCATCTGCAAATAATGATAGCTTTACTTCTTCTTTTCCAACTTGAATGCCTTTTATTTCTTCTTCTTGTCTGTTTGCTGTGGCTAGAACTTCCAGGACTATGTTGAATAAGAGTGGTGAAAGGGGCACCCCTGCCTTGTTCCTGATCTTAAGGGGATTGCTTTTAATTTTTGCCCATTGAGTATGATGTTGGCTGTGAGTTTGTCATAGATGGCTTTTATCATGTTGAGGTATGTTCCCTGTATTCCCACTTTGCTGAGAGTTTTGATCAATAATGGGTGCTGGATTTTATCAAATGCTTTTTCTGCATCTATTGAAATTATCATGTGGTCTTTCTCCTTCCTTTCATTTATGTGATGAATAACATTGATAGATTTGTGAATATTGTACCAGCCTTGCCTCCCCAGAATAAATCCCACTTGATCATGGTGTATGATTTTTTCCATATATTGTTGGATCCGGTTTGCTAATATTTTGTTGAGGATTTTAGCATCTAAATTCATCAGGGATATTGGCCTATAATTTTCTTTCTTTGTGTTGTCTTTGCCTGGTTTTGGAATCAGAATTATGCTCACCTCATAAAAGGAGCTTGGAAGTCTTCCTTCCTCTTGAATTTTTTGAAATAGCTTGAGAAGGATAGGAGTTAGTTCTTCTTTGAATAGTTGGTAGAATTCACTTGTGAAGCCATCTGGTCCAGGGCTTCTCTTTGTTGGAAGTTTTTTGATAACTGTTTTGATCTCATTTGGTGTAATTGGTTTGTTTAGGTTTTCTGATTTTTCCAGACTGATTTTTGGCAGATTGTATGTTTCAAGGAATTTGTCCATTTCATCTAGGTTGTCTAGTTTTTTGGCATACAGTTCTTCATAGTATTTTCTTACAATCCTTTGTATTTCTGTTGTGTCAGTTGTTATTTCTCCCCTCTCATTTCTAATTTTATTTATTTGAGTCCTCTCTCTCTTTTTCTTGGTGAGTCTAGTTAAAGGTTCATCAATCTTGTTTACCTTTTCAAAGAACCAGCTCCTGGTTTCATTGATCCTCTGTATTGTTTCTTTAGTCTCTATGTCATTTATTTCTGCTCTGATCTTCATTATTTCCTTCCTTCTACTACATTTCGGCTTTACGTGCTGTTCTTTTTCTAGTTCTTTTAGATGCAGGATTAAGTTGTTTATTTGAGCTTTTTCTAGCTTCTTAAAGTGTGCCTCTAGTGCTATGAACTTCCCTCTCAATACTGCTTTTGCTGTGTCCCATAAATTTTGAGTTGTTGTATGCTCGTTATCATTTGTTTCTAGAAATTTTTTTTATTTCTTCTTTGATCTCATTCTTAATCCATTTGTTATTTAACAACCTTCTATTTAGTTTCCATGTGTTTGAGAATTTTTGAGCTTTTCTGTTGTGGATGATTTCTAGTTTCATGCCATTGTGATCAGAGAAAGTGTTTGATATAATTTCAATCTTCTTAAATTTGTTGAGACCACTTTTGTGCCCTAACATGTGGTCTATCCTAGAGAATGTACCATGAGCACTTGAAAAGAATGTATATTCTGCTGCTTTAGGGTGAAAGGTTCTGTAGATATCTATTAAATCGAGTTTATCTAGTGTGTCCTTTAAGTCTGCTGTTTCTTTGTTAATTTTCTTTCTTGAGGATCCATCTAGTGATGTTAGTGGGGTATTAAAATCCCCTACCATTATAGTGTTGCTGTTGATCTTGCTCTTTTTTTTTTTTTTTTACAGAGACAGAGGGTGAGTCAGAGAGAGGGATAGACAGGGACAGACAGGAACGGAGAGAGATGAGAAGCATCAATCATTAGTTTTTCATTGCTCGTTGCAACACCTTAGTTGTTCATTGATTGCTTTCTCATATGTGCCTTGACCGCGGGCCTTCAGCAGACTGAGCGACCTCAAGCTGGTGGGATTTTTGCTCAAACCAGATGAGCCCGCGCTCAAGCTGGCGACCTTGGGGTCTCGAACCTGGGTCCTCTGCATCCCAGTCCGACACTCTATCCACTGCGCCACCGCCTGGTCAGGCTGATCTTGCTCTTTATATCCATCAAAGTCTGCTTTATATATTTAGGTGCTCCTATATTAGGTGCGTAGATATTTATAATAGTTATATCTTCCTGTTGGATTGTTCCCTTTATCATTATGTGGTGGCCTTCTTTATCTCTTACTATATTCTGTTTTAAAGTCCATTTTGCCTGATATAAGTATTGCTACCCCAGCTTTTTTTTCATTTCCATTTGCATAAAATGTTTTTTTTCATCCTTTTACCTTCAACCTATGTGCATCTTTTGTTTTAAGGTGTGTCTCTTGTAGACAGCATATGTACGGGTCCTGTTTTCTTATCCATGCAGCTACCCTATGTCTTTTGATTGGATCATTTAATCCATTTACATTTAGGGTTATTATTGACATGTAGTTGTTTATTGCCATTTTATTCTTTAAAGCTGTATTCCTCTTTTGCTATATTCTTTTCCCACTTTGATCTGTTTACACCATGCCCCTTAACATTTCCTGCAGCATTGGTTTGGTTGTAATGAATTTCTTGAGTTTTTTTTTTTGTCTGGGAAACTTTATTTCTCCTTCAATTTTAAATGATAGCCTTGCTGGATAAAGTAGTCTTGGTTGTAGGCTCTTGTTCTGCATTACTTTGAATATTTCTTGCCATTCCTTCTGGCTTCAAGTGTTTCTGTTGAGAAGTCTGATGTCATCCTTATGGGGGCTCCTTTGTAGGTGATAGCCTTTTTTTCTCTCACAGCTTTTTTTTTTTTTAATTTTTTTTTTTTTTAGTTTTTTTTAAATTTTATTTATTATTCATTTTTAGAGAGGAGAGAGAGAGACAGAGAGAGAGAAGGGGGAGGAGCTGGAAGCATCAACTCCCATATGTGCCTTGACCAGGCAAGCCCAGGGTTTCGAACCGGCGACCTCAGCATTTCCAGGTCGACGTTTTATCCACTGCGCCACCACAGGTCAGGCTCTCTCACAGCTTTTAATATTTTCTCTTTATCACTTAGCTTTGGTATTTTAATTATGATGTGTCTTGGTGTAGGTTTCTTTGGGTTTCTTTTTAGTGGAGTTCTCTGTGCTTCTTAAATTTGTGAGAGTTTCTCCTGCATTAATATAGGGAAGTTTTCAGCTATGATATGATTGAACAAAGCTTCTATTTCTTGTTCTTTGTCTTCTTCTTCAGGAAGCCCTATGATGTGGATGTTATTTCTCTTTATGTTGTCACAGAACTCTCTAAGAGTTTCCTCAGACTTTTTGAGTCTCTTTTCTTTTTTCTTCTCTGCTTTCATGCCTTCATTCCGGTTGTCCTCCAACTCACTGATTTGATCCTCAGCTGTATCCATTCTGTTTTTAATTCCTTCCATTGTGGTCTTCATTTCCGATATTGTATTTGTCATCTTCGACTGATTCTTTTTTAATATTTCAATATCCTTTTTTATACTTGCTATTTCTTTATTTAGGTATTTGTGATGACCATCCATTGTTGTTCTAAGATCCCTAAGCATCCTTACAATCATTATTTTAAACTCCGCATTTGGAAGTTTGATTATTTCCATATCACTCAGTTCATCTCCTGAAGGTCTCTCTTGTGGTTTCATTTGGATTGCACTTCTTTGTCTTCTCATTGTGCCTGGATATCTGGGTGTTTTCTTTGTAGAGCTGGTTGAGTCTAGGCTTGGTGTTGTCTGCCTCTAGTTTTTACTTGTGTTGTTTCTAAGTCTTCTTGGGTTGACAACACCTATTATTTGTAATCCACTTTAGGATTTGGGCCACTTTGAAGTCTTGATTTGTTTGTTTTCTTAACAGGTGATTGTCTTGTTTGCTGATCTCAGCCGGGGGCTTATTTGAAACTGTATCCAGGAATGTGGTGGGTGTGACCTGAGGCTCTGAAGTCCTTTTCTGCCAGTTAATCTCTCTGGGGGTGGGTTGCTTTCTCAGCTTCAGTAGGGGGAGGTGTATCTCAGATCTCCAAGGAGACCTGGAGTTACTGCCCCTCTTCCCCACTTCTTGTTTCCAGCCGTATCTTGTTGTGCTGATTGGAGCTGGAGAAATGTCTGTATCTCTGTGACCTGGAAGTACTTTTGTATTTTGCTTTGTGGAAGGATCAGCCCCTCCCCCAGTTATGGCCGCCTCCAGCACTGAATGAGTCAGCTTTTTATGTCATCACCTATATTTCTCTCCCCCTCACTATCCGTCTCTCTCTTTCTCCTCTTTTTGGAAGACAAGCGGGCCCTTTCAACAAACCTCATTCCCTGGTCGCCAGGTAAGTAGCTGTGAGCAGTATTTACTGCTCTTTTCCTTGGAATTGAGAGCCCAGCCTCAGCCCCCACCCCCGTTCCTGTAAGCAGGGGAGATTCAGGTGCTCTCTACCAGGTTTGTTGTGGCTTCTTCTTTGCTCCTTGATTTTTGAAAGCTGTTCTTGTAGTCCAGATTTGGTTTTTCACGCTGATTGTTCATAAATTAGTTTATAATCCAGTTCGGTGGTGTGAGCTGGGAGTCTGTGCATGTAAAGCCAGCCGCCAGGGCCAGGGCCACCATCATAGCCGCCACCTGGCTCATGCAAGCTCGCATTGGATTCGGACAGTCGGCAAAGAAACAATGGAGCCACAAACTGGTGGGCCATAGTCTTTAATTCTAGCTTGCACCCGGCAGGCAAGTAAAAAACATACCCTGGACTCCAAAACCCAGTCACATTTAGTGCTCACAAAGCTACTGACTTATCCGAGTGTTGGTCAGATAAGTTTGTAAACATGATATATATGTTTGCTCGCTTGTGACTTATAATGGGTGTGGGGGACAGGCTATAAGCAGGCCGGGTTGTTGCAGCCTGAGGTTTGGTTTTGGGACTAAGCTTTTCCCCACACCCTTGACTGATTGTATGATCTGGGTGGTGCACTCTCATGAGAAATCCAATTATGCCTTGGATAAGTGACTTTGTATCAGAGACTTCCTTGTTTGTATATTGGATTAAGGGATTTTGGTTTTCTACACTATAAAGTGGGACAGACCAGGAGCTCAGACACACAGTTCCTGCTATCACAATTGCAGGGGCTCCCCGATCCCTTGCCCTTCATGGGAAGAGCTGGTTTTCTGCTTTTCCCTTGTCTTCTTTTGTGGTTTGCCTGTCTTGGTGAGACACCAATAAATAGGATGGCCCCCCATCCTCTGACTCCGCCATTTCTTTATCGTCTGCCCGAATCCAATGGGAACCTGCATGTGAATGGTCACGATGACGGTTCCTGGCCTTACAACTGGCGTAGTTTCCGGCAGGATTCAGAGATTGGTATGGAGCCACCACCCTTGATGGGTGGGATAGAGTACTGGTTGCTGCTCTGGCTCCCCATGGCTGTCCTTTTAGGGGCCATGGGCTACATGTTTTTTACTCAAGAGGAAACTGCCCGAGGTCAAAAGCTTCAGCATGAATTGCAAACAGAACGGCAGAAAAGGCTGGAACTGGAGCGAGCACTGGAGAAGGAACTACGGGTTCGAGAGTTGCAGTTTACCCTGGAAGCTGAACGTCTTCACCGGCAGTTGTTGGAGAAACAACTCCGGATTCAAGAGCTCGAGTCTCAGCTTCTGGCCAAAAGCCAGCAGCCACAGGAGCCTAAACAGTCACCAAAGGAGCAGCAGCATCCGTGCCGGTGGATTGGCTTTGAGTCAGCGGGAGCAGGCGCTTGCGACTCCTCTTCTGAGGATGAGAAGGCTCAGGCTGAAGCTGCCGTACGCACACTGAGAGCCCGACCAGTTGTCGCCAAGAAGGTAAAAACCCAGCAACAAAGAGTCCCTCAGGGGCAGCCACAGCCTCCTGCCCAGGTAATGGAACACTCTGTGGTCCGGCCCTATACCCAGGCAGAGCTGATGGAGTTGGGGGCACAATTTAGGCAGAAACCTACTGAATCCCTGGTAGCCTGGTTACTACGATTATGGGATATAGGGGTGGATGGCATCATGCTCTCCGGAACAGAGATGGAGAAATTGGCCGCCATTACCACACACTCTTCCTTGAGGCAGCGTCTTCAGAACTGCCATGGCAACCCAGGAGACCATACCCTATTAGAATGGGTGATGGCTGCCATTCGTATGGTCTGGCAGAATGCTGGAGAACTGCCGGGGGCAATGAGTCGGTGGCAGTGCTACAGTGAGTTAGTAAAGGTCCTTCGAGAACTAGGTATGAAGAATGCTGTTTTCAACCCTGGGTCTCATGGGCCAGACGAAGAAGTGTTTACGGCCAAAATGAGGGAATTTGTCCTTGCTAGCGCCCCGTCAGCCCTTTTTGGGTCACTTGTGGCTATCTTGGGCCCCTATGTGGGGCAGCCCATCAATGCAGTTACACAGATGGTAGCAGATTTGGGAGAGCTGGAGGCCGCTCGGGATCATAAAGCAGTGAGGGCTGCTGCCTATGTTTCCCCCCCAACTAACAAGGGAAACGGGCCTGTAAAGGTTACCTGAACACAGATGTGGGTAGACTTGATTGCGGCTGGAGCAGATAAGGGGAAATTGGATGGCCAGTCTAATAAAATTCTTTTGGAGCTTTGGCGGCAGCTTAAACCAGAACAGAAGTTCCAGCCACTGAGACGAAAGGCCCCAGCAGCTACCAATAAAACGTTTGGTGCACGCACAGCTCGGTTACAAGATTATATGATAGAGACAGCCGAGGGAGAGGGGAACTCCCAAGACCCATTGTACCAGTTTGAATAGGAAAAAGGCCGAGGGACCCGTCTAACGGGGATGGGCGGGGACCGGAGGCCACATGTGGAACTGGCTATCCACTGGTCCCCTTCCAACGTAAAACAGGTGTTGGCCTTGGTGGATACAGGTGCAGAATGTTCCCTTCTCTATGGAAACCCAGAGCGGTTTGCTGGGACCCCAGTGGCCATTGACGGTTATGGGGGCCAAACTGTCCAAGTGAAGCCAATAACTATTCCATTGGGGATAGGGAGACTGCCTCCTAAGCCATATAAGGTGTATGTATCTCCTATTCCTGAATATATTTTGGGGGTAGATGTCTTGCAAGGACTGTGGTTGGAAACTACAGCTGGGGAGTTCCGGCTGCGGATCAGGGTTGTGAAGGCAGTATTGCGGGGACATGCATCACATTCCCCTTTGCAATTACCCATCCCTCGGCGTGTGACTAACACCAAGCAGTACCGCCTGCCAGGTGGTTATGAAGAAGTCACAGGGACAATCCTTGAACTAGAAAAGGTGGGGATCATCCGGCCAGCACACAGTCCTTACAACTCCCCAGTATGGCCTGTGCGCAAAGCGGATGGAACCTGGAGAATGACAGTAGATTACAGGGAACTTAATAAAGTTGTTCCCCCTTTGCACGCTGCTGTTCCCTCGATAGCTAACATGATGGATCGGCTAAGCCATGAGTTGGGGACATACCACTTTGTGGCAGACTTGGCCAATGCTTTTTTCTCTATTGATATAGCCGCAGAGAGTCAAGACCAATTTGCCTTCAGTTGGGAAGGGAGACAATGGACCTTTACAGTGTTACCCCAGGGCTATTTGCATAGCCCCACCTTGTGCCATGGGCTGGTGGCTGCTGACCTGGCTAAATGGAAACAGCCAGAGGTAGTCCGCATGTACCATTATATTGATGATATTTTGCTAACTAGTGATTCTCTTTCAGAATTGGAGCAAGCAGTCCCTACCCTGCTATCCCATTTGAAAGCATGTGGCTGGGAAGTTAACGAGAACAAATTACAAGGACCTGGGTTATCTGTTAAATTCTTGGGAGTTGTCTGGTCAGGTAAGACAAAAGTTATCCCTGACGCAGTTATAGATAAGATTCAAGCATACCCCGTGCCCACTATGGTAAAACAGTTACAGGAATTCTTAGGTTTGTTGGGGTATTGGCGAGCATTTATACCGCATTTGGCTAAGTTACTACGCCCCTTGTACAACCTTATTCGAAAGGGGGTTCGCTGGGATTGGACTGAGCAGGCACAAGGTTCATTTGCAGCTGCTAAGAGAGCTGTCAAGGTGGCACAGGCCTTGAATGTGTTTGATCCTGCCAGGCCCTGTGAGCTGGATGTTCATGTAACCTCGGAGGGGTTTGGATGGGGCTTGTGGCAGCGGACAGAGCGCCTACGGCAACCTATTGGATTTTGGTCCCAGTTGTGGAAAGGTGCTGAAGTTCGTTACTCATTAGTAGAGAAGCAGCTGGCAGCTGTGTATGCTGCCCTCCTGGCAACTGAGAGTATTACAACCACAACACCAGTTACAGTCAAAACAACATACCCTATAGCTGGATGGGTGAGAGATTGGGCAACTAAACCACGTAGTGGTATGGCCCAAATGTCTACCCTGGCCAAGTGGGGTGCCTATCTGCAACAACACTGTGCTCTTAGCACCAGCCCATTGAGGGCAGAACTGCAGGAGGTCTTGGGTCCAGTCACCTATGCGACCTTAGAGTCAGGTGCAACTGGGGCTCAGGAGGCAGAACCTGAGGCCAGTCCTTACCAGGAGGGGCAGGTGCCCATCCCCGAAGATGCCTGGTATACTGATGGTTCCAGAAGGGGCCAACCTGCCAAATGGACGGCTATCGCCTTCCATCCGGCCACTGAGACTATTTGGAAGGACACGGGTACAGGCCAAAGCAGCCAATGGGCAGAATTAAGAGCTGTTTGGCTAGTTGCCCATAATGAACCTTCACCTCTGGTGATCTGTACTGACAGTTGGGCTATCGTGGACTGACCCTTTGGATTGCTACTTGGCACATTAACCAGTGGATGGTAATGCACCGTCCATTATGGGGTCAGGCCATGTGGCAGGACTTATGGGAAATAGGACACCAGAAGCAGGTGACAGTATATCATGTCACAGGGCATGCCCCTCTAGCCCATCCTGGGAATGATGAGGCAGATACGTTGGCAAGGGTGCGATGGTTGGAGACTGCACCTGCAGGTGATGTGGCACAGTGGCTCCACCGGCACCTGCTCCATGCAGGACAGAAAACTATGTGGGCTACGGTTAAGGCTTGGAACTTGCCTGTGTCCTATGCAGAGGTACTTGCAGCCTGTGAGCAATGTGCAGTATGTTCCAAGGAACACCCTCGGAGACCACTGGTGTCACCTGGACAGATCCAGAGGGGTCATGTCCCACTGACACGATGGCAGATAGACATCATTGGACCCTTACCAAAGTCAGAAGGGTACCAGTATGCAGTCACTTGTGTAGATACTGCCACCGGGCTGCTTGCTGCTTACCCCGCTCGTAACCCTGACCAGAGGGCAGTCATACAGGCTCTGAACCGCCTGAGTGCTGCATACGGGCGACCGCTGGTCCTTGAAAGTGACAATGGTACCCACTTCACTGGTTCAACGGTGAGGCAATGGGCTCAAAAGCTGGGGGTGGACTGGAAGTACCATGTTCCCTACCACCCCCAGGCTGCTGGCATCATTGAGCGTTATAATGGACTCTTAAAGCAGGGACTGTGACAGGAGGGGGGCACCGGCTCTCTTACTGGATGGACACGCCGCTTATGGACAGTACTTCGGATTTTGAATGAGCGACCTCGACGGGGAAGCCCAGCTCCAGTAGAGGCCCTCCTGCATCGGACAGCTGCCCCTATTCAGTTGCAGATACGCACCAAGGACATTTTACTCAAGCCAGGTTTCGGACAGCAGGGCAACGTGCTCTTGCCTGCTCCAACAGCCCTTCTTAAAGGACAACGGCTTCAATGGACTTGGCCCTGGACTGTACAGACCCCCCATCTGAGATGGGTGGCCTTGTTGGCACCATGGGGAAAGGGGTTAGAGGTGAACCTCCAGTTAACTCCTTGGGTAACCAGCACCTGGCCACCTAAGGTAGAAGTGTATTATCCCTTGAGTGCTCAAGGGGACAGCATTTTGAAGGGCACCTTTGTAATCTCTTTATGGCCAATAATGAGTTCCCCTATTTTACTACACATAGAACCAGCAGATGCTGGTTTATTGGCCAATAAGGTTTGGTACGCCCACTCAGGGCGGCCTCTGGTGCCAGCTACAGTGCTGTCTGCAGATAAAACTCTGGCCTGTATTCTGCCAGAGGGAAAAGATTTGCCTCTCTTGGTGCCACTGACAGCTCTCTCATTTCGCCCATAGTTTTTGATCTGTTAATCCTATTGCTGTAGTTGGTACTATTTCTGTTTATGCAATGTATCCTACTCTTTGCACAGTGACCATCATGGAAGATGCCTGCGGTTTAGATTGTAAAGCGAGCAAAAGGGGTGGAATGTTGGTCAAATAAGTTTGTAAACATGATATATATGTTTGCTCGCTTGTGACTTATAATGGGTGTGGGGGACAGGCTGTAAGCAGGCCAGGTTGTTGTAGCCTGAGGTTTGGTTTTGGGACTAAGCTTTCCCCACACCCTTGACTGATTGTATGATCTGGGTGGTGCACTATCATGAGAAATCCAATTATGCCTTGGATAAGTGACTTTGTATCAGAGACTTCCTTGTTTGTATATTGGATTAAGGGATTTTGGTTTTCTACACTATAAAGTGGGACAGACCAGGAGCTCAGACACACAGTTCCTGCTATCACAATTGCAGGGGCTCCCCGATCCCTTGCCCTTCATGGGAAGAGCTGGTTTTCTGCTTTTCCCTTGTCTTCTTTTGTGGTTTGCCTGTCTTGGTGAGACACCAATAAATAGGATGGCCCCCCATCCTCTGACTCCGCCATTTCTTTATCGTCTGCCCGAATCCAATGGGAACCTGCATGTGAATGGTCACGATGACGGCTCCTGGCCTTACACTCACCAGACTTATTCACCTCTGTTCCCCATCTCCTTCCTTATCCCAAATACAAACTCTACACAAACTGGCATCTCACTCAGCACTCCACCATCTTGGCTGCTTCTCCTGGCCTCCTCCACGTGGCCTTTCTCTGCTCTCCTCTGCTCTCTCTTCTAATGATAATCTCAGGAACCAAGAGCGCCCCAGCTCCCGTTCTGCCCCTATTTTATAGTGTAGCTTCACAACCTTTAATCCAATATACAAAATAGGGAAGTCTCTAATACAAAGTCACTTTCTGAGGCATGATAGGATTGTACCGCCCTACATCAAAAAGGGTGGGAAAGGCTTAATCCCAAAACC